>NC_092717.1:29659097-30001858 GCF_047496885.1 Scyliorhinus torazame
TTACCCGTGTCCGGGGCGACTTGGGGCAGAGAGAATCACCCCTGAAGTCTCCCAAAAGACATGTTTGTTAGGTGAATTGGACATTCTGAATTCTCCGTCTTTGTACCCGAACAGGTGCCGGAATGTGGCGACTAGGGGATGTTCACAGTAACTTCATTGCAGTATTTTTATTTATCAAATTTAGAATATCCAATTCTTGTTTTTTCCAATTATGGGGCAATTTAGCATGGCCAATTCATCTACCCAGCACATCTTTCTGGGCTGTGGGGTTTCTCCATGCAGACACGGGGAGAATGTACAAACTCCATACGGACAGTGACCGTAGGTCTGTGGCGCCGTGAGGCAGCAGTGCTAACCACTGCACCACCGTGCCGCCCACTTCATTGCCGTGTTAATGTAAGCCTAATTGTGACTAATTAAGATTATATTCTCTTACCCACCTGTGTTTGATCCTTAACAGTATGCATTAATTCAGAGTACCCAGTAATTTGTAAACACCTTTAACTTTGAATTTCTGAATTTGAAAGCTCCCTCATATTACTGATTAGATTCGTGTGCTAGGAACATTCCCTATTGTGACAGTAAATGAGCGACAAGCGCCTGGAATGTTATTGACTGGAATTGTTACGGTCACTTAACAAGTGGTAATCCCTTCCTTTGCAGACATAAGCCACTGTATGAGTGACACACCGTTGTCCTGTTGCAGTTACACGTGAATGAAAGTTGCAGATTCTGCTTTTCATTGTCACGCTGCCTTGCCTATTCTTGAAGATTAAAAGGGAGAGTTGGGGGAAAAAAATGCAACTAATGTAAACTGAGTACAACAAATTCACTTGGGTTTCTCACTTTAATGGAAAAACCAAAGCTGAAATTTTAAACATCCCACTAAATTGAAAGGATGCATTCTTGCTAACGGGCATCCCTGATGTTTAATTGCTCCACCATTGACGGCTATGCTAAGCTCTGGAATTCCCTCCCCCAAACAACACCTGTACCCTTAGGGGCTGGTTTAGCTCACTGGGCTAAATTGTTGGCTTTTAAAGCAGACCAAGGTAGGCCAGCAGCACGGTTCACTTCCCGTACCAGCCTCTCCGAACAGGCGCCGGAATGTGGCGACTAGGGGCTTTTCACAGTAACTTCATTGAAGCCTACTCGTGACAAGCGATTTTCTTTTCTTTCTTTCTATCTCCCTGCTTCTCTCCCTCTCTCTCGCCTGGTTTCTAACTGTGTACTGTTTAAAATTGACCTCTTTGACTGAGCTTATGGTCATCTGTTCTAACCTCCCCTTTCCTGACTTGGTGTCAAGTTTAGTTTCTGCTTTAGTGAAGCATCCTGGGACATTTTACTATAGATATTTGATTGCTGCAGTACATCAGGAAGTTGTGACCTAGATGTTGATCCCAAGTATGCATTTAAAAGAGTGAATTTTGCAGGAGGAGGCGAACCATTAACCTTCTCTGCTGAGTCATTCAGGGGGAATTTGTGTTATTTCGCCGTACGATTTAAGAACGCAGACGTTAACAAACTTTGGTTTGTAGAGATGTCTGAGGGAGGAAACAAATGAGACACTAGCATTTTTGTCTTGGGAGTGACTGGACTGTTCCTCATTGAAATGTAGACACTTTTGTGCACTAGAGGAAATTATTGCAGGCCCACAAAGATTGTGTTGTTTGGTCCTACCTTAGAAAGTAGGGCAGCACGGTGGCGCAGTGATTAGCATTGCTGCCTCACGGCGCTGAGGTCCCAATTCGATCCCGGTTCTGGGTCACTGTCCATGTGGAGTTTGCACATTCTCCCCGTGTTTGCATGGATTTTGCCCCCACAACCCAAAGATGTGCTGGCTAGGTGGATTGGCCACGCTAAATTGCCCCTTTAATTGGAAAAAATGAATTGGGTACTCTAAATGTATATTTAAAAAAAGAAAGTAGCACACAATGTCGTCTAAAATGTTGTAAATGTTATTTCAGTTGTCTGAATGCCTGCAGCTATTTACTAGCTGGTGTGTTTGATTTGATTTTTGATCTTCCTCTTCCCAACGTACGAAGATGACTACTAGGCTCAAGATGCCTGATGTACATTCCAGGACTCTGCTATTTCAATGCTGATTTCCAATAACGTTTTATTGCTGTTAAGTGTATCTCTCGCTAAGGACTGTGCTTTTACACTTCAAACTATTCAGTGCTGTAACAGGTGAAGCCCTGGATAACTGAACAGTTGTCCCAATGTATCGCTGAAGGTTAAATTGATAAACATTATTGGCAGTACGGTGGCGCAGTGGTTAGCCCTGCTGCCTCACGGTGCCGAGGTCCCAGGTTCGATCCTGACTCTGGATCACTGTCCGTGTGGAGTTTGCACATTCTCCCCGTTTCTGCGTGGATTTCCCTCCCACAATCCAAAAATATGCAGGTAGATGGATTGGCCACTCAAATTGCCCCTTAATTGGGAAAAATTAATTGGGTACTCTAAATTTAAAAAAATAAATTGATAAACATAAGGGAACCTTATATCACCAGAATATTTGTAATGTGTTTTGTGTCTAGAGTTTTGGGAAAGTCCATGAATGTAGAGTTTTGAGCGTTTGAGTGACATCGTCTTTAAGCATACAGAGGAATTTATATAAAGGCAGCATTGTTTTCTTTAATCAGTTTGTTTATTTCCCTCATGAGGGCAATAGCTTGTGCTGAAGTATCGTTCCATGACTGATGTTGATCTTATCCAAGGGGTTCGTCTTCAATTCAGACAGGCTTGATGGACCAACTGTCATTTGCTGGTCTTTATACAAGCATATAAATTAGGAGCAGGAATAGACCTCTCGAGCCTGCTCCGCCATACAATAAGATCATGGCTGATCATTTAAAAAAAAGATAAAAAAATTTATTCAACTATTTCTGTTTATAACACTAAAAATATTCACTCCATTCAAACAAATTTTACATTATTACAAAAACAAAATATCCCCATCCACTCTCCCTCAAACAGCTGTTGGTAATCAGCTCGTTGAAGGTAATGAACAGCTGCCACCTTGAGTAAAACCCATGCACTGACCCTCAGCAGCATACTTTATCTTCTCCTCCAGATGCAGAAATTCCCTGAACCAAACTGAAGCCTTCGGCAGTGTCCGGCCTCTCCACCCAAGCAAGACGCGCCTCTGGGCTGTTAGAGAGGTGAAGGCGGACTTCCGGTTGCGGCGATCCACTGCTAAGCAGCACGTTTCGGCAGCTCCCGTTCTAACGGACTTTTGGGCTCTTTTCGGGAGCCCCAACGGAATTTTTTTTAGACCAAGCCCAGTGTGGGGTGACGAAGGAAGATCCCCCCCCCCCCCCCCCCCCCCCGCCCCACCGTGTGTGTATGGAAAGGACCAGTGGTAGTGGCCAGATTGCGAAGGATCCTTTGGAGCAGCGGCAGAGAAGGGAAGGGAGAAGCAAGATGGCGACGGATGGAGCCCAGGCGGCATGGGGCCCGGACCAGCAGGAATTCCTCCGACGATGTGTGGAGGAACTAAAGAAAGAGGTGCTGGCACCGATGTTATTGGCAATCGGGGGACTGAAGGAAACACAAAAGGTCCAGGCGATAGAGCTCCGTGGAGTGAAGGCAAAGGCAACCGAGAATGAGGATGAGATACAGAGCCTGGTGGTAAAAACGGAGACGCATGAGGCGTTACATAAGAGGTGCATAGAAAGGCTGGAAGCCCTGGAGGACCGTTCGAGGAGGAAGAACCTACGGATATTAGGTCTCCCCGAAGGAGGAGAGGGAGCTGATGTTGGGGCTTATGTGAGCACGATGCTCCATACGCTAATGGGAGCTGAGGCCCCAACGGGCCCCCTGGAGGTGGAAGGAGCGTACCGGGTCCTTGTGAGAAGACCAAACGCGGGTGAAATACCAAGGGCGATAGTGGTGAGATTCCACCGCTTCATGGACAGCGAGGTGGTCCTGAGCTGGGCCAAGAAGGTACGGAGTAGCAAGTGGGAGAATGCGGTGATACGAGTGTATCAGGACTGGAGTGCGGAGGTGGCGAGAAGGAAGGCGAGTTTTAATCGGGCCAAGGCGGTGCTTCACAGGAAGAAAATAAAATTTGGGATGCTGCAGCCGGCGCGATTGTGGGTCACGCATCAGGGCAAGCACTACTACTTCGAAAAGGCAGATGAGGCATGGACCTTCATTCAAGAAGAGAAACTGGACTAGATCTGAGAGTTTGATGTTGGGGGGGAAGCAACGAGGTGGTGGTACAGGAATGTAAAGTGGAGAAAGGGAGGTTTACTATGCAGCAATGTTGGATGGGGAATTTCTCTCCTCCTGATGGGGGGACACGAAGAAATGTGGGTGCCGGTGGGAAAAAGGGACAGAGAGGGGGAAGGGGAATGAGGGAGCTGCGCCATAGGAGGCGGGGCCGATAGGAAAGCACGGGGTTTTCCCGCGCTATGGAGATGATGGCGGGAAGATCGGCGCAGGAAGGAAGAGAGCCCCACACGCAGGGAGGTCAAAGAGAGAACGGGGGAAGCCGGGGTCAGCTAGAGTTAGCTGACTTTCGGAAGCATTATGGGGGGAGTAACCATGCTAGAGGGGGATCTAGCGGGGGGGGGGGCGGGGGGGGGGGGCTAACTGGGTTGCTGCTGCTGAGGGCAAGGGGGAGCTGGCAAGAGAAGAGGTGGTCGGGATGGGAAGGCGCCGCCTGGGGGACAGATGGGTGCGCGAGACCTGGACGGGGGGATGGCCCAGAAAAGGGGATGGCTAGTCGGCAGGGGGGTGGGGGGGGCAGGGGCGCGAGCGAGCGGCCCTCCAATCCGGCTGATCACGTGGAATGTGAGAGGCCTAAATGGACCGATTTAAGAGGGCCCGGGTGTTCGCGCACTTAAGGAGACTGAAGGCGGACGTAGTCATGCTCCAGGAGACGCACCTGAAGGTGGCGGATCAGGTTAGGTTAAGAAAAGGATGGGTGGGACAGGTATTCCACTTGGGGCTGGACGCAAAAAACAGGGGGGTGGCGATACTGGTGGGGAAACGGGTGTCGTTCGAGGCTAAGAATATAGTGGTGGATAACGGGGGCAGGTATGTGATGGTGAGTGGTAGATTGCAGGGAGAGGCGGTCGTGCTGGTGAATGTATATATGCCCCGAACTGGGATGACGCGGGATTCATGAAGCGGATGCTGGGACGTATCCCGGACCTGGAGGTGGGAAACTTGGTAATGGGGGGGGGGGGGGGGACTTCAACACTGTGCTGGATCCAGGGCTAGACCGGTCTAGATCCAGGACCGGGAGAAGGCCGGCAGCGGCCAAGGGGATTTATGGAACAAATGGGGGGGGAGTGGATCCGTGGAGGTTTGCTAGGCCGTTGGCTAAAGAGTTTTCCTTTTTCTCCCACGTCCACAAGGTATACTCCTGGATAGATTTCTTTGTTTTGAGTAGGGCACTGATCTCGAAGGTGGCAGAAACGGAGTATTCGGCCATAGCCGTTTCAGACCACACCCCGCATTGGGTGGATCTGGAACTAGGAGAGGAGAGGGAGCAGCGCCCACTCTGGCGACTGGATGTGGGACTATTGGCGGATGAGGGGGTTTGTGGAAGGATGCGGAGGTGTATTGAGAGATACCTGGAGGTCAATGACGATGGTGAGGTTCAGGTGGGGGTAGTATGGGAAGCGCTGAAGGCAGTGGTTAGAGGAGAGCTGATCTCCATTAGAGCCCACAAGGAGAAACAAGAGGGCAAAGAAAGGGAGAGATTAGTGGGGTAGATTTTGAGGGTGGATAAAAGATATGCGGAGGCCCCAGACGAAGGACTATATAGAGAAAGGCGAAGACTTCGGACGGAGTTTGACCTGACCACAGGAAAGGCAGAGGCACAGTGGAGGAAGGCACAGGGGATGCGATATGAGTATGGGGAAAAGGCGAGCTGGCTGCTGGCCCATCAACTTCGTAAGAGGATAGCGGCGAGAGAGATTGGGGGAGTTAGGGATGAAACGGGAACTATGGAGCAGAGAGCAGGGAAGGTAAATGAGGTGTTTAAGACCTTTTATGAGAGGCTACATAAGTCCCAACCCCCGGGGGGGTAAAGAGGGAATGCTACATTTTCTGGATCAACTAAGGTTCCCGAGGGTGGAGGAGCAGGAGGTGGCAGGTCTGGGGGCGCCAATCGAGGTGGACGAGGTGACTAAGGGACTGGGGAACATGCAGGCAGGGAAGGCCCCGGGACCAGACGGGTTTCCAGTGGAATTCTACAGGAAATATGTGGACCTGTTGGCCCCGCTGCTGGCGAGAACCTTTAACGAGGCTAGGGAAAGGGGGGATACTACCCCCGACAATGTCGGAGGCGACGATATCACTAATTCTGAAGCGGGATAAAGATCCGCTGCAATGCGGGTCATACAGGCCTACCTCACTCCTAAATGTAGATGCCAAACTGCTGGCAAAAGTGCTGGCGACAAGGATAGAGGATTGCGTCCCGGGGGTGGTGCATGAAGACCAGACAGGGTTTGTAAAGGGGAGACAACTGAATGTTAACGTTCGACGGCTGCTGGGGGTGATGATGACGCCCCCAGCGGAGGGAGAGGCAGAGATAGTGGCGGCGATGGATGAGGAGAAGGCATTCGATAGGGTGGAGTGGGACTATTTGTGGGAGGTGCTGAGGAGGTTTGGGTTCGAGGAGGGGTTTGTTAGATGGGTCAGACTCCTATATGGGGCCCCAGTGGCAAGTGTAGTCACAAACCGGCAAAGATCGGGGTATTTTTGGCTACACAGGGGAACAAGACGGGTATCCCCTGTCCCCATTACTGTTCGCATTGGCAATTGAACCACTGGCCATAGCATTGAGGGACTCTAAGAAATGGAGGGGAGTGGTTAGAGGGGGAGAGGAGCATCGAGTGTCACTCTACGCTGAAGACTTACTGCTAGATGTTGCGGACCCTGTAGAGGGGATGCCAGAGGTTATGCAGATACTGAGGGAGTTTGGAGATTTCTCGGTGTACAGGCTAAATATGGGGAAGAGCGAGCTTTTTGTTATACACCCCGGGGACCAGGGAAGAGGAATAGACGCTCTGCCGTTAAGGAGAGTGGAAAGGAGCTTTCGATATCTGGGGATCCAGGTAGCCAGGAACTGGGGAACTCTACACAGACTTAATCTGACGCGACTGGTGGAGCAGATGGAGGAGGACTTCAAGAGGTGGGATATGTTGCCGCTCTCATTGGCAGGCAGAGTGCAGGCGGTGAGAATGATGGTCCTCCCGAGGTTTCTTTTCGTGTTTCAGTGTCTCCCCATTCTGATCACAAAGGCCTTTTTCAAAAAAATAGACAGGAGCATTATGAGCTTTGTGTAATCAGGGAAGACCCCGAGGGTAAGGAGGGGGTTCCTGCAGCGCAGTAGGGATAGAGGGGGACTGGCGCTGCCGAGCCTGAATGACTACTACTGGGCCGCCAATGTGGCGATGGTTTGTAAGTGGATGAGGGAGGGAGAGGGGGCGGCGTGGAAGAGGCTGGAGATGGCGCCCTGTAAAGGAACGAGCCTAAAGGCCCTGGTGATGGCGCCGCTGCCATTCTCCCCGAAAAGGTATACCACAAACCCAGTGGTGGTGGCAGCCTTGAGGATCTAGGGGCAGTGGAGGCGACACGGGGGGGTGACGGGTGCCTCGGTGTGGTCCCCGATTAGGAATAACCACAGGTTTGTCCCAGGAAGGATGGACGGGGGGTTCCAGAGTTGGCAACGAGTAGGAATTAGGAAACTGAGGGACCTGTTTATAGACGGGACGTTTGCAAGCCTGGGAGCGTTGGAGGAAAAATATGAGTTGCCCCCAGGGACTATCTTCAGATATATGCAAGTGAGGGCGTTTACGAGGCAACAGGTGAGGGAATTTCCGCTGCTCCCGACACGGGATCCAAGATAGAGTGATTTCCGGGGTATGGGTCGGGGAGGGCAAAGTGTCCGAAATATATCAGGAGATGAGAGACGAGGGGGAGGCGATGATAGAGGAGCTGAAGGGAAAATGGGAAGAAGAGCTGGGGGAGGAGATTGAGGAGGGGCTATGTGCCGATGCCTTAAGCAGGGTAAATTCCTCGTCTTCGTGCGCCAGGCTTAGCCTGATTCAATTTAAGGTTCTACACAGAGCACATATGACGGGAGCAAGACTGAGCAGGTTCTCCGGAATGGAGGACAGGTGTGGGAGGTGCTCAGGAAGCCCGGCGAACCACACACACATGTTCTGGTTGTGTCTGGCATTGGATGAGACTGGAGGGGAGTGGCAAGGGTGATTTCAAAGGTGGTGAAGGCCCGGCTCAAGCCAGGCTGGAGGTTAGCGATATTTGGGGTAGCGGAAGAGCCGGGAGTGCAGGAGGCGAAAGAGGCCGATATTCTGGCCTTTGCGTCCCTAGTAGCCCGGCGTAGGATTTTACTCGTGGAAGGAAGCGAAAACCCCCCGGCGTGGAGGCCTGAATAAACAACATGGCAGGGTTCATAAAGCTGGAACGAATAAAATTTGCGTTGAGAGGATCGGCTCAGGGGTTCTCCAGGCGGTGGCAACCGTTCCTTGACTATCTCGCGGAACGTTAAGGGAAGATAGCGTGACAGCAGCAGCAACCGGGGGGGGGGGGAGCACAAATTTTTTTTTGTTAGTTCACTATATTATTTAAATAATGTTATTTATTAGTTATTGTATTATTTTTATGTTGATTTGTAAAAACGGAAAAATGTTGTTTGAAAAATTTAATAAAATATATTTTTTTTAAAAAAGAGAGGTGAAGGCCGGGCCGTTAGAGAGGTGAAGGCCAAGGCATCGATGATCTTCCCCTCTTGTAGCTCCGTGTGCAAACTCCACAAGGACAGTGACCCGGAGTCCGTCTCCCTCTCTTTTCCCCCCCCCCCCCCGCCCGGCCCCCAACCCAAAGATCATCTATGGCCCCCCTATGAGTCAGCCGGGAGGCACCCGACTTGCACCAGCTCCAGGCCCACCCATCAAACCAGTTCAAAAACAAAGGAACC
This sequence comes from Scyliorhinus torazame, assembly GCF_047496885.1. NCBI lineage: Eukaryota > Metazoa > Chordata > Chondrichthyes > Carcharhiniformes > Scyliorhinidae > Scyliorhinus > Scyliorhinus torazame. Next base: position 29,668,060 of record NC_092717.1, read on the forward strand.
TGCACCGTCACGGAAACCAAACCCACTCCCCCCATCCCTAGCAAAACACACACTCAAAGCCTAAGCTCGATATCTGAAGATGAAACCCCTCCCGTAGGTAACTAGTTGCAGCCACCTACCCCACTCTCATTCCCTGGCAAACGTGCTAGCCAGGTGACCCCCAACCCCGACCTGGGCTTCTGTTTCAGCGATCGATGGACCCACCCCGCCAACTTCCCAAACATCTTACTAAAGCTTTGATAAAGAGTTATCCAGACTTGACGTTAGCTCCCTTTTCTCTCTCCACAGATGCTGTCAGACCTGCTGAGACTGGCCAGTATTTTGTTAACCATTGTCTATGCCTAAACTGATGATGTGAATGTTGTTGTGGAGGGAAGTCTCTCAGACACACTCCATCCTATCCTCATACGTATGCAGGCATCCAGTAGGGGTGGCTGGATAACTATCAGTAGCAGAGAACTTGTTAAATATTTTCCTGGAGTATTGTGATCAACTGTAGCACTTAAGATCTGTGAACCATAGCTGTTGCTGCCAGAAATATCTGAGTCATAAGGTAGCTTGATGTTCCTGCCAAGTTTGGTTTTCACATCACCAGAATATTGCAGTGCTGATAGCTTGTAGTGTAGTTGATGAGCTGTAAATTGATATGCTCCTGATTTAGCAGATGCTTATTTTAAATTACACTTGCTATTCATTTGTTTAATTTACATATCTAATTCCATAAAAGTCGCACTGCTGCCTCGCGGCACCGAAGACCTGGGTCGATCCCGGCCCTGGGTCACTGTCCGTGTGGAGTTTACACATTCTCCCCGTGTCTGCGCGGGTCTCCCCTCCACAACCTAAAGATGTGCAGTAGAGGTGGATTAGTCATGCTAAATTGCCCTTAATTGGAAAAAAAGAGAGAATTGGGTACTTTAAATTTTTTTTAAAATCCATAAAAGTCTCTCCAGTTTAAACAAAAATTAAATCTATCTGTCTGACCAGAAATGGCCTAAATTGTGATGGATGATTTTTTTCTCTCTCATGCAGATTGAACTCTATAACTTGTTATGGGCCAAGGTTTAGAGAACCCCAAAGTGTATCATGGAGTTCACCTGACCCACAACTTTTAATAGATTGTGGTATGGGGAGCATACGGCCCACTCTACAGGGGTGGTGCAGCAGACATCTAACAGTATTTGTTAAAGCATGTTGCTCTTTTTAACCTTAGTCTATTTGCTCTGTTTAGGTCACCTTTGCTCATGAGTCGCCAGGTATCTTTATGATACCGCCACGTGGTTCAAGTTCAGGTTATGATTAATAACACAGCACACCGCTTAGTAAGGATTAAAACAACGGTCTAAAACAACGGTCATTTATTATAAATAACAAGCAATATTAATACCCTAATACTACTTTCTATATAATAAACCTATCACTACTGGCCAATACTTAACTTAGGAAGAGCCCACCAGGTCAGGGAAACAAATGGCTTGTCCAATCAAATCTGGCCCGCGGGATTCAAAAGGCTGCTACAGGTCGGTGGCTAGGTGTCTCTACCGGATACGATCGCTGGATTCAAACTTGCACTTGCCGGTGGCTGGTCTTGCGAAGGTCTCGAGCAGGCGAAGATGAGAGAGAGAGAGAGATCTGAACTTGGATCTTCACTTTTATAGGGCCCAGGGGCTTCCCGCCTCCCGGGGCGGCCCTTGACCCTGAGTCCCAAGTGATTGGATTCTGTCCCCAATCTCTGGGGTCGATGTGTCCAATGGTGAGGCGATTTCTCGATTGGGGGGTGGTCGCTCACCTGTCTTTTTTTTGGCCACTGCAGGCGCCGACAGGTCTGGCCCGGTATTCAATTGCTAATATGTTGCAATTGTTCCCGGGGATAGCCGATTTAACTGTGGATGTCTGAGTAGATTAGGTGTAAACAGTCCTGAATGCAACTGCGGATACCTGGGTTGATGGGCTGTTGATAGCCCTGAGTATCGATCTGGGCTACGTTCCCAGAGCTGAATATGCAAACCTGTCTGCAGCTGCCTGCTTGTGTCTTCTTGGCTGCTTTTCCCAGCAGTCTTTCGGGTTAGCCATTTTAAACTGGGTTTTGGCCAGATTAATCGGAACGCAGCCATTTTACATGGCTACAAGCAAAACAATGTTTATTCTATGAACTCAAGTTAACCTTTTTAAAACATACAGTGAACATCTTAGCAATTCAAATACAACCCCCAAAGAATACAACACTAAGTAATCCTTAATAAATTCCCAAACAACATCCAGAAGACAAAAGACCGTTTTAACATAGAGATCAGGTTTAAATTCTCTAATGAGAGCAGTTATTCCTCTGAAATCACCCAAATGAACACTCTTTAGCTTGTAGAGAGATCCATGCACATCTGCTGGCTTTCCCTGCAGCTGTTCTCTGAAAACAAAACTAAAACCTCACTCTATAGCAGCCTGCTCAAAAACAAAGGTAAAGTAGACAGACAGCCCAGCTCCACCCACTCTGACATCACTGCAGTAATAAACACCCATTTCTTAAAGGTACTCTCACATGACAAACTGCATACTTGTTTGCACCCAGCCAACTGTCTGCCACTTATTCAATGTAGAAGAGTGGAAGATCTAGCTCTGCCTTAATAATATTGAAAGACTCTGCTTCCACTGCCATTTGAAGAAGAGTACCAGAGACTAATTACCCTCGGAGAAAATAATTCCCCTCCTCTCTGTCCTAAATGTGTGATCCCTTTTTAAACCGTGATCCCCTAGTTCTGGATTCGCCCACAGGAGGAAACATCCTCTCCATATCCCACCTGCCAATATCCCTCAGGATTTTAAAAGGTTTCGATCAAGTTACCTCTTACTTTTCTAAACTAGTGGATACAAATCTAAGCTCTCCAACTTTACCTCAGCTGCCCATTCCGGGAATTATGTCTATCTTTGTTTTATAATTCTTGGTAAGGTGCATGCTTGAGGTTGGTCAGATCCTGAGGACTGCCGCAGTTACTGCGTGTCCATCAATGCTCAGGAGCTATTTAGGCAGCCTGAAAAAAAAGTGTTGGGTGGCTGTTGGGCCCGTCTGTTCAAAAGGAAATATTGCATTTCTATCGTGCCTTTTGCAACCTCCAGGACATTCCAAAATGTTTACTTTTAAAGTGCAGTCACTGTTGTAGGAAATATTGTGGCCAATTTGCACACCGGAAACTCCCACAACCAGCACTGAGGTGAGGACCAGGTATTTTAATTATGTTGGGCGAGTGGTACGGTTGACCAAGGCACCAGGGGTGATCGCTTCTTCGAAATGGTGCCTTGCATCCCTTTATGCCCACCTGAGGGGCCAAATGGGTTTAATATCTAATCTGAAAGGCACTGTACGGGGAATGTCAGCCTAAATTCTGACTCCAGTCTCAGTGGGAATTGAACCCACAACGTTCTGATGGCGAACGTGCTCGAACGGAGCCATGGCTGAACAGTTGAGTTCCACATCTTCCTGCTCAACAATTGCAAACAAGAATTTCTTGTTGCAGAAAATAATTCCTGATGTTGTTAGCCGGCAGGATTTCCTCATATGGGTTGTTGCCTTTACAGTCTTTGCCTTTTTAAGATTACGAAAGTATTTGATGTTGATCATTGACGAATAGCCCCAGTAGAATGGGACTTGTACAGCTGGCTTCCCCCATTTTAATGCATTAAACTACATGAGAATAGGAATTGTCTAGTTTTATGTGGCTCTTTTCCCAGAATGCACTTCTCAGAAAGTATCTTGTTCATAGCACCATTAAGCTGACCATTTGACCCAACTACCCAATGTTGTTCTTTATGCTCCACACAAAATTCCTCCCAATCATCTTCATCCAACCCCATCACCATATCCTTCTGAGTATTGAGCCTCTGGGATGCTGGCTTGCGTGGTACGTTTTGGCTCTGTACACCTTCATTAGGGCTGTGTTTTTGGCTGACTCCGAGATCATATTAACTGTTAACACATCCCTGGACAGTGCGATCTCCTGGACTGGCTTTGATTACTAGAGGTGGGTAAGAAAATCATTTTGCAATTTTTGTTTTGGTTGAGAATTGGTGGAAAGAAGACACATGCTATTGAAGCTTGTCTTGCACCCCATCAGGACAGCCAGGCAAGAGTGCCAATTGTAAGGGGAGCAACAATTTTTTTGAATGAGGGGAAAATGCTGGTTGTTACGATGCATAAGAAGGCCATTCGGCCCATCGTGTCTGCATGTGATCGATTGGCAAATGGACTCTGCAAGCAGCGTTGCCTCGGAGAATGCAGCAGAGAACAGTTATCTGTAACTGCCAAGTTTTTGTTTCAAATTCAAAGTATATGCAGCATGAGTCTTGCTCAAGGCATTGCCATGGAAATCAACTCTGGAATGGCTGTCCCCCAAGTTTTTGTTTAGTTGGAATAGGTGTGTTATAATCCTACAGGAGGCCCAGGGATCAGAGTGCCTGTGGCCTCACCTGAATACGATCTACCCAAATGAGGGGGTGGGGCTATCTCCTTTTCCTAAGACTTTACAAGGCATAATGCGTGGACGTGTTGCTGCTGTCTTTTTCCCTTTTATTGGTTGTGGTCTTATACTCCCCCTTTTTCTTTACTGGTGATTACATGGCTGGAAGGGAGTTGGGTGAGGGAATTACATCATTTCCCTTTTTTCACGTTGTAAGCCAGGAACATTTAACTTCCCTCTTCATGGTCCACCTAACCTGCACATCTTTGGAATGTGGGAGGAAACCGGAGCACCCGGAGGAAACCCATACAGACATGGGGAGAACGTGCAGACTCCGCGCAGACAGTGACCCAAGCCGGGAATCGAAATTGGGACCCTGGAACTGTGAAGCAACTGTGCTAACTACTGTGCTACCGTGCTGCCCCATTTGAAGGAGGCCATTCGGCCCTTGGAGTCTGCACCGGCCCTACTTAAGCTCACATCTCCACCCTATCCCAGTAACCCAGTAACTCCACCTAACCTTTTGAACACTAAGGGGCGATTTTAGCATGGCCAATCCACCTAACCTGCACATCTTCGGATAGTGGGAGGAAACCAGAGCACCTGGAGGAAACCCACGCAGACACGGGTGTGTGGAAAGTACAAACTCCACACACGTCATCCGAGGCCAGAATTGAACCCGGGACCCTGGAGTTGTGAGGCAGCAATGCTAGCCACCGTGCCACGAGATTTTGCAGATGATACAAAATGTGGAAGCATTGGAAACTGCAAGGAGGATAGCGTAGAAGTTGCTGGAATCGATAGAGAGGTGACCGAAGTTCAGTGCAGAGGAATGTGAAGTGGTAGGAAGGATATGGAGAGACTAATAAAATATATGATATAACTTGAAATGGAGTGCAGGATCTGAGGGAACTGGGTATATGTGTGCAAGTCATTGAAGATGGCAGGACAGGTGGTAGCTGCTGAAATTGACAGCCGAGTGTGGTAGTAATGGACATGAGTGAATCAAATTCCTTAACATCCTGCCTATGGAGGGGATGAAAGAAGACCCTGCTGCATATTGAGTGAGTCAATTCCTTTTAAGAAGAGCGCTGGACAGATTCAATGATTACAAGATTAAGTTGCTGGTCAATGGGGATAGTGGGGCAAAGAAGAAATGAGTATTTTATTCAATCATATGCAATGTATATAAACCAGCTCCTTTTTTATTTCTCCGTGATCTTGTTTAATCATACTGTTTAATTTTGCCTCTTGGAAATCTGGTAAAATGCAACATCATTTGTGCATGATTATAGTAACTAGCTCACATAATGTGAGAGTAGTTTTATTACAACCTTGTGTCATTGTATGAAGGATTTTAATTCTCTCATAATGGACATAAAATTCACTTCTGGGAGAAACTATTTCGAGCAGACACGAAATTCATAAAGGACTGCTACCTTGTGAAGTGCAAGTCCAATAAGTGGACTAGAGTGATGAAATTATTTATTTATCATGGAGTGACTGCATTTGCAAACTATTTCATTGGCTGTAAAGTGCTTTGAGGCATCTGGTGGTTAGGAAAGGAGCTATATAAATGCAAATATTTCTTTCAAGCTACGAGGAGTGATGTGAGATGATTTGAATTTGAATGTCACGTGTACTGAAGTACAGTGAAAAGTATTGTTCTGCGTACAGTCCAGACAGATCGTTCCATACACGAAAAAGCATAGGACATGGATGTATCTCACTAGAAAGCTGTCTGCTGTTCGTTTGTGTATCTTACTTGAAATAAACCAGCTTGTTTGAAGTTGGCAACATTTCGTTTGGATTGATTATCTCTTTGCTTTCTGGATGATAGGACAAAAGCTTTTGGGAAACGGGAGATCTTGTTGTCTCCTGGTCATACTGTTGTCTGTCCAGATATTGGATAGAATAATAATCTTTATTATTAGAACATAGAACATAGAACAATACAGCGCAGTACAGGCCCTTCGGCCCACGATGTTGCACCGAAACAAAAGCCATCTAACCTACACTATGCCATTATCATCCATATGTTTATCCAATAAACTTTTAAATGCCCTCAATGTTGGCGAGTTCACTACTGTAGCAGGTAGGGCATTCCACGGCCTCACTACTCTTTGCGTAAAGAACCTACCTCTGACCTCTGTCCTATATCTATTACCCCTCAGTTTAAAGTTATGTCCCCTCGTGCCAGCCATATCCATCCGCGGGAGAAGGCTCTCACTGTCCACCCTATCCAACCCCCTGATCATTTTGTATGCCTCTATTAAGTCTCCTCTTAACCTTCTTCTCTCCAACGAAAACAACCTCAAGTCCATCAGCCTTTCCTCATAAGATTTTCCCTCCATACCAGGCAACATCCTGGTAAATCTCCTCTGCACCCGCTCCAAAGCCTCCACGTCCTTCCTATAATGCGGTGACCAGAACTGTACGCAATACTCCAAATGCGGCCGTACCAGAGTTCTGTACAGCTGCAACATGACCTCCCGACTCCGGAACTCAATCCCTCTACCAATAAAGGCCAACACTCCATAGGCCTTCTTCACAACCCTATCAACCTGGGTGGCAACTTTCAGGGATCTATGTACATGGACACCTAGATCCCTCTGCTCATCCACACTTTCAAGAACTTTACCATTAGCCAAATATTCCGCATTCCTGTTATTCCTTCCAAAGTGAATCACCTCACACTTCTCTACATTAAACTCCATTTGCCACCTCTCAGCCCAGCTCTGCAGCTTATCTATATCCCTCTGTAACCTGCTACATCCTTCCACACTATCGACAACACCACCGACTTTAGTATCGTCTGCAAATTTACTCACCCACCCTTCTGCGCCTTCCTCTAGGTCATTGATAAAAATGACAAACAGCAACGGCCCCAGAACAGATCCTTGTGGTACTCCACTTGTGACTGTACTCCATTCTGAACATTTCCCATCAACCACCACCCTCTGTCTTCTTTCAGCTAGCCAATTTCTGATCCACATCTCTAAATCACCCTCAATCCCCAGCCTCCGTATTTTTTGCAATAGCCTACCGTGGGGAACCTTATCAAACGCTTTGCTGAAATCCATATACACCACATCAACTGCTCTACCCTCGTCTACCTGTTCAGTCACCTTCTCAAAGAACTCAATAAGGTTTGTGAGGCATGACCTACCCTTCACAAAGCCATGCTGACTATCCCTGATCATATTATTCCTATCTAGATGATTATAAATCTTGTCCCTTATAATCCCCTCCAAGACTTTACCCACTACAGACGTGAGGCTCACCGGTCTATAGTTGCCGGGGTTGTCTCTGCTCCCCTTTTTGAACAAAGGGACCACATTTGCTGTCCTCCAGTCCTCTGGCACTATTCCTGTAGCCAATGATGACATAAAAAATCAAAGCCAAAGGTCCAGCAATCTCTTCCCTGGCCTCCCATAGAATCCTAGGATAAATCCCATCAGGTCCCGGGGACTTATCTATTTTCAGCCTGTCCAGAATTGCCAACACCTCTTCCCTACGTACCTCAATGCCATCTATTCTATTAGCCTGGGGCTCAGCATTCTCCTCCACAACATTATCTTTTTCCTGAGTGAATACTGACGAAAAATATTCATTTAGTATCTCGCCTATCTCTTCAGACTCCACACACAATTTCCCATCCCTGTCCTTGACTGGTCCTACTCTTTCCCTAGTCATTCGCTTATTCCTGACATACCTATAGAAAGCTTTTGGGTTTTCCTTGATCCTTCCTGCCAAATACTTCTCATGTCCCCTCCTTGCTCGTCTTAGCTCTCTCTTTAGATCCTTCCTCGCTACCTTGTAACTATCCATCGCCCCAACCGAAACTTCACACTTCATCTTCACATAGGCCTTCTTCTTCCTCTTAACAAGAGATTCCACTTCCTTGGTGAACCACGGTTCCCTCGCTCGACGCCTTCCTCCCTGTCTGACCGGTACATACTTATCAAGAACACGCAGTAGCTGATCCTTGAACAAGCCCCACTTATCCAGTGTGCCCAACACTTGCAGCCTACTTCTCCACCTTATCCCCCCCAAGTCACGTCTAATGGCATCATAATTGCCCTTCCCCCAGCTATAACTCTTGCCCTGCGGTGTATACTTATCCCTTTCCATCATTAACGTAAACGTCACCGAATTGTGGTCACTGTCCCCAAAGTGCTCTCCTACCTCCAAATCCAACACCTGGCCTGGTTCATTACCCAAAACCAAATCCAACGTGGCCTCGCCTCTTGTTGGCCTGTCAACATATTGTTTCAGGAAACCCTCCTGCACACACTGTACAAAAAACGACCCATCTATTGTACTCGAACTATATATTTTCCAGTCAATATTTGGAAAGTTAAAGTCTCCCATAATAACTACCCTGTTACTTTCGCTCATATCCAGAATCATCTTCGCCATCCTTTCCTCTACATCCCTAGAACTATTAGGAGGCCTATAAAAAACTCCCAACAGGGTGACCTCTCCTTTCCTGTTTCTAACTTCAGCCAATACTACCTCGGAAGAGTCCCCATCTAGCATCCTCTCCGCCACCGTAATACTGCTCTTGACTAGCAGCGCCACACCTCCCCCTCTTTTGCCTCCTTCTCTGAGCTTACTAAAACACCTAAACCCCGTCTCTGAGCTTACTAAAACACCTAAACCTTATTGTCACAAGTAGGCTTACGTTAACACTGCAATGAAGTTACTGTGAAACGCCCCTAGTTGCCACACTCTGGCACCTGTACGGGTACACTGTGGGAGAACTCAGAATGTCCAATTCTCCTAACAACATGTCTTTCAGGTCTTGTGGGAGGAAAGTGGAGTACCCAGAGGAAACCCACGGGGAGAATAACAATAACCAATTGTAGGGGACATGAATTTATTTTACAGAGTGACTGAAAGTCTGAATCTGAGAATGTTGTAACATTTAGTGATTTATTTCGGGAGTAAGTTTACTGGTAATTATACTGAAAGTTAAAAGTCAGAATTACAAGCTGCTAGCTGCTAGATTCTCAAAGACTGAAAACTAGTGATGAGAAACCAGTTGGTTTGGGTTAGGATTTGGATTGGATTTGTTTATTGTCACGTGTACTGAGGTACAGTGTAAAGTATTGTTCTGCGTGTAGCTCAGACAGATCATTCGTACATGAAAAGAAAATACATAGGGCAAACATTCAGGTCCGACTGTCTACAGATACCACTCAAAGATCCTTGCTATATTAATTATAGGGAGGTTGCAGTCATACAGCTCGCACACCATCAATTGAACACTGTAACTGTAGCTCGTGTGTCCACTAAAAAAAAGGGGCAGCGGGAAAGGGAGTTGATACATCACTGGTCAAAACATATTCCTAGCATCCCCATGTCTAGAAGTTATTTGATAAGTAGAGACAAATACGTGCTTGGTGATATTATAATTAAGTATATGTGCCTAAATTGTGATTGGATAATCATATTTGTATACGATGCATTATAAATCCTAATGATTAGTTGTGAATGTTTGCAGATAATTCATAAACAAATGTACTCTTTTGATTGGTGTATTATTTGGAAGATAAGCAACTGTACAATTGCCCTGTGTTTGGTGTTTAGGGAGCTGGCATGCCACCTGATGGATGTTGAACTCCCCTGCTATAGCTTGAATAAAGTTCTTGAACTGAAACTTTGAGTGTCGGCTGTTCAGTTGTGAAGTGAGGGACACTATGTAGTCGAATAACTGTTTAACTACCACAACAATACCTTTTAGCCCCAAGCTCTGAAAGCCCCCCTTTAACCTCTCTGCCTTCCTACTGCGCTCTTCTCCTTACAACCTACCTCAGTGACCCATTACCTGTCGGAGGTGCTATTTTGTGGTCGAGACACCAGACCAAGGTCTCGTTGGCCTTCTCGTTTGGATGTGAGAAATCCCTTGGCTCTACTTTGAGCTGGGTGTCTCCCCGGTAGCCTGGTAAATATTTATCCCTCAACTGACAGTTTTATGTAAAGGACAGATTACCCGGCTGTTATCATGAGCTTACTCTACATTAAATTGGCTGCTGCATGTCCTCTACCTCAAAGTATCTGATGGCTGTAAAACGCTGTGGGTTTTTGTGAGGTTATACAATACATTTACGAGTGCAGGTCCTCTAGTGCTTGTATGCATAGATACCGGAATTAATGCAGTGATATTTGTTTGATTTATTTTAGTTGAGGCATTACTTTGGGAAAAATCTTGTGCCGTGTTTTCCACCTAAGAATTACCTTGCACCGACTGAGTCTATGGCTGAAGAAAGAAGACTTAAATTACAGCAGTATATTCAGAAAGGTAAGTCTATCAGACTGATATCTGGGAAAACCTCTTCGACTTGATGGGCTGGTCTTGTAAGAGAATTGGTTGTGACTGGCCATAAATACACGTATTGATGTGTCTGGGCTCCGAGAGGACAAATATCAGCCAGTGTCCATGCCTCTAATCCTGACACTGAACTGATTTAGGAGGTGAGTGAAAATCCATGATCAGATATTTCTACCTCAAATAATCACCTGGCGAGGATACAGGAGAGCTCCAGGAATTTGGGCAACAATATTCCAGAAATTTCCGAAGTAATAAAAATACTTCAACACTCCTATTTTCAAATTCAGCCCTGAAATTGAAGTCACTGATGGATTAGCTTGTGCCAATTGGTTCTCATTGAGTGAATATCATTCAGCTGGCAACAACTCTGTATAATAGCAACAATGGAAGGCTGCACTAAATCTCTTGGTGACCCTTCATTTCAGCTGGTCACAGGAATTTATGCTGTTATTGGAACATTCATACTGTGCAACCAGTATGTCTTTTGTGACACTTTGCAATTTGGTTTCGTCCTAACATATCCTTACTTACAGCACCAAAGCATTTTCCACACGCAGTCCAGCATCTCCAACAAAGTGGAATTTGTAAACTATTTGTGTAAAACAAATGGGATAGAGCATCAAGGGTTAAAAATGTCCCTTTTTTATAAATTTGCACATTAGAAAGTGGTAAATGCGGTATTTTCTTGATCATCCTACAAGGACATTTGTCAAAAAGATCATGTGAGGGGTATCTGGGGGAAGTTGCACAGCAAGCTGCCATTTTAATTAAGCTGCATTTGAGCCTACCTAACATGCTGAAGTCATGGACTCGTCAGCATAGCACAATTTTAGCTCTAGAAATTGGGGAAAGTCATCTCTGGACAGGTGCCGGATTGTGGCGACTAGGGGCTTTTCACAGTAACTTCATTGCAGTGTTAATGTAAGCCTACTTGTGACAAAGATTATTATTAAATGGAAAGCACTACAACACTAGACCAGCAGCTAAACAACAGGGGCGGGATTCTCCGACCCCCCCGCCGGGTCGGAGAATCGCTGGGGGCTGGCGTGAATCCTGCCCCCGCCGGTTGCCGAATTCTCCGGCACCGGATATTTGGCAGGGGCGGGAATCGCGCCGCGCCAGTTGGCAGGCCCCCACCGGCGATTCTCCGACCCGGATGGGCCGAAGTCCCGCTGCTGGAATGCCTATCCTGCTGGCGTGGATTCAACCACCTCTCTTACCGGCGGGACAAGGTGGTGCGGGCGGGCTCCGGGGTCCTGGGGGGGGGCGCGGGGCGATCTGGCCCCGGGGGGTGTCCCCACGGTGGCCTGGCCCGCGATCGGGGCCCACCGATCCGCGGGCGGGCCTGTGCCGTGGGGGCACTCTTTTCCTTCGCCATGGTCTCCACCATGGCGGAGGCAGAAGAGACCCCCTCCACTGCGCATGCGCGGGGATGCCGTGAGTGCCCACTGACGCTCCCGCGCATGCGCCGCCCGACAATGTCAGGGCACCAAAGGCCTTTCCCTCCAGCTGGCGGGACGGAAATCAGTCCGGCGCGGGCCTAGCCCCTCAGGGTGAGGGCTCGGCCCCTCAAGATGAGGAGGATTCCGCACCTTTGGGGCGGCGCGATGCTGGACTTATTCGCGCCGTTTTTGGCGCCAGTCGGCGGACATCGCGCCGATTGCGGAGAATTTCGCCCCAGATCACTCATTGTAAATCTATCCAGAATAAAGTAAAATCAGAGGAATACAGTGCTTGCCATTAGTACATTTGAAGCGTTTTGGATTTATTATTGGGTGAAGGGTGAAATTTGTTTGCGTAGCATCGCTTCTGGCGGTCTTGCGCAGACTTGTGTTGATTTTCTAGGGGGCAGACCATGATTTAATTCAAGATGCTTTACTCAAATAACAGCCCCTGTTGCTGCCTGCTCCTGGGGCATCAACATAAATGACACTGCATGAACAAATTCCTCCCCGTTTTAAATATTTTTACATTACGCAAATACTAAGTTTGGTGTGTTGCCATTTCACTGTTGACAAGATGATAAACCGTTTAAAAGAGGTCAAAAACCTTGCTATATTTATTTCCACCCAAGAGGTCTTTGGATATAGAACTGCAATTATGCCAAATTAATGTTGGCAATGCTTGCAATTATTACTAGAAGTCTAATGATCACTCATAAGTCCGTGATATACAGAAATGTCTAAAGCTGACAAAAGTGTGCATTTCCAGTCTAAAACCACTTAATTCTGGATGATTCAACCATTAAAGATCATGGGCGGGATTTTACGGCCATCCCAACGGCAACCGGAAATTCGCCCTGAGGTCAATGGACCTTTATGTGGTCCGAATCCCGCCCGTGGCGATCTTGCAGCGGGCGAGACGGAGGAATCCAGCCTATAGCTACATCTGTCAGCTTATGTCTATAACATTTGTCTAATAGGAAGGAACAATTATAAGCCTTGATTATAACCCAGGCTGCCTGATGATGTGAAGGGGTTCAATGATTTGTCAAAAAGATCATGTGAGGGGTATCTGGGGGAAGTTGCACAGCAAGCTGCCATTTTAATTAAGCTGCATTTGAGCCTACCTAACATGCTGAAGTCATGGACTCGTCAGCATAGCACAATTTTAGCTCTAGAAATTGGGGAAAGTCATCACAGAAGTGGGAGGCATTAGACTGACCTGAAAAGGTTAATATGAAAAACAAAACTAAATTTCTGTAGCAATTACTGGTTTACTAGGAGGAAGAACAGGAACACTTCTCACAATCTCACCAGGAAACCTTTGGGCCTCCCCAGCTCTGGCCTTCTTCCTAGAACTGTCATCTATTGATTCCTGCTAGCACTAACCTTTGGGCCTCTGACTTTGTCCGGCTTCCACTAGAGTAACCATACCCACCTGCCGGCATTGACGAATCTTGCTGGCATCGGGCATAAAGTGTTTTCATGCTATTTGAAAGAGTTCCGGGAGTTAAATTCGCCCCAGACTTCACACTCGGGTGGGGGAGGAGTTTGGGTTGATCATCTGGTTCCCCTGTTCTTGATTTAAAGCTTGGGTTAAAATTGGGCTAACATCGCCATTGTCTCCATAATTTTAGTTCAAAGACCCCACTGCACCCAAAGTTTCACAGCTAGGCTAGTAAAGTCTGTTGTAAGATTTGTATGTCATGACTTCAGGCAGGCTCCTACCACTCTTCAGGTACACATATCTTAAGATTTGTAGAAATCACCTAACAAATCAAATTTACAATACCTATCGTAGGTAAAATTTAAAACCAAAAGATGCAATATAGACATGTAGAAGGAGGTCATTCGGCCCATAGTGTCTGTACCAGCTCTCCAATTCGTCAGTTCACATAGTGCCATTCTTCTGCCTCCTCCCATAACCCTGCCCATTCTTCATTTTTGCATAAATGCCTGATTCCCTTTTGAAAACTTCAAGTGAACCTGCCCCTACCAGAAGTGTTGCCGCTCAACATCCCTTTTCAACCATTGCTGTCGGTGCTTCACATTGATCACAAAGCTTGGAACAGCTCAGACTTCGAGAAGCCTGAGCAACTCCAGTAATAAAATCTTCACCGCAAAAGCTTTCAACCTATCACGAAAAACATTATCTACACCATGTGCCCCTCTGTGGCACACGCCGCTCCATTCCACCCTCCCCCTCCATCACCTTGATAAAACATACAGACAAACGTCACCAAATTCACCTTTCCTTGAAGTAAATATCTCTAATTGCAAATGGGAATATCTCCTACGCGAGGAGGTTGTTGATTAGGGAAGAACATTGAGTCAGAAAGAGAAGTTTTCCTCAGGCTGGAATCAGTGTCTGTAACAATAGTAGCCAGTGGTTAATGGAACCCATTCCGATTCAAAACTACCACATCCAACTCCGAAATCACTTGGCCAATGAGCTCTGCCGGACCAACCTTTAATTTATTTAATCCATGGTGAAACTTGAGCTTTTCCTTAGTGGCAGCATGAAGGCAACAGGGGTCTAGAATATAAAAAAACCTTTTAACAGACTTGCAGAATGGCTCTAAGTGACAAACACATTTCTATATAGACCAGTGTGAGGTGGAAAAAGAAGGCCGCCTACCTCTTGGGAAGTATGTGTCTGACTGGAGCAGCGATACAAAAAGGAATCTGGGAGTTCAGATCCACAAATCACTAGAAGAGGGTACGCAGATCAACAAAGGTGCTTTATCTGCATGTAATTTATTGAGGAGTACAATTCGAAAGCCATGATTTATAGACCGGAATTCACCGGCCATTGGGATTCTGTTTTTCCGCTAAATCCCCCCCCCACCCAGCCCATGGGTTTCCCAGTGCCGTGGGTGGCTTCAAAGGGAAATCCCATTGACAAGCGGCGGAAAGAGAAAATCCCTACACCAGCGAACGGCACACCGCTGAGAAATGCGCGGCTGGGGGACCGGAGAATGCTGCCATTGTATTTTTTACACCGGCTGGTGAGAATGGATAACTCACTACCATTTGGAAGGGTTGAGCATCTAGCATAGATGCACTTAAAGTGAAGTGAGATAAGCGAATGAGAGGGGGAAAGAATAGAAGGCTCTATTGATAGGCTGGGATGCAATAAGGCAGGAGGCAAATTTGTATGGAATATAAGCTCTGACATAAACTAATTGGGTCAAATGGCCTATTTCTGGGATGTGTAATTCATATAATAACACGTATGTATCTGTCATTCGAGTAAGGGGATCAGGGGTTATGGGGAGAAGGCAGGTGAATGGGGATGAGGAAATATCAGCCATGATTGAATGCTGGAGCAGACTCGATGGGCCGAGTGGCCTAATTCTGCTCCTATGTCTTATGGTCTTATTACAGCAGCATGATCAGCCCTGTGTTTGTAAGAGGACATTGGCACAGGGCAGATATCTTCACCGACAACATTCAAGTGCAATAACCCAAGTCTGTTGATTTGTACGGTGAATTCCTTTAATATTTCAGCAGACACAGTAGGAAGGAAGTAGCTTGAAAGCTATTGTTGCCATTATGGCAGTATAAAGCAGTGCTGGAGTGGGCTTCTTGTGCTGCTACTTTTCAGTGTGAACAACCTCCCTATACTGATTTTATGTTCTACAATAAAGGCTTTAGAATTATGGCTTTTAAATGAGATCTACTATCTGGGAGAGAAGGTTATGTGTAGTGGTGTGTAGTATGTGTAGTCATTAGGCTAGCAATCCAGAGGCCCAGGCTATTGCTCTGGGGACATGAGTTCAAATCTCACCTTGGCAGCTGGTGGACTTTAAATGTGACCAATTAATAATTAACAAATGTTTAACTAAATCTGGAATTAAAACCATCATCGATTTGTTGTCAAAACCCATCGAGTTCGCTAATGTCTGGTCCACACATGCCTGGTCTGGCCTACATATGACTCCAGATACAGAGCAATGTGGTTGACTTTTAGCTGCCCTCTGAAATGACGCAGCAAAGCCACACAGTTGTGGCAATTTGGGAATGGGCAACAAATGCTGGCTTTACCAGTGACGCCCACATCCCATGAAAGAATAGAGCAAAGTGAATGTACAGAACAAAACCAAGTGTAGGACACGTGGTCAGAGTATGTAAATGTTTTTTATTTGCAATCCCCATGCTTATTTCCGGATTCGGCATGGTTCACCTGGATCAGGCAGTTACTTAAAGCCCTATTTGAAATGTGCAACCAATGCATTTTATACACCTTTTTAAGCTGCTGAATGCACTTTGCCATTTCCAAAGGAGAGCAATTCTTTTGTTTGCATCAGTAGTTTTATTGCAACCCCTGTAAATGTCTGTAATGTTAAAGGTCTGAGTCTGGTGGGTATTTGTCAATGCTGCCTTTATCATTATTATAAAGAAACAAAACTTACTGTTCAATATTCCTGTTCTTTTGCAGTTGGAGAGGATCCTGTTATATCGGCCAGTGAAATATTCACTGCTTTATTGAAGAATGCACAACAGGTAGTGAACCGTTTCAACTTTTCCAATCCTGAATTAACACTTTTTTAAAAAAATGCAAATGTCATGATAGCTATACTTCACTTGAGTATGTCCCCTGTTTTAATGAAAGGATTCTTTCCCACATCCACACTTGCAAAAGGCTGTTCCTTAGATGACCAACCATGGGGTGTTTTTTTCAACACCAATAACCTGATTGCTATAATAATGTTCAAGTATGAATGCCAACTGGTATTGAAACACCAATCTTCTAATAATCTTTATTGTCACAAGTAGGCTTACATTAACACTGCAATGTAGTTACTGTGAAAATTCCCTAGTCGCCACATTCCGGCGCCTGTTCGGGTACACCGAGGGAGACTCAGAATGTCCAATTCACCCAACAAGCACGTCTTTCGGGACTTGTGCGAGGAAGCCGGAGCACCCAGAGAAAACCCATGCAGGCACTGGGAGACCGTGCAGATTCCACACAGACAGTGACCCAAGCGGGGAATCGAACCCGGGACCCTGGTGCTGTAAAGCAACAGTGCTAACCATTGTGCTACCGTGCCGCCCTAGCTGAATCTAATGTGAAGGAAGTTGGTTCCAGGGCTTTTTCCCTGGGTGAGTTTAAGATGTTGTGCTTCAAACACTAGACACGTGCTGGGGAATATTATTAAAGAATGGAGATGTCCCAAATGATCCATGTTACCTTTTTAAAAACAAATTTAGAGTACCCAATTATTTTTTTTTCCAATTAAGGGGAACTTTAGCGTGGCCAATCCGCCTACCCTGCACATCTCTGGGTTTGTGGGGGTGAGATCCACGCAAACATAGGGAGAATGTGCAAACTCCATACGGACAGTGACCCGGGCCAGGATCGAACTTGGGTCTTCAGCGTTGTGAGACAGCAGTGCTAACCACTGCACCATCGTGCCGCCCTTGATGCATGTTTCCCTCTCTCTTACTGCCCAATCTTAAGTGAACAAATCCCTTCATACCAGTTGTGATTAGCACAAACTCAACTTAATTTTAACCTTGGTGATAACTTTGGTGAACTCCAGCAAACAGTTTGTTTCTTAACAGTCAGGCGGGAGGGTCAATTTCTGCACCAGCTGAGGTTATTCATGAAGGCACCCCTTCTCAATCTTGCCTCTCACCTGGGGTGTGGTGATCCTCCGGCTAAATCACAACTAGTTAGCTGTCCCCCTCCAAGGAAAAGCAGCCTATTATCATCTGAGAGTATGGTGACTTTACTTGCAACAAGTGCACAGTGTCTTGGCTAGTGATTAAGTTGAACTCTTTCTGATGTGTAAGACTTCAGAGACTATGGGGCAGTGTTTGTATTCACTTTAGGGCTGTAGCATCGTTGTTTTGGCAATCAGTTAGTTTTACGTGAGCACCTTCTGCATTCAGAAGTGCAAAATGTTCAAATGCTGCAAGACCTAGGCAAAATCCATGTCTGGGCTGATAAGTGGTAAGTGACATTAATGTCACACAAGTGCCGACTTCCGGTTGCGGCTATGCCTAGGTAGGTCGCACGTTCGACAGCTCCTGCCGAGAACGGACTTTTGGGCTCTCTAGAGGAGCCCCAACGGCAATTGTTCGACGGCTTCCAGTGTGGGAAGGTGACAGCAAGGTCCCCCCGGCAGTATATGGATTGGACCAGGAGTGGAGCGGTGAAAAAAGTGATCTTGGAGCAGCGAAAAGTGAGAGGGAGGAAAAACAAGATGGCAGCGGGTGGAGACCAAGCAGCATGGGCGCAGTGGTCACAGGAGCAGCAGGGGTTTCTTAGACGCTGCTTTGAGGAGCTGAAGACCGAAATGCTGGCGCCAATGAAGGCGGCGATTGAGAAGCTAGTGGAGACCCAGAAGGCCCAAGGGGCGGCGATTCGAGAGGTGCGGCAAAAAGCCTCGGAGAACGAGGACGAGATCTTGGGCCTGGCAGTGAAGGTGGAGGCGCACGTGGCACTGCACAAGAGGTGGGCGGAAAGATTTGAGGACCTGGAGAATAGGTTGAGGAGGAAGAATCTTCGGATTCTGGGTCTCCCTGAGGGAGTGGAGGGGCCCGATGTTGGGGCATATGTGAGCACGATGCTCAATTCGCTGATGGGCGCGGGAGCCTTCCCGAGGCCTCTGGAACTAGTTGGGGCTCACCGGGTCCTAGCAAGGAGACCCAAGGCCAACGAGCCACCAAGGGCTGTAGTGGTGAGGTTTCACCGCTTTATGGACAGAGTGTGTGTCCTGAGATGGGCCAAGAAAGAGCGGAGCAGTAGGTGGGAGAATACGGAGATCCGAATCTACCAGAACTGGAGTGCAGAGGTGGCTAAGAAAAGAGCTGGTTTTAATCGGGCCAAGGGGGTTAAGTTTGGTATGCTGCAGCCAGCGCGACTGTGGGTCACGTTCCAGGATCGGCACCACTACTTCGAAACGCCTGATGAGGCATGGAGCTTCATACGGACTGAAAAGTTGGACTCAGATTGAGGGTTTGTCGTGGGGGGATGTTTGCTGTGTTTGCTGCGTTTGGGGAATGTTCTTTTTGTTTGGGTGCTGGGTGGGGATGGGTGGAGGGACTTGATGGGGAGACTGTGGGAGCTGCAAGTAGGAGAGGTGGTCGGGGCGGGGGCCCGCCGTCTGGGGGACTGGAGGGTGCGGGTGGCGGGGGCACGTGGCTGGCCTAGAAAAGGAGATGGCTAGTCGGGGGGAGGGGGGTGCGAGCAGCCCCCCCAGTCTGGCTGATAACTTGGAATGTGAGGGGCCTGAAAGGGCCGGTCAAGAGGGCCCGGGTGTTCGCACACTTAAAGGGACTGAAGGCAGATGTGGTTATGCTCCAGGAGACTCATTTGAAGGTGGCAGATCAGGTTAGGCTGAGAAAGGGATGGGTAGGTCAGGTGTTCCATTCGGGACTGGATGCGAAGAACAGGGGGGTTGCAATACTAGTGGTGAAGCGGGTGTCGTTTGAGGCAATGAATATTGTAGTGGATAGTGGAGGTCGATATGTGATGGTGAGCGGTAGGCTGCAGGGGGTGCGGGTGGTACTGGTAAATGTATATGCTCCGAATTGGGATGATGCTGGATTTATGAAGCGCATGCTGGGTCGGATTCCGGACCTGGAGGTAGGAAGCTTGATAATGGGGGGGGATTTCAACACGGTGCTGGACCCAGCATTGGATCGCTCTAGGTCCAGGACGGGTAAGAGGCTGGCAGCGGCCAAGGTGCTTAGGGGATTTATGGACCAGATGGGAGGGGTGGACCCATGGAGGTTGTCAGGCCCCAGGCCAGAGAATTTTCATTCTCTTCCCACGTCTATAGAGCCTGCTCCCGGATAGATTTTTTAATTCTGAGCAGGGTGCTAATCCCGAAAGTGGAGGGAACTGAGTACTCGGCCATAGCCATCTCGGGCCACACCCTGCACTGGGTGGAGCTGGAGTTGGGGGAGGAGAGGGACCAGCGCCCGTTGTGGCGCCTGGATGTGGGACTGTTGGCGGATGAGGGGGGGTGCGGGCGGGTGTGGGGGTATTGAAAGATACTTGGAGGCCAACGACAATGGGGAGGTGCAGGTGGGGGTAGACTGGGAGGCGCTGAAGGCGGTGGTCAGGGGAGAGTTAATCTCCATCAGGGCCCACAGGCAGAAGAGAGAGGGGAGGGAGAGGGAGAGGTTGGTGGGGGAGATTTTAAGGGTGGACAGGAGATATGCAGAGGCCCCCGAGGAGGGGCTACACCGGGAGCGACGGAATCTCCAGACTGAGTTCGGCCTGTTGACCACAGGGAAAGCAGAGGCACAGTGGAGGAAAGCGAAGGGGGCGATGTATGAGTATGGGGAGAAGGCGAGTCGGGTGCTGGCACACCAGCTTCGTAAGAGGGAGGCAGATAGGGAGGAATTAAGGATAGAGGGGGGAATACGGTGCGGAGTGCGTTGAGAATAAATGAGGTATTTAGGGACTTTTATGGGGCTTTGTACAGATCAGAGCCCCCAGCTGGGGAAGAGGGGATGTGACGATCCTTGGATCAGCTGAGGTTCCCGAGGGTGGAGGAGCAGGAGGTGGCTGGTTTAGGGGCGCCAATAGGGCTGGAGGAGCTGGTTAAAGGATTGGGGAGCATGCAGGCGAGGAAGGCCCTGGGGCCGGACGGGTTCCCGCTCGAGTTTTATAGGAAGTACGCGAATCTGCTAGGCCCGTTGCTAGTGAGGACTTTCAATAAGGCTAGGGAGGGGGCGACCTTGCCCCCGACAATGTTCAGGGCGCTGATCTCTCTGATCCTGAAGTGGGACAAGGACCCACTGCAGTGTGCGTCGTATAGACCGATCTCACTCCTTAATGTGGATGCTAAGTTGCTGGCAAAAGTGCTGGCTACGAGAATTGAGGACTGTGTCCCGGGGGTGATTCATGAGGACCAGACGGGGTTCGTAAAGGGCAGGCAGCTAAATACTAACGTGCGGAGGCTCCTCAACGTGAATATGATGCCCTCGGTGGAGGGAGAAGCGGGGGTAGTGGCAGCTATCGACGCGGAGAAGGCTTTCGACTGGGTGGAGTGGGAATATCTTTGCGAAGTGTTGCGGAGGTTTGGGGAGGGGTTTATTGGCTGGGTCAGATTGCTATATAGAGCCCCGGTGGCAAGCATGGCTACGAATCAACGGAGGTCGGAGTACTTTCGGCTGTACCGAGGGACGAAGCAGGGGTGCCCCCTGTCCCCCTTGCTGTTTGCACTGGCAATTGAGCCCTTGGCCATGGTACTAAGGGAGTCCAGGAAATGGAGGGGACTGGTCCGTGGGGGAGAGGAACATCTGGTGTCGCTATATGCGGATGACCTGTTGCTGTATGTGGCAGACCCAGTGGAGGGGATGGCGGAGGTCATGCGAATCCTAAGCGAGTTTGGGGACTTCTCTGGGTATAAGTTGAATGTAGGGAAAAGTGAGCTCTTTGTGGTGCATCCAGGGGACCAGAGAAGGGGGATAGACGACCTGCCGCTGAAAAGGGCAGAAAGGAGCTTTTGGTACTTGGGGATCCAGGTGGCTGGGAGTTGGGGGGCCCTGCACAAACTCAATTTGACACGGTTGGTGGAGCAGATGGAGGAGGATTCTAAAAGATGAGATGTGCTGCCACTCTCGCAGGGTGCAGTCGGTCAAAATGACGGTCCTCCTGAGGTTTCTCTTTGTGTTCCAGTGTCTTCCCATTGTGATTCCCAAGGCCTTTTTCAAACGGGTAAGCAGGAGCATCATGGGTTTTGTGTGGGCAAATAAGATCCCGAGACAGGGGGGGGGCTGGCTCTGCCGAATTTGTGCAGATACTATTGGGCAGCCAATGTGGCGATGATCCGCAAGTGGGTAATGGAGGGAGAGGGGGCGGCTTGGAAGAGGTTGGAGATGGCGTCCTGTGTGGGCACGAGCCTGAGGGCACTGGTGACGGCACCGTTGCCGCTCTCGCCGACAAGGTACACCACTAGTCCGGTGGTGGCGGCAACGCTGAAGATCTGGGGGCAGTGAAGGCGACACAGGGGCGAGGTGGGAGCTTCGGTTGGGTCCCCAATTCGGGAGAATCATCGCTTCGTCCTGGGAAGGATGGATGGGGGATTTCGGAGCTGGCATCGGGCAGGGATTAGGAGAATAGGGGACCTATTCATAGATGGGACGTTTGCGAGCCTAGGGGCGCTGGAGGAGAAGTTTGGGTTACCCCCGGGAAATGCTTTTAGGTGTATGCAAGTGAGGGCGTTTGTGAGACGGCAAGTGAGGGAATTCACGCTGCTTCCGGCACGTGGGATTCAGGACAGGGTGATTTCTGGTGTATGTGTTGGAGAAGGCAAGGTTTCGGCGATTTATCAGGAGCTGCAGGAAGAGGAGGTGGCCTCGGTGGAGGAGTTAAAGGGCAAGTGGGAGGAGGAGCTTGGGGAGGAGATAGAGGAGGGTCTGTGGGCTGATGCCCTGAGTAGGGTTAATTCTTCCTCCTCTTGCGCCAGGCTCAGCCTAATACAATTCAAGGTTGTTCACAGAGCGCATATGACAGGGGCGAGGATGAGTAGGTTCTTTGGAGTGGAGGACAGATGTGGGAGGTGCTTGGGGAGTCCGGCAAATCACATCCACATGTTCTGGTCGTGCCCGGCACTGGAGGGGTTTTGGAGGGGTCTTGCGAGGACTACGTCCAAGATGGTGAAAGTCCATGTCAAGCCGAGTTGGGGGTTGGCATTATTCGGGGTAACGGACGAGCCGGGAGTGCAGGAGGCGAAAGAGGCTGGTATCCTGGCCTTTGCGTCCCTGGTAGCCCGGCGGAGGATCTTGTTATTATGGAAGGACGCAAAGCCCCCCAGTGTGGAAGCCTGGATAAATGACATGGCAGAGTTAATTAAGCTGGAGAGGATAAAGTTTGCCTTACGAGGGTCTGTGCAGGGGTTCTTCAGGCGGTGGCAACCGTTCCTAGACTATCTCGCAGAGCGTTAGAAGGAGGTCAGCAGCAGCAGCAACCCTAGGGTGGGTTCTGTTGGGGGGGGGGGGAATGGGGGTGGGCGGGGGGGGGGGGGGGGGGCTTCCCTACGAGTATCTTTAAATGTCGTATGGGGGGGCTATTGTACATTGGGAAACCCAATGTAAATGTTTTGTACAATGTACAATGTTTAATTGTTGTGTTTGCGTTTCTTTTTTCTTCTGTTATTGGGGGGGGGGGGGGGTTCGTCAAACATTTTGTTGGAAAACTTGAATAACCATATTTTTTTTAAATAAATAAAAATGTCGCACAAGTGCCAGCAAGAGAGGAACTAACCATTGACCCTTGACGTTCAATGGCATTGCCATTACTGAATCCCCCATTATAAACATCATGGGGGTTACCATTGACCAGAAGCTGGACTTCCCATATAAATACTGTGGCTACCCGAGCAGGTAAAAGGCGAAGAATCCTGCGGCGAGCAATTTGCCACCTGATTCCCCAAAGCCTGCCCACCATCTACAAGGCATAAGTTAAGAGTGTAATGAAATACTCTCCACTTGCCAGGATGAATGCAGTTCCAACAACACTCAGGAAACTTGACATCGTCCAGGAAAAAGGAGCCTGCTTGTTTACTCCCCCTTCCACAAACATTCACTCCCTCCACCACCGACGCACAGTAGCAGCTGTGTACACCATCTACAAAATGCACTGTAGGAACTCACCAAGGCTCCTTGGGCAGCACCTTCCAAACCTACGACCACAACCATCTAGAAGGACAAGAGCAGCAGATACCTGGGAACACCGCCCTTTGGAGGTTCCCCTCCAAGTAACTCACCACCCGGACTTGGAAATATGTCGCTGATCCTTCACTGTCGCTGGATCAATATCCTGGAATTCCCTCCCTAACAGCACCATGGATGTACCTACACTACAAGGACTGCAGCGTTTCAAGAGAGCAGCTCACCACTACCTCCTCAAGGGCAACTAGGGATGGGTAATAAATGCTGGCCTAGCCAGCGACACCCACATCCCATAAATTCAAAATGGTGCTGCAAAGTTTCATCCGATTTGAATGAAGATTTCTGAGGCGTGGAAATTTAAGAATGAGTGCCCCCAAAGATTGATGTACAATGAGGAGCTATTTTTCCTCACTTTCCACCCCTTTCCAAACTTAACACTCTGATCACTGCCCTGAGTTGAGTTCACTTGCAGCCTCAACTTGGACTTTCATGGCTCAGGTTTGTGCAAGTCAGTGCATCTCCCAACAAAGCATTCGTCCAGGAAATATTTTCGGATCTTGATACAGTTTCCATGTGAAATGGAGAGCGGGTTTTCAAAAGGGCAAATGGGTATTCCAGGGGAGTGCTTGTGCATTTGCAACCCTCTTTTTAATTCCCAGAAGCTATAAGGACATTAGAGAGTAGAGATTTTGCCTTTTAATGTAATGGACAGGAAATTTTGTTCAAAAAAGGAAATAAATCATTTGGAAGAAAAGAGACTTGGGTGATGTGAGAGGATGAGGAGCGTGGGCTGGAAGTGGTTCACCACTGCTTTCCCGAAGGCACTTGGGAATTAGCACTAAACACTGGCCTTGCCAGCAATGCCCATATCCTATCAATGAACAAATAAAGAAAGACAACATGGAAGGTTAAGGCCAACTGATTAAAAAGGCAATCACTTCAGTAACGGAAGCTTTTAAAGCTGGACCTTGAGGCAATCTGTTCAAAGAATAAGAAGGCTGAAAACCATCAAAGCTACGCCCATCAGTTAAAGCAACAATAAATATAAGGAGTGTATGGAGTGTGAAAAATCTAGCCACAGCTGTGATGGGCAAAAGGGCAGGACAACTGATGCATTCAGATATCTTCTCCAAGGTGAGCAGGGAAAAAGAGCAGATAACATAATGTTAACGTATAGATCAGTATGATCTAATTGAAACAGACTCAATGGGGCTGAGTGATCTACTCCGAAGAAGAAGTGGTCAGGAGGAGGATGAGAAGTGGAGTAGAAATTATTGAGAAAAGTAGCTGATGGCAGGAGAAGGAAGGAATAAATACCTTGAGGTAAGGCTTGAACTCTGTGAAAAGCTGTTAGGTGAAGCCTTAATTTTAATATTTTTAAACCGCGATTGGCTTTAATAAGAAGCACTTGATACAATTTGTATTTATTGTGGATACAATGGACCCAATAATTGTCTGTATATTTAAAGATGATTAAAACATATATCTTGAGCCCTGATCTTGAAGAAGGGTATTCGCGTGAAAGGGTAGGGTAGGCGTTAGACCCAAAAGTGCAGGCTTCGCATATGCTGTGTCCCTTTTTTATCCAGCCATGTTTTCTGCCCAGTGGGAAATACTCTGGAGGTCCAGGAGAAGGCAGATATCCCAGTCCTGGAGCAGTGATTAGCAAGGTGGAGTGGCAGGGTCCAATCCTGGGGGGTTTGTGAGGGGGAAATTGGCAACCTTGGAAGAGTGGGGTGCGTATGAAGGAAAGGTGAGGTTAAGTTGGTAGACTGGTATGGGGAGTGGGGTTGGAGAAACGTTTCTGCTCCTCCTGGCCCACAAGCAGTGCTGGAAAGGCATTTGCCTCTTCCACGCAGCAATCCTCACTTCCTTTTATAGCAGGTTAGGAACCCAGATGGCCAGGGTTAGACCTGGAAGAGAAAAATAATCTGGAGACATTCAGACTTTTACAATTTTCAACATCCATGTCCAAATGCAGCAAGACCTAGACAATATCTAGGCTTGGGTTGAGGCAAGGAACATTCGTGCCACACAAGTGCCAGGCAATGACCATTTCCAACGAGAGATAACCTAAAGAGTGGCCCATAACATTCAATGGCATTATCAACACTAAATCCCCCACTATCAACCTCCTGGGTGACCATTGACCCATTGACCAGAAACTAGCCATATAAATACTGTGGCTCCTAGAGCAGGTCAGAGGCTAGGAATACTACGGCCAGTATCTCACTTGACTCCCCAAAGCCTGTCCACCATCAACGAGGCACAAGTGTGATGGAATATTCTCCAATTGCCTGGATGAGTACAGCTCCAACAACAGTCAAGAAGCTTGACACCATTCAGAATAAAGCAGCCCGCTGGATTTGCATCCCTTTCACAAACATTCACTCCTTCCACCACCAACGAACAGTGGCAGCAGTGTGTACCATCTACAAGATACACTGCAGGAACTCACCAAGGCTCTTTCAGCACCTTCCAAACCCACCACTGTTACCATCAAGAAGAACGAGGACAGCAGACACATGTGAACACCACCACCTGGAAGTTCCCCTCCAAGCCACTGACATCCTGACTTGGAAATGTATCACCGTTCCTTCACTGGCGCGGGGTCAAAATACTGGAACACCCTCCCTAACAGCATTGTGGGTGTACCTGCAACATCAGGACTGTAGTGGTTCAAGAAGGCAGCTCACCACCACCTTCTCGAGGGCAATTGGCGAGGGGCAATAATTGCTGGCCTAGCCAGCGCAGCCCAAATCCCTTTATTGATTATAAAAAAAATAAAAAAAATCCTGCCTCTTGGGAATGGATTGGCCGCTACACCTGGTCCTACTTCCATTAAACAGGAAGAGAACAGTTCAAGGCAGTTTGGGGTCTGGTTTTAAGAAATGTTCACATTCTACCTTTCCCAAACCAATCATTCAGGATTTAAATCTCAAAGAATTAATCAAATTGAAAAGGAAGGAAGCTTTGCAAACCCTGTATCAAACCTTTGTTCGGCCACCCTTGAGAATACTACCCGCAGTACTGGTTGCCGAGTATCAAAAAGATAGAGAGGCACTAGAGAGGCTACTGAGATTTATGAAGATGGTACTAGAAATGTAAGAGTCAACATATCGGGCAAGGCTGGGTCTCTTTTTTTTTTCTTGAAGAAAGAGGAATGACCAACAGAGGCCATTAAAGTTGATACAGCGAAAATGTTGCGTCTTATTGGGAGCATCAGACCTAGAGGTCACCAAAAAGTCCGATAGGGAATTCCAAAGAAATGTCTTTACCCGAAAATGAGAATGTGGAACTTGATATGACAGGGGGTGGTATAGATGCATTTTTAGACCAGTATATGAGGGAGAAAGTGAATAGAGGGTCGCAATTGTAGATTTAGACGAGGGAAAGTTGGAGGAGGGTCCAGTGAAGAATAAACATTGGCATGGATCAGGTGGGACAAATGGCCTGTTTCTGTGCCATATGTCATATGTAAACTGATTTTGAAGGTTAAAATTCCTCTTCAGAGTCAGATGCTGATATGAATCAGCCAAACAACTGGAGATTTTATTGGGATGGGTTGGAATTCTTTGTCTTTTTGATCATGGGATGTTTGGGAATTGTTGCTACTTGACATCTGATTTGAGCTAACTGTAAAAGGCTAACTAACTAAAAAGAGAAGCGAGATTACTGCACATTATTTCGCCTCGGCAGGCTTCGTGTGAATGTTTAAAATTTCCTTATTTCAATCTCTTATTAATTAAGTGCGGGGGGGGGGGGGGAGTAGTGTTGACTGTGAACCATGTCAATAAACTGTCTCCAGCAAAGAAAGCAGCTGTCTTTGTATGAACTTCGTCAACAGGCATGGATCTGAGTTACAACTCCAGAACTGACCTTTTCTCTCTAATCTAAGCAGGTATAAAATGTTCCAGTGCACTTCCTACTGTTACATTGCTGAACTATATTTCAGTCAATTCTACCAGATGTGAAAACCATGTTCTGCTCCTTCATGCGGGAAATACCACTGAACTGTTCCTTTTTATAAAATGCAATAATTTGTTGCAGGAAACCTTTAAGATTCGTGAACGAGATATTCTCTTGGAGATTCTTCTTGCAGATGGGAAAAGGCTGATGATTGACACCCACACATCTCACTCAGCAGACAGGATGTTAGAGGTACATTTTCCTCCTCTTCTCCCCCTCCTCCAGACCTCTCGACAATCTGTGCACATTGTTTAACTGGCGAGAGCCAGGCAATTGGTTTACCAAGTCTCACACCTGTACTTGTAGAGCAAAAAAGGAACCCGCCACCTCCCTGGTCTATATTGAGAGGGTGCTGCACTGTCAGATGATAAGTTAAATCGAGGCCCTGTCTTCTCTCTCTTGTTGATGTAAAATACGGCACGACTTCAGAGGAAAGCAAGGGAATTGTCTCAACTAGCACTTCAAACAGATTATCTGGCATTGCTGTTTGTGGGCCATATGGATACATAGAACATTTACAGCAACGAATGAGGCCATTCAGCCCATCATGTTTGTGTTAGCTTTTAAAAAAAAAAAAACACTATCCAGCCAAATTAAATTTTCTAGATCTTGGTCTGAAGCCTTGTATGTTGTGGCACTTGAGTACATATCCAAAGACGTCTTAAATGTGAGGAGGGTTTGCTCCTCTCCTGTCCTTTTTCAAGCAATTAATTCCAGACCCCCCACCACCACCACCACCAACTTGCTGAAAGAAAATTACCCTCTAATGCTTCTACAGATTGCTTGAAAGCTGAGCTCCATGGCTATTGACTTCTCTGCTAATGGATAAAGGGCCTTCCTACCTACTTTGTCTAGGCCCCTCATCATTTTATACATCTCCATTAAATATACCCTCCGTGTCCTGTTCCAAAGTACAAAGCCCCAGCCTATCCAATATTTTTTCATAGCTAGAATTCCATCTTTTCAAGGGCCATTAGGGCTGGAAAATAAATGCTGTGACGCCCACATCCCATGAAAGAATGTAAAGGAGAAAAATGATTGGCACCATCCCCATATATCCTTTGATCCCACCTAGTGTAAACACATTCTTTCTGTAATGCAGCGATCACAACTGTCCATACCACTCTAACTAGCGTTTTGTACTATTTTGAAGCCATACAGCACAGACTAGGGGCCCGCAGAGCATCCTGGCTGTAGCACTGTTGGCACCTGGCCAAGCTTTTTAAGTACAGCTACAACACTGATATGTACCAGACAATGTGGAAAATTGCCCAGGAATATTCTATCTGCAAAAAGGACCAATCCAACCTCTCCACTTACTGCCTACTTTCAATCCTCAGCAAGCTAATGGAAGGTGTCATCATACGGGGGTGGCACGGTGGCGCAGTGGTTAGCACTGCTGCCTACGGCGCTGAGGACCGGGTTCAATCGCAGCCCCAGGTCACTGTCCGTGCGGAGTTTGCACATTCTCCCCGTGCTGCGTGGGTTTCACCCCACAACCCAAAGATGTGCAGGGTAGGTGGATTGGCCACGCTAAATTGCCCCTTAAGTTAGAAACAAAAATAAATAAATTGGATATTCTAAATTTAGTTTTAAAAAGTGTCATCAAACACCATATGCTGACTGATAACCTGCTCCTCAAAGCCCACTCAGTTTGGGTTTTGTGAGGGTCATTTAGCTCCAGATCTCATTGTAGCCTTGGTCCAAACATGGTCAAGAGGTATGGGGGACTGCCCTTGGTATCAAGGCAACATTTGACTGTGTGTGGCATCAAGGAGCCTGAGCAAGATTGAAGTCAATAGGAATCTGGAAAGGGGCAGGTTCTTTCTACTGATTTGAGTCATACCTAGCACAAAGTTGTGGCTATTGAAGGTCAATCATCTCAGCCCCAGGACATTGTTGCACAACGTTCTCAGGATGGTGTCATCGGTAGTTTCTGGAACGGGGGTGGGGGAGGGGAAGGGGACGGTATCGGAAATTTACAAAGAACTCATTGAGCGGGAGGAAACTGAGGTAGGGGAGACCAAATCTAAATGGGAAGATGAGTTGGGAAAGGAGTTTGAGGTGGGTCTGTGGGAGGATGCCCTGAGCAGAGTAAATACGTCCTCATCATGTGCCAGGCTTGGCCTGATACAATTCAAGGTCCACCGGGCACTAAGGTGGCCTGGATGAGCAGGTTTTTTTGGGTAGAGGACCGGTGTGGGCGATGTGCAGAAGGGCCCGCAAATCATGTCCACATGTTTTGGGCACGCCCGAAGCTCAGGGAATTCTGGCAGGAATTTGCAGATGTCATGTCCAGGGTATTAAAGGTGAGGGTGGCACCGAGTCCAGAGATGGTGATTTTTTGGAGTGCCGGAAGACCCGGGAGTCCAGGGGGTGAGAGAGGCTGATGTTTTGGCCTTTGCCTTCTTGGTAGCCCGGAGACGGATCTTACTAGCGTGGAGGGTCTCGAAGCCCCCAAAAGCAGGGGTATGGGTTAGTGACATGGCTGGGTTTCTCAGGCTTGAGAAAATCAAGTTCGTCCTGAGAGCTTCATCATTAGGGTTCATCAGAGGTGGAAGCCGTTTATCGACTTCTTCGGAGAAAATTGAACCGTCAGCAGATTCAATATGGGGGGTGTGTGGTTAGGGAGCAAGGGGGGGGGGTGGAGTTAGACTGTCGGTCCAGCTTAGGCGAGAACTGTGGAAGATGGAGGGGTGTGTTACACATTGAACTATGTTTATATCTGTACTTGCGTCTTTTGTTATTATAAAACCATAAAGGCCTTAATAAAATGTTTTTTTTAAAAAAAGGGTGGTGTCATAGGTCCAACCATTTTTAGCTGCTTCATAATTGACTTTGCCTTCAAAATGAGGTCAGAAATGGGGGTTGTTCATTGAGGTTTGCATCATGTTGAACTCCTCAGATTCTTGCCTGTTAGAGAGACATGGGACAATAAATGGCAGTTAACATTTGTGCTAAACAAGGCAGTGACTTTCTCCAACAACAGTATTTAACAATTTCCCTTTGATACAAAGAACAAAGAAAATTACAGCACAGGAACAGGCCCTTCGGCCCTCCCAGCCTGCGCCGATCCCGATCCTTTATCTAAACCTGTCTTCTATTTTCCAAGGATCTACTTCCCTCTGTTCCCCGCCCATTCATATATCTGTCTAGATGCATCTTAAATGATGCTATCGTGCCCACCTCTACCACCTCTGCTGGCAAAGCGTTCCAGGCGCCCACCACCCTCTGCGTAAAAAAACTTTCCACGCACATCTCCCTTAAACTTTCCTCCTCTCACCTTGAAATCGTGACCCCTTGTAATTGACACCCCCACTCTTGGAAAAAGCTTGTTGCTATCCACCCTGTCCATGCCTCTCATAATTTTGTAGACCTCAATCAGGTCCCCCCTCAACCTCCGTCTTTCCAACGAAAACAATCTTAATCTACTCAACCTTTCTTCATAGCTAGCCCCCTCCATACCAGGCAACATCCTGGTGAACCTCCTCTGCACCCTCTCTAAAGCATCCACATCCTTCTGGTAATGTGGCGACCAGAACTGCACGCAGTATTCCAAATGTGGCCTAACCAAAGTCCTATACAACTGTAACATGACCTGCCGACTCTTGTACTCAATACCCCGTCCGATGAAGGCAAGCATGCTGTATGCCTTCTTGACCACTCGATCGACCTGCTTTGCCACTTTCAGGGTACAATGGACCTGAACTCCCAGATCTCTCTACATCAATTTTCCCCAGGACTCTTCCATTGACCATATAGTCCGCTCTTGAATTGGATCTTCCAAAATGCATCACCTCGTATTTGCCTGGATTGAACTCCATCTGCCATTTCTCAGCCCAACTCTCCAATCTATCTATATTTTGCTGTATTCTCTGATAGTCCTCCTCGCTATCTGCAACTCCAGCAATCTTCGTATCATCTGCAAACTTGCTAATCAGACTACCTATACCTTCGTCCAGATCATTTATGTATATCACAAACAACAGTGGTCCGAGCACGGATCCCTGTGGAACACCACTAGTCACCTTTCTCCATTTTGAGACACTCCCTTCCACCACTACTCGCTGTCTCCTGTTGCCCAGCCAGTTCTTTATCCATCTAGCTAGTACACCCTGAACCCCATACGACTTCACTTTTTCCATCAACCTGCCATGGGAAACTTTATCAAACGCATTACTGAAGTCC
The DNA here is from genome assembly GCF_047496885.1 of Scyliorhinus torazame. Taxonomy (NCBI): domain Eukaryota; kingdom Metazoa; phylum Chordata; class Chondrichthyes; order Carcharhiniformes; family Scyliorhinidae; genus Scyliorhinus; species Scyliorhinus torazame. Next base: position 29,700,078 of record NC_092717.1, read on the forward strand.
ATGTATATGACATCTACAGCCCTTCCCTCATCAATTAACGTTATCACTTCTTCAAAGAATTTTGATGTTCAGTCATTACTGAATCTCCCACCATAGACATCCTGGGGGTTGCCATTGATCAGAAATTGAACTGGAACAGCCATGTAAATACTGTGGTTACAAGAACAGGTCAGAGATTGGGAATACCGCAGTACATAGCCCTCCTCCCAACTCCTCGAATCCTGTCCACCATCTATTGAGCAAAAGTCAGGGGTGTGAAGGAATCCTGACTGCTTGCCTTGATGAGGACAGCTCCAACAGCACTCTAGGCTTGACACCATCCAAGACACTGTAGCCTGCTTAACCCCACTCACCATCTTAAACATTCATCCCTCCATCTTCCATGTGTTGTGGAAACAGCGACAAGATTCATTGCCGCAACTTGCCAAGATTCCTTTGGTACTTTTCAAATCCATGATCTATACCACCAGAAGGACAACAGGCGCATGGGAAACCTGCCACCTGCGAGTTCTCCTGACATTATCCTGACTTGGAAATGTATCACTATTCCTTCACTGTCACTGGCCCAGAATCCTGGAACTCTCTTCCTGCAGATGAACTGGTGCAAGAGGGCAGTTCAGCACCATCTTTCCAAGGGCAATCGGGGTCGGGCAATGAATGCTGGCCTTGCCATGATAGTCCCATCCCATGAACACATTTGTAAAAATAAAAAAATCTCCCATCTCTTACATTCTGTACCTGGGCTAATAAAGATAAGTATCCCACATGCCTTTGTAATTGCCTTATCTACTTGTCCTGCTACCTTCAGGGATCTTTGGACTTGCATTCCAAGGTCCCTTGGTTCCTCCAGTTCTCAGTATCCTACCATTTATTTTATATTTCCTTGTTGTGTTTCAACGCCCCAAACAAAATACCTCCCAATTCTCCAGGTTGAATTCCATTTGCCATGGGGTGGCACAGTGAAGCAGTGGTTAGCACTGCTGCCTCATGGTGCCGAGGATCTGGGTTCGACCCCGGCCCCGGATCACTGTCCATGTGGAGTTTTCACATTCTCCCCGTGTCTGCATGGATCTCACTCCCACAACCCAAAGATGTGCCTGGTAGGTGAATTGGATATGCTAAATTGCCCCTTAATTGGGGAAAAAAGAATTGGGTTCTCTAACTTTATACTTTTAAAAAAGAATTCCATTTGCCACTTTTCTCTGCATCTGACCAGTCCATTGTTATCTTTCTACAATCTACAGCTTTCTACCTCACTACCTGTACTAACCTCAGAATCCCTAGAGTGCAGAAGGAGGCCATTCGGCCCATTGAGTCTGCACCGACAGTCTGAAAGAGCACCCTTCCTAAGCCCACTCCCCCACCCTATCGCGTAACCCCACCTAACCTACAGTAAAGGGCAATTATATCATGGCCAATTCCCCTCACTTGCATATCTTTGTACTGTGGGAGGAAACCAGAGTAACCCGAGGAAACCCACGCAGACGTGTGGGAGAAAGTGAGAACTCCACTCAGACAGCCACCCAAGGCCAGAATTGAACCCGGGCTCCTGACGCTGTGAGATTTGGATTTATTATCACGTGTACCAAGGTACGGTGAAAAGTATTGTTCTGAGTACAGCCCAGGCAGATTGTTCCATACATGAAAAACATAGGACGTACAATAAATACACAATGTAAATACATAGACATCGGTTGAAGTAGACGGAATGTAGTGCTACAACTGTAGAGAAGATGTGCAGAGAGATCAGTTCAGTCCATAAGAGGGTCATTCAGGAGTCTGGTAACAGTGTGGATGACGCTGTTTTTGAATCTGTTAGTGCGTGTTCTGAGAATTTTGTATCTTCTGTCCGATCAAAAAGCATAACCCAGGTGGGAGGGGTCTTTGATTATGCTGCCCGCATTCCCAAAGCAACGGGAGGTGTACACAGAGTCAGTGGATGGGAGGCGGGTTTCTGTGATGGACTGGGCTGTGCTCACAACTCTCTGTCATTTCTTACAATCTTGGGCAGAGCAGTTGCCATACCAGGCTGAGATGCAGCCAGGTAGGATGCTTTTTATGGTGCATCTGTAAAAATTGATGAGATTAAATGTGGCCATGCCAAAGTTCCTTAGTTTCGGCAAAAATGCTAACCACTGTGCCACCGTGCTGCCCAAATGACCAAATATTATATCATCAGATTTCGCAGTCTTGCCCACTAATTAAAAGTAAATTTAAAAAAAAAAAAAAAAAAAAATTTAGATTACCCAATTATTTTTTTCCATTAAGGGGCAATTTAGTGTGGCTAATCCACCTAACCTGCACATCTTTGGGTTGTGGGGGTAAAACCCACGCAGACATGGGGAGAATGTGAAAACTCCACATGGACAGTGACCCAGGGCCAGGATTCGAACCCGGGTCCTCAGCGCCGCAATGCCAGTGCTAACCATTGCACCACATGCCACCGCTTGCCCACTACTTTTAAGTCTAAATCATTGTTATGTTTATTATGAAAAGGAAGGGAAGGGACCCTGTACATCCCCCACTGGAAACAGCCTTCCCTTCTCCAAAGCATTTAGTGACCCCATACCCTTTGTTCTTGCTACTGAGCCAATTTTGGATCCCACTTTCCCTTGGATGCCCTGGGCCTTTCTAATCAATCTGCCATGTGAAGCCTGTATGGTGATGTTTTTTATGGTCTTAGCAGACCTGGCGATGGATGTTTGAACCAGTTATTCCCAAAGATGTTCAACTCTAGTCCATTTGTGTAGATCAGGAGATCGATCACAGTCCAAAGGTGTGCAGGTTAGGTGGATTGGCCATGCTAAATTGTCCCTTAGCGTCCAAAAATGTGCAGGTTAGGTGTGGTTATGAGGATAGGGTAGGTGAAGATATTTTAAAGGGGACAAATGCATCGGAGGTGGTCAGGAGGAAATGATGTAAGAAACTTTTATTAGCTGGAACGCCACAGGGGCGGCACGGTGACGCAGTGGTTAGCACTACTGCCTACGGCGCTGTGGACCCGGGTTCGATCCTGGCCCTGGGTGACTGCCTGTGTGGAGTTTGCACATTCTCCCTGTGTCTGCGTGGGTTTCACCCCCACAACCCAAGGATTTGCAGGGTAGATGGACTGGCCACGCTAAATTGCCCCTTAATTGGAAAAAAAATAATTGGGTACTCTGATCGCCGCCATGAATTATGGGCCAAAAGTTGGGAATATGCAAGTGCAGTGGAGAATGATTTGAAAGAGCTTTTCCCCAGGGCAGGCAAAGGATGTTTGGGAAGTGGAAAATGGGTAGGGAGAGTAACACAATGAAATGATCAAAGATTGCCTTCTCAGTGATGGTTACAATGAAAGGAGGGAAGCTAACGCGAGTTGTCAAGTTAAGGGGCTGGCCGTGAATGTGATTCTATTGTTTTAAATAGTTATTCCACTTTGGTTTTGAGGGCTTGTAATGCTCCTTAATAGGCTGTAACAATATTTGCTTGCACAGTAGTTGTTTCTATTGTTCATGTCACATACATTTTTTGGGAAGTTGTATCTTTATCTGCATAAACGGAATGTTGCTATTAATTGTTCCTTTAACAGAACACCAGAATTAGGAGCAAGAATAGGCCATTTGGCCAAATTAAATTGGGTGAATAAAGCCACTATCCAATGATGTGGAGCTATGGTATACAAATCAGGTATAGCTGCCCTCTGCTTTGGTAGCGTACGAGTTGCTTCAATTGGTCTTAGAGTCTCTCAGCTCGGTTTGGGATGTTAGTGGGTGGGACGTGGGAAATGTCTGGATTATGTGCGATATGGAACTTGTCTGTGGAGGAAGAAGATGAGAGGGAGCGGCTTTTTGTGCCTGTAAAAATTAATTTGCTGCCAAAAATAGTTCTTGGTTTCCTCACCAAATGCTCAAGAATATTTGTTTAATAGAGTTTTCCAGCTGTGTCGCCCCTATAGAATTTAATGTAATGTGAATAAGCAAAGTCATTTTGGAGCTTTGGATATACAGGTGTGCACTGGGTGACTTCTGTCAAACATCTTAGTTTGCCTGGCAAACTGCAAGTCTGATTGTGCAGACGATTGGTTTTGAGTGTCTGGGTTTTTTAACACCCGGGAATGTAAAGGGGCCAAATTGTACTTGGCTTGTATGGGGAAAGTTTAGGTTGCTGGGCACATACTTGAGGAAACGTTGGTCACTGCAACCAATTGTAGCAGCCCTATTCCCAGCTCAGCTGTCTTTTGATCTGTATGAATCAGTAGCTCACTAGATAAACTCTCAGGACCATTTTAAGAGTATCAGTTCTATTCTTAACTCCGTTTTCATCAAGTTCCTTGTGGATGCAGTTAAAAGCAGTTGCAACTATGTCATCTGATGTCTGTTGCCCACATATTCCCTTTTTTGAGTGAGGGGGCGATGTCTCTTAATATTAGATTTTTGCTTCAGGCTAGCACTTGCACAGTAGGCTGCAGCACAGTAGGCTGCAGTCCTGTATTATGGTAACCTACTCGCACATACATACCCCATGCTTTTTATTATTTCAAAGAAGTGGGTTATGTCCCTGAACAACATCCTTTTCTCTAAAGAGAACAAGTTCATTTTTGGAAGCCTAGCTTCTGTTAACTTGAAGTGCCAAATGATCATTAACTGCTAAATATTGAGTGCAGATAGTGAAATAAATTCTCTATCTTTATATTAAAAAAAAGAAATTGTCATGGGATTCTGGAGTTGGAAGGCACAGCTTCCAACCCTAATTTCTTGGGGCGGCACAGTGGTTTCTGGAGGTGGAAGGCACAGCTTCCAACCCTAATTTCCTGGGGTGGCACAGTGGTTATCACTGCTGCCTAACAGCGACAGGGACTCTGTTCAATTCCAGCCCTGGGTGAGCGTGTCTGGAGTTTACACGTTCTCCTCGTGTCTGCATCCTCTGGATGCTCCGGTTTCCTCCCACAGTCCAAAGATGTGCAGGTTAGGTGGATTGGCCATGCTAAATTGCCGCTTAGTGTTCAACGATTTGGGGTTGGGGGTTTGGGCCTGGGTGGGGTGCTCTTTCAGAAGGTTGGTGCAGACTCGATGGGTCGAATGGCCTCCTTCTGCACTGTAGGGGTTCTATGATTCCTGTTACCCTAAATAACGACGCCAACAAGAAGATTTTTTTTTTTAAATTTAAAAGCCACAAACTTGCTCCATGGCTATTAAATCATTTTGGGTAATCACAATTCATCTTGCTTCTCCCAAATTTGGCCAGCCTGATGAGGCCCCATGTTTCGGCTCACCGGGGAGAATGGCTCCTTCAGGGAGTTAGCTGAGGGCGGATGACAACCAAGGAACAGTTCAAAATGACACTTTCAGGATGGTGGTGCGGGAAGAGGAGAAATAATTAGAAGAATATGTGTTTCAAAGCAAACAAATTGCTGTCTGTCATCGCTGCTGGTCTGAAGGAATTGCTTCATAAATAGTCTTTCCATGTACGCCGTTGGTTAATAATCTTAAATTTGTAAATTTCCTGATAACCGTACTGCTTTGATTTCCACACCAGATACCCTGCAGTAACTTGCTGATGAATTAATTTTTTTTATTTTAAAAGATTGCTGCACAGAAAGTTGAGTTGTCGAGGCAGTTTTTGGAACACTTTGCCCTCTACCTCGTCTGTGAACGTCCTAATGGAGGATACTCTGGTAAGGTTCAAATTAGTTTACTTCTGTAGGTTTTTAAGATAACCTCGTGGGTGAGACATTAATGTAATGAGTTCATTTTGGGTGAATTTTCCATGTTCTGAGGAAGCCCACCATTGGCGGTCAGCAGGATCTGTCGGTCTCGCCGCTATCCACGGCCTTTTCTGTTTCTTGTACCCTCTGTCACTGGGGAACTTATATGTGGCACCCCCACTGAACTAAATGAGATTGATTCAGAATTATAGAATTTACAGTGCAGAAGAAGGCCATTCAGCCCATCGAGTCGGCACCGGCCCATGGAAAGAGCACCCTACCTAAGCCCACACCTCCACCCTATTCCGACACCTCCACCCTATCCCCGTAACCCCACCTAACCTAGAACACACCTAGCATTCCAGAACTGGGCATCATGAGGCAGTATGGGCCTTTTGTGCTTATAAGAAGGGAGTGCACACCGAGTTGAGTGAAAGAAGAAAGGTTTATTTCTGGAGCTTCTGATGCACAGCCCTCGGCGATACCCAACCGAGTGAATGCCGGCCTGTCAGGGACCATCAGGCAATGCAACTGCATCATGGTTTCTTCTTCTGGATCATCCATGTGAGAGTTTCTATCTCTTGGCGGACGTCTACCCCGGCTGAGGCATCTGGACTGTTGGGACCCAAGTTGTCTGTGGTTGCACTGGGCCCGACAGCCATGTGTCTTGCACGGAGGTGAATCGCCCTTGGTGGACTCTGGGGAGGGCTCCCGCTATGGGACCCTGCCATCTGTCAGGCCGTGTCCGAGGGCATTCACTTCCATGCCCTATATCTCCTGAATCCCTGGCTCCGTGTTCTCCCGCAACTAGGAATCCTGCAGCGCCTATTGGACGTTCAGGGAAGGCTCTGCCAAATTCCTTCTCCCCTGTGTGGGTGAACTGCCATGGGCCCACTGCCCCCATCTGCACGGGACTCTCAAACCTGCAGGTCCAGTCCCCTGGGGTTGTGACTTTACGCCGTTGGGTGGATGTTATGATGACCCATGGCAGTCCTTTCTTTCCAAACAACAATGCGAGCTAGCCATTGATGCACAGATCTGTCATTGGAGAGAACCCTTTTAAACAAAAAGATGTGCAGCAGGATATATAACGTGTTAATAAATGCAGAATTCTTATGCAATTCTTCGATTAGATGAACAGTAACACTGCAAATCCGATTTGTAAACTTTTCTCAAAGCTCACATGGGCTCTTGTATTATAGTCATAACAAGCAAACATAGACACCAGGAAGGTAAGATAATTATTGTGTCCAGGCAATACCCAGCTTTTCACGTTTATTAGCACAAAGTAAGATTGACTATGGGTGCTGGTCTTGGCTGTAAGCCTAATTCGTGTTAGAAATGGCTAGAAAATCTCCCTCTTTGAAATATGCAGATCTTGGCAGCAACGTGATCTTATTGCCTTGAATTGACTGAGTAACTAGAGAATAGAATTAACTAGTGTTGAGCCATCAGTCTGGATCAGATTATGTAAGTAACTCCATACTGAGTTGCAGATCCCTGGCACTGTGCATCTTTGTCAGACAGTGACCCAAGTGCGCAGTGTCTGAGTACTTGATCACCTTCTCAACATTCAAGGATAAAGCTTGTCTATACAGTCTCCAAAACCACTCGAGTGCATTTAGCAGACTTTGTATTGAATCATTGAACCCATCGGGCCTGCTTTGGCCCTTTGAAAGATTTGTCCTATTAGTCCCACTACCTGCAAGTCCTTTCCCAGAAATCCTGCAGTGAAGACTTCCATGAAAACAAATTGAATGTGATGAAATATACTTTTGAGGATGAAATGGAGATTTCCAAGAGTATTTATGTTGTCTATTTCTTGGGCCAGTGTTGAAAAGGTTGCATGGATTTGAACTGCCATATGTGAGCCTATGGAGCTTGCAGGACGAGAACTGCAGAATAATGATCAGGAAAAGGTGAGTGAAGCATATTTTCGTTGACAGCAATTTTTAAAAGCGGCTGTTCCTTTTCGACATTTTCTGTTGTACTGATTTCTCTCTGTAAGAAGGCAAAAAAGATGCTTGCTTGAAGTGAGTCCATTAGTCACTCCAGGACCGTGCAAAAAGCAAGTCACTGTAATAATAGAGGGAGCATGTAATGGAATGTGACGCACTTGCTGTGCTTATGTAGAGTCAACCTTTTTTCTTTTGTTGTTTACCCTGTGTAGTTTCCTCCCATGAATGACTTTTATTAGCAATGAATGAGGGAACATTGATGCTATTGTTATTTGACTTTCATGGTCCACGTAGGTACTAACGGCATAGGTAGGAATAGGAAATAGGTCGAACTTGGAGAGTATGAGCAGCTAGGGACTAAATTGAAAAGCAGAACCGTGAAGCGGTAATCTCTGAGCCACAAACAGATTGGAGTAGGGTAAATGAGATTAGAGAGTTAAATGCGTGGCTCAAAGATTGGTGTCAGAGAAATGGGTTTCGATCGTGGGGCACTGACACCAAGACTGGGGCAAGCGGGAGCTCTACTGTTGGGACAGTCTTCACTTGAACCATGCTTGGATCAGTGTTCTGGTCATATGACTAGGACAGTAGAGAGAGCTTTAAACTAAATTGTGGGGAGAGGAAGATGTGATAAATTAGAGGGAAGAAAAGGAAAGAGAGCAAGCTAGCAATAAGGTGTTATGGACAGGAGGAGGTTAATTTATTAACCACGGTTAATTAGCAGCGCTAATTTCTCCTCACACCACCCATCTGTAAACAGAAAGATGTTTAATTTGTTTCCCCCTTTATAAGCAGTGGCGTATTTCCTAACCCCTTGGTTTTGGTGTATTCCAATTTCTATGATTAATCCCAGAGCAAATTCTAGATAGGATGAACTCAAAACACGTGAGAAGGGTCGCAATGTCGCCTCCTTTGCATTTATACAGTAAAAGAGGGATAGAGAAGAGAAAGATTTACAGCGCAGGGACCACAGAGAAAATAAATAGTTGTTTTGTGTGGGATCCAGAGTCGAAGTCCAACGAGATGTTCCTTCACTGAGTTCGGTGGGGTGAAAACCGATGGTGTATAATTCAGTTTTTCATTGGTGTTGACTTTGCACGATAGGATATGCATGCAGAGATGAATCAATTTTGGTACAGAGTTTCCAGCAGAGGTAGTTTAGATTGGGCCAGGTGTCCAACCTGGGCCAGAGCTCATGGACATGATTCTCCAAAAACATCACCGTCATTTTTGACGAGTTTGGCAGGGTGATTCCGCCAGGTGTTTGGATGCAATCCAGACTGGTTTTCACCAACACCCATGTCATTTTCTTCTGCAGTGGGAAACTAGAAGTCGCCGGCAAGACTGGCTCCTCCAAGATCGGCTCCTCCGAGATCGGGCGCCATTTTCAAACTGCTGTTCAATGATTTGGACATGGGGGGACCATAAGACAAAACTAGGTGGGAATGTGAGTTGTGAGGAGGATACAAAGAGGCTTCAAGGGGATTTAGACAGGCTACGCGAGTGTGCAAGAACATGGCAGATGGAATATAATGTGGAAAAAATGTGAAGTTATCCACTTTGGATAGTTAAACAAAAAAGCAAAGTATTTCTTAAATGGTGAGCGATTGGGACGTGTTGATGTTCAAAGGGACCAAAATGTCCTTGTTCTTAAGTCACTGAAGGCTTGCATGCAGATGCAGGAAACAATTGCAACGGCAAATGGTATGTTGCCATTTATTGCTGTTTTGAATACCGGAGTAAAGCAGTCTCTTTAGAGCCTTGGCGCAACGGCACCTTGTGAATAGTTTACAGTTTTAGTCTCCTTACCCAAGGAAGGATGTATTTGCCAGAGTGCAATAAAAATTCACCAGACTGATTCCTGAGATGGCAGGATTGTTCTAGGAGAGACTGAAGAGAATGGACTAAACAGACTTTAGGAATGAGAGGTGATCTCATTGAAGCATACAGAATTTTTATAGGGCTCAGCAGGGTAAATGCAGGAAGGATGTTTCCCCTGGCTGGGGTTGCATAGGACCAGGGGGCAGTCTCCAAATAAGAGGAAGGCTGTTTAGAACTGAGAGGATGGGAAAGGTCTTCATTCAGAGGGTGGTGAACTTTTGGAATTCTCTACCCCAGAGGGCTGTTGAGGCTCAATAATTGAGTATATTCAACACAGACAGAGATTTCTATATATTAAAGATATCCAGGAATTTGGAGTTAGTGCGGGGAAAATGACGTTGAGGTACATCTTGTTGAATAGCAGAACAGGCTCAAGGAGTCGAGTGGCCTACTCCTATTTTATATGTTCCTATGGACTTTGTCTCATAGCCCGAGATGACTATTAAAGACTTCATTGTATGTGACTTTGTTTTCTTTCATTTTTCCCTTTCAAATGTTGTGTGTTTGTTGCACTCGCTGGTTTGGGGGAGCCTCTAAGCCTAGTGTAGCAGGGTAAGGAGTGGAAAAATGACAATTGATGATATTGTTGACTGTTTTCAAGGTTTTGCTAATTATTTAAAGCGACGCAGTGGTTAGCACTGGGACTGCGGCGCTGAGGACCCAGGTTCGAATCCCGGCCTAGGGTCACTGTCTGTGTGGAGTTTGCACATTCTCCCCATGTCTGCATGGGTTTCATCCCCACAACCCAAAGATGTGCAGGTTAGGTGGATTGGCCATGCTAAATTGCCCCCTTAATTGGAAAAAAAAATAATTGGGTACTCTAAATTCTTTTAAAAAAAAAAGATAAATTATTTAAAACGCTACTGATAAGTCTGTTATTGTTTAATTCAAAGCCTATTTAAGAAAATCATGATGTGAAACTTCCTGCTTCAAAAATGTTTTAATTCTGTCACCCCTAGATGGCATTGGTATGTCATGTCATTCGTGGAGCCATCTTTGACTAAAGTCAAATTGAATACGGTGCAGCTTTGCTGACTAAACTGAGTCCAAGACCTTTATCTATATTCTTTATGCATTGGAGTTATTTATAGATTAAATTGGGCTAAAATCATTCGTACTGAAAAATATTAAAGAAAGACGGGATTTGCAGAGCAGGTTTCGTGATTTCAGGATGCCACCGAGTGCTTTGCAAACAATGAAGTACCTTCCTTGAAGTGTAGTCCCTCCTGTAAAACACAGCATCCAACTTGCACACAGCCAGAGCACACAAACCACGTCACTATTGATGAATGTTTGTTTTGTTGGCTGCGCGTAGTGCCACAACAAGGTTGACGTATACCCGAGAGAGAACATGGACTCGACTTATTTGTTTTGTACATTTTATTTATTGTTTAGCAATATAGACATAAACCCTTTGTGGGGTTTGGGGGGTAAGAGTTTGGGAGTAGGAGAAACACTGCCTTCTGTTTTAGGTTTTACACACATAGACCCCCTTTTCTGGTGAAGAGGAGAGAATCTCCACTGCTTTTTATATAGTGAAAGTACATGTTTATGATTTCACTACAAGTAGACTTCCTCTTCACCCCTCCAGATACCTTTTTCCGTTGTCAAGTTTATATGGCGAAACTACATAAAATCGTTGTGCAGGTTAAGTGGATTGGCCACGGTAAAAATGTCCCGTAGTGCTCAAAGGTTAGGTGGGGTTCCAGGTTTACGGGGCAGTTGGCCTGGATGGGGTGCTCTGTCAGAGTGTCGGTGCAGACTTGATGTGCAGCATGGCCTCTTTCTGGACTGTGGGGATTCTATGATTCTAATTACGACACCGAGGAGGAAACTGGTCAGAGCACTGCACCTGTGCTGGCTTTCTGAAAGAATTTGCCACCTAGTTTCATTCTGCTGTCTCCCTGCCACCCTCCCCTCAACACTCCTCCCATTCCCTTTGAAAAGTATATTTTTTCCATTTTCAACAAGCTGAAATGGATGCGTGTACATTCTGTTTGGATCAAGTATGAGATAAATTTGCTGATCTGGCAAAAAGTTATTTTATCGAAGGAACATCCTGGTTCAAAGCCACAGGTTAACACTGAGCAGTTCAAATTTCATTCAAGAAAGCAGAAGGAAGGATTTGAACAGGTTTTGACTGAACTGAGGAAGTTGCATCTTTGAAAGGAGCCAAAACTATAGCAACTTGCGTCTGTACGGTGTGTTTTGGCACAGGAAAGCAGCCAAGGCACTTCACAGAAATGTAAACAAAAGATTGACACTAAGCCAAGGAGTGAATGGCAAGTCTGGTCAAAAAAGGGCATGAAAAGGATAGAGAGGGTCAAGCAAAGAGGCAGAGAGATTTAGGGAGGAAATTACAGAATATATGGCCTAGCCCTAGACTGAAGAAGGGGGTCATCAATAATTGGGTTTGGAGTGGGGGGGGGGGGGGGGGGGGGAGCAAGATGGAATGGGGAAGGGAATCTGGGATAGACAAGAAGCTGGAGTGGGAGGAATGTTTAGTTCCAGGAGAGTTGTAGGGTTGGAGAAGCCTACAGAGATGGTGAGGGTTGAGCCCGTGGAAGAATTTGAGCACAGCATTAAAAATGAGGTTTATTTTATATAGGTCAATGAGCAAAGGGGGTGATGGTGGAACATGATTTGGGTGCAAGTTAGGATACCGGCAACTGAGCTTTGAATGTTAAAATCAGACTAGAGGATGAGAAACCAAGCAAGAGGCATTGGAATCGCTGCAGCTGGAGGTACGTGCGAAAATTAGGGTTTCTGAAGCTGTTGGGCTGAGACAGAATCCGAGACTGGCAAATGTTCGAGGTTGAAGTGTGCAATATTTATGATGAGGAGGAGATGAGAGCAGAAGATTAGTTTGGATTGCCAAGGTTGCAAACTATTGGTTTCAACTTGAGACAGAGACTGGGTAGGGGGCTGGATTAAGAAGTGAGAATGCAGAGTTAGAGTGACTGGATCGGTTCACCGTAATTCAGATAAACATTTGTAGCAGAAGTTGTTTTAACCTTGTTAGAGGAAAAAAGGAGCTTGGCCTTTAGTGCAGAGACTGTAGGTAAACAAATAACTCCGGCCATAGTACATGAGAACAGAATTCTCACTGGAGGGAATGTTTTCATTGTTTAAAAAAAAAAGAATTTGTATAGGATTCTTGTTTTCACAAATGATACTGTAATAAGATTAGACGCAAGGTTGAAAAGACAAAATTTGTAAGAATTCTTTGAGCAACAAGGATTAAGGTAACTCCCTTTGGAAGTAATAATGAGGTGAGGCAGTGGAAACTAAAAGATAACATCTAAAAGTAGATGAACGACTGGGATTCATACACAAATCTTCAAAGACCCAGGACAAGTCGATAAGGCTGTCGGGAACATGTAATTACAAACGCAAGAGGGGCGCAGTGGGTTAGCACTGCGGCCTCACGGCGCTGAGGTCCCAGGTTCGATCCTGGCTCTGGGTCATTGTCCGTGTGGAGTTTGCACGTTCTCCCCAAGTTTGCGTGGGTTTCGCCCCCACAACCCAAAAAGATGTGCAAGCTAGGTGGATTGGCCACGCTAAATTGCCCCTTAATTGAAAAAAAAGTGAATTAGTACTCAAAATTTAAAAACAAAACGCAAGAAAGTCAGGGAAAATCATTGGTTAGGCCCCAGCTAGAGTACTGTGTCCAATTCTATGATCCAGACTTCTGGGAGGATGTCAAAGGCTTGGAAAGTGCACAGGGAGATTTTTCAGAATGGTACCAGCGATGGGGTCTTCAGTTATGTGGAGAAATTGAAGAAGTTGGGATTTTTTTCCTTTGAGCAGATAAAGACTTCATAGAGGTGCTCAAAATGATGAGGGGTTTTAATAGGGTAAATTGGGGAGAAACTCCTTTCTTGGCTGAACACAAATTTGCAGCAAATTGTTACCTTTCAAAAGGGAATTGGGTAAATATTAGGAAAGGAGAAATGTTCATGGTGATGGGAAGGAGCAGGGGGATGGGACTAAGTGGTCAGCTCTTCAAAGCATCGGCACAGACACAATGGGCTAAACTGTCTCGTTTGTGCTTGTGTGGTTCATAAAAATGACTGACTTCACAATCGGGCTTGAAATATGGAGAAAAGCTTCTCAAAAACCAAAGACTTGGCTACATTGGATTAACTTTGAAGGAATTAAGAAGGATTTGTTGGAAGAAATTATGCTGTCAAACCTATAAATCTTCAGTGGAATCCATTTTGTTAAAGTAACTAATTGAAAAACAATAACGTACCTTGATGGCAAAAGGAGCATTTCTGGACTGATGCAATGCCAGTCTGAGAGTGGTTAGCACCAGTATTACAAGAAGGCAGCCAATGTGAGGCAAATATTAGTGGTGAGAATGTGAAATGAAATGAAAAAATGAAAATCGCTTATTGTCACGAGTAGGCTTCAATGAAGTTACTGTGAAAAGCCCCTAGTCGCCACGTTCCGGCACCTGTTCGGGGAGGCTGGTACGGGATGTTGACCGGGAGGATTGTGGAAAGTAACAAAAAGCCAACCAAGTAACATGGAAGGGAATATTCTATATATGGTTCTTAATCCTTGATGTTTTTATATTGCACTCAGTAACTCGGAGCTTATTTCCCAGAAAAACCACAGACTCAAAGCCCCACTTGTGACTTCAGCTACCCAAAATTTAGGTTGCTGTTAGCAAGTTCTGTAGTTCTAGTCAGGTACACACACACTACTGACATTTGTTGTACACACATGAACTTCCTCTACTTTGGCTGACGGAGGAGTAAATATGTCACTGGACTGTTTCTAATCTGGTGCCCTGAATATACCCTTCACGTAGGAGTTGTATACACCAGCTACTTACATTGCTTCAAGCTGACAAGGGGGATAAGAACAAAGCGCACTGCCACATGCAAACGTGATAAAAGAGCAAAGAGATGAGGCTTCTACTCCTGACGCAATGCTTTACCAGACATTGATGAGTAATAGTGGGTGCGATTTAATGGAAATAAACAGAGTCACGTTTCGGGTGCGTTTAGCCGGGTGTTTCCCAGCGCTGGCAGCGCCAAGAACGGCCCTGCTATTAATCGGGATTCTGCTTCATTCCTCCCCACCGTGGCCTCCGGACCACCCCCACCTATAAGGAGGCCATCGACCCCATAGAACCCTTAGGCCTCATCGCCAGTGTGGGCAAAATACCACCCAGGCACCTTGGCATTGCCAGCCTGGCACCCAGACAGTGCTACTGCCAGGCTGACAGTGCTACCTGGGCACCCTGGCAGTGTCAGGGTAGTACCTGGGTGGCACTGCCTGGGTGCCCAGGTGGCATCAGCTGTGCTAGAGCACCTCCCTGCCCAGAGGCTGACCACCCAGGGGCCTCTGATAGCCTGGGAGGGGACCCCAGCCTGGGAGGGGACCCCTTCCACAAGTGCCGTTCTGCCTGGTTCACGATGGTAGAGACCAGTGCTAAATGGCATTCGCTCATGGTCTCCAGACACTGGGGTTAGATCTGCACCTTGGTTAACTCCGGCAAGAGCATCTTCAAGTGAACGTGCCAGCACACTTGAATATGCAAATTTAGGCGCAGGATCTTGATCGTGACGTCTCGTGAGATCCCATTAGATCTCGCGAGGAGTGACGAGTGGGTAAATCTCACAAGAAGCCGCTCGCAAGATTTACCAGCTCGGTTGCGTCCTGAGTCTGGCGCAGCCATTAGATTGCGCCCAGTTATTTGCCGATTTATCATCTGAAACTTCAACTCTTTGAGGTTTCTCCTGAGCTTTCTGCGAAGGATTTCTAAGTAGGTTTGAAGTTCAAGCTGGATATTTCACAGAACCTGACTTCCAGCAGAATTTTTTTTTCAAAGTTCCAGGAACACCAGAACTGATTCAGCTGTATCTTGGCATTCTTTAATCTAAAACATCAGCAAAGCATGCCACTGGCAGAACGTAATCAACTGAATTTCTCATCTTATCCAAAAACCTGTTCCCTGGAACTTTGTTCCTAGCATGTAAAACTTTGAATTCAATGATCACGATCACTCTCTGAAACAAAGATACCGTAGTACTCTTAAAATACTTTGCAGGTATCTCTGTCTTGTGCTCCCAATGTTACAATTAACACAATGATTAGTTATTTCCAATACTGGTACTTTAGCAGGGTGGGTGGAAATGGGCAGAAAAATATTGCATTCTGTTGAGGCTTATGTACTTTCTTTGAGAGAGGGGGAAAAGTTTTCACTACTTAGAATCATAGAGTCCCTACAGTGCAGAAGGAAGCCATTCAGTCCATTGAGTCTGCACCGACTCTCCTAAAGAGCACCCTAACCTAGGCCCACTCCCCTGCCCTATCCCTGTAACCCACCTCCACTTTGGACTCTAAAGGGCAATTTAGCATGGCCAATTCACCTAACCTGTACATCTTTGGACTGTGGGAGGAAACCGTAGCACCCGGAGGAAACCCATGCAGACACTAGGAGAATGTGTAAAGTCCACACAGTCGCCAAAGGTCCAAAGTGTCCCTGGAGCTGCGAGGCACAAGTGCTAACCACTGTGGTACCGTGCAGTACAAATCTTCCCGTCTCTGATTGCCCGAGTATCAGAGACCGGACATACCCTGTGATAGACCTGTTGCACTGATCTATGTGGAAGTTGCCTGGGGAGTTTCATCGTCCAACGGGCAGTTCCCCCTTCTCCTTCTCCTGGGACCCTTCGCGAATGTCGCTAAAGTTGGAGACTTGGGCCATTTTCTGATGTACTATTTACCAGGGCAACGTTAGACCGATTTAAAACCTAGTCTAATTCTTGGGAAACAGAAAAACTGCACCCCCCCTCCCCAATCACTCTCACCGAACACCCCCCCCCCCCCCGACCTGACTTGACAATCTACCCCTCCTGAAACAACCCGACTAAAGCCCAACCCGACTATCACCCTACCCATTGACTCATTTTTCTACTCCCCTACCCTCTCATTTATTTGCTCATCCATTCACGAACATTCAAACTGGACCTTTAAAATGACCATACCTTAGCTAGTGCCATAACAAGGAGACATGTTCTGTTTCCCCTGACTCTGTCATTGCGACAGAGCTCCACATTTCTAGGAAAGCCAGGCCCCAGGAGGAAATGTGGAGCAGCACTCAGTTAGAGGAGTGATGAGACCATTAATGGATTTGAACAAAACTTTGGCAGGAAGCACTGGGGGACTGGAACGAAACATAGGTCAGAGTTCACAAAGAGGATGGAGTGATAAAACTCGGTGCAACTTGGTTTGCAAGCTGCAGGATCTTTTGCTGGTGCAAGTTGGGAAGTGTTGTGGTAAAAATCAACCACTTCAAGAGTCAGACTTGCTGTGATCAGATAAATGCAGTTTTATTGTTACACAAAGCTTCGGGAGAAAACGTATGTACCGCGGTACAGTAGCCAGCCTTTCTCCCGGTTTGAATGGCAGTCATTCATTTTATACTTTGGGTTCACAATGAGCCCAGATACAAAACAATTATCACCTTGTTATCTTTAAACATTTTATAGATTGTACATCGCTATTTGTAAGCATTTTGCCATTTACACATGGCCACAGTCAAAGAGGTTTAACAGGTTACAGGCAGCAGCAGGAAGGTAGTATCGATTGTCCCTTTGTTTTAGGAAATGGCCCAAGACATTCGTATTAGCATATCATTATGTACACCTTGACTGAAGTCAGCTTTATTCAAGTGGTGTCCCGCATTTATGTATTTCTTAATCTTCCTGTCTGGCTTCCTTTGTCCTGGATCTGTTCCTATCTGTCCTACTGGCACCCCGCTGGACTACAGGCATCAGTTATGTCTGCTTTATTCTCTGTGTCTCCCTCCATCTTGTGTGTCAGGCAGCCATCTTCTGTGCCAAGTGCCCTTTTGAACCATTTCCCACTTCAGGAAGCCAAACAGGCGAGCATTGGAATGGTTGCATTTTAAGCTGAGACCAACGTGGATGAGGGTTTCAGCAGCAAAGGGACTGAGATGGGATTGGGAATACTATTTGTCCATGTAGCGTTAAGTAAGCAAAAGATTAAGGTTAAAAATAAACTCCAGATTCTGTCCAGTGACTGTCAACCGTTTTTTAAAAAATGGTCACATGCACATTTCTTAAATCTGGGTCTATATTGTGTCCTTAACAAAACAACATTTCTGTGAACTGAACAGTTGGCAAGGTGAGTATTTGAGAAGGTGCAATATTATGATTGGGCCACACCCATTGCTCCAGTCCGAAAACCAAATGGAAGCATAATCGTTTGCGATGACTATAATTTGTAACGTTTCCATCGGTCAATTTTCACATTCCTTTCTCTTCTCCAATATCAAATCTGTAGTTATTTCCTTAGTCAATAGAAGGATTGAAATTTTCTGAAGGAAACTGTCTTGGACTTCTCTGAGACTATTGTTGGGCAAACCCGTCATTCCATCATTTGTATTTTCATGGTTTTTAATGTAAAATATTTTTCATGAGATGACTGAGGAATGAAATGCCGCCCCCCCCCCCCCCCCCCCCCCCCCCCCCCCGCCCCCCTTACAAACCTGGTCTGTTCCAGGCCCAAACTGCCCAACTGTAATTTTGTCAGCATGCTTCGTCTCTTTTAGATCAGGTTCCGATGATGCCTCTGGGACCCAAATGAAGTATGAACTGGCGGTCTGGACAGGAGAACAGGGTAACACAACCCAGAGTTCAAAGCTTCTGGGAATTGAGCTGGGGCCAAGGTGATTGGCCCACAGCAACCTCAATGATGGATCGTCCACTCAGTACCTCTGGCTGAAATTGACTGTAAGCACTTCAGCCTTGTCTGTTGCACCTGCGTGCTGAATTCTGCTATCTTTTAAGGATTGGGATATTCATGTAGCCTCCTCTGTTTCAAAGGCTTTATAGAATGTTTATCACAACCACAGAATGTCTCAAAACACTTTGACTACCCTTCAAAATGCTTCATGGGTTCTTCTGGAATTTTCACAGTAACTTCATTGCAGTGTTCATGTAAGCCTACTTGTGACACTAATAAAGATTATTGCTGCTGTTAATTCAAAACCAGGATTGCCACAATAACCTAACTGGTTCACTAATCAGGGAAGGATCCTTATTTGGATTGCCCGATGTGTAACTCCAAACCCATAGCTATCGTCCCTTTTAATTGCTCTTCGAAATGGCCTAGCAAACCACTTGCATGTAACAAATGGTTGAGGGGATTGTCCTAGGGGGAAATGAAATGAATGAAAATCGCTTATTGTCACAAGTAGGCTTCAAATGAAGTTACTGTGAAAAGCCCTTAGTCGCCACGTTCCGGCGCCTGTTCGAGGAGGCTGGTACGGGAATTGAAGGGTGCTGCTGGCCTGCTTTGGTCTGCTTTCAAAGTCAGCAATTTAGCCCTGTGCTAAACAGCCCCAGAATGAAAGAATGAGTAAACTAGGCCTTTTCCTAGAGTTTAGAAGAACAAGCGATGAGCTCCTTGAAACATAAAATTCATAAGGGGTTTGACAGGGTAGATGCTGTGAGGATATATCCCCTGACTAGGCAATCTTGATCTTGGGATCAGTCTCAAAATAAGTGTCGGCCATTTTGACATGAGAAACTTCTTCACTCGAAGGGTTGTGAATCTTTGGCATTCTTTGCCCTACAGGGCTGTTGATGCTCAGTTGCCGAGTACATCCAAGGCAGAGATTTATAAGTTTTTCTATACCAAAGGACTTGAGGGTTTTGGGAATAGTGAGGGAAGTTGGAGTTGAGGTATGAGTTTAATGGTTGATTGAGCAGTGATGAATGGCTTACTTTGGCTCCTATTTTGTATATTAAATTTGAGTTTATACCTACAGTGTTAATCATGTTTGAGAGTTATTTCTGAAGCCAGAAAACCTTTAGATGTTTTCTCAAAATTACAAAGGAATGCACCTGGAATTTCCGCTAAGCTTTCCTGGCAGGAGCTTGGCAGATCCTCTGGCTGAATGACAACTGAGTGTGGCTGTTGACACAATTCCTTGAGTTGTTCCACCAGTCTCCTGTTAGAGAAACTCTGCAGAAATTCCAGGTGACAGTATCCAGTGACCACCGGAGTTAATTGTAAGACATCAATCCCTGTTCTGCGTTTCTCCATCTCGCTGTCCTTCTGGCACTTAAAGGTTTGAGGAGGGGAGGGGGAAATTGAGAGAAACAGTTTAAAATGCCATGAGTATGTAATGACCCAATCAGCAGTCTAATACACACCATGTTGCAGCATAGCTTCTGAAGGTTGGACAACCCAAGTTTCATTGATATTTGTATATCTCATTTGCTGGTTTTGTCTTGTTTGAGTTCTGTGGCTGTAGAGTTCAGACAAGGTTCTTTTCGCACTGTGCCTCATTGAAACCTAAGTTCTAAATCGGAAAGTCAAATTCCGTTAGCATTGACCCATTTGAGATAAAAGATTTTATTTTATTTTGTAATTTAAGAATACCCAGTTCTTTGCCAATTAAGGGGCAATAGGGGCTGGTTTAGCACAGGGCTAAATCGCTGGCTTTGAAAGCAGACCAAGGCAGGCCAGCAGCACGGTTCAATTCCCGTACCAGCCTCCCCGAACAAGCGCCGGAATGTGGCGACTAGGGGGCTTTTAACAGTCACTTCATTTGAAGCCTACTTGTGACAATAAGCGATTTTCATTTCACTTTCATTTCATTTTCATTTTCAATTTCATTTCATTTCAATTTAGCGTGGCCGATCCACCTACCCTGCACATCGTTGGGTTGTGGAGGTGAGATCCACGCAGTCGGAGAGAATGGGCAAACTCCACACGGGACAGTGACAAAAGGCCTTGGTCGAACCCGGGTCCTCAGCGCCGTGAGGCAGAAGTGCTAACCACTGCACCACCGTGCCGCCCTATTTGAGATAAAAGATGCGTGGATTTTATTCTTGTGTAGTAACCATCGGAGTTCCATTGTATGGACTGTGGCCTGTGAAAGCAAAACTCGTGTGTTCCTTTTTCTAACAGCTCTTTTTGAATAAACCTGTGAACAACATGTCTTTAGTTTATGTTGTCTTATTCTGTCTTAAATTAAAAACTGCAGCAGCCATGTCTGTCTGAATGCATATGACTCATGCTAAGTAACTCCAGAGTCATTTTGCAATATATTTACTGAACACAACAGGGAAGGTTTTAAGGATGTGTTTTTTTTTCCCGGTTTGGGGGTGGTGGATGTGGGGTGGGAAGGAAGAAAGACGCAAGATAGTGTGAACTGGTTTCACCTTAACTTGAAATTGGTTCACATCGCTTTGGCAGAATTTATGGGCAAGCTCCCCATGTCAACACATTTAACTTGTGAGTTGATTGCAAAACAGTGGACGTTCTGTGTGAGCTTGAGTTTCCTGGTAGTTCATTGCTGGCATGTGTTCCAAACTAGCTGAAGAGTCTCGAGCAGTCAACTCCATAAGCTGTGGGGGAGGAAAGACACCGAGAAGAGAGAAGGGTTATGTGACAATAGATGCCTTATTTGACAGGAATTTTTTTATTTTTTTAAAATCCTGTTGATTTTCTCATTCCACCAGTGGAAAAATCTTGGTTGTTTAAACTCAGCAAATTTCCCATTACAAATTGGCTTTTGTAATGGACTTTATTTATAGCTTTTACTTCAGAAAGGATGTGCTGTAGCAACACCCATGCACCTTTTTGGATGTCACCATATTGCCTGGCTTGCTACTACACAGTTTCCTTACTGTCTGCACATTGTGTTTCATAACATACGTTAGCTATTGCCAAGCATCTGCTATCTATTTCTAGTCATTTCATGTCGGGTTTGGTTGCGAGCCAGTATTCGCTTGTTAATGCCTGGAATTTTGTTCTCTTCGAGTTGGTTCCAAATCTCCTTATTTAACAGATGCAATTTATCAGCCAAAACTGTCATCTCTGTTCCTTGTGATTTTTGCCTTGCGGCTCTGGATTGGGAGGTTTAAATTGGAAATCCGTCTCTGTGGGTGTAGGTGACAATTTGACCAATTAATGCAGTGGATAATCGTTACTAATTCCCAGTCGCCTCTTGCCGACCTGTTCCAATCTCTCAGACTCCTACCACTGACTTGATTAGCATTCCCAGCAATGATGGATGTTCATTCTGTTCTGGGGAGGAACCTTTGAATTATAGTCGTAAATGTCAGCATTTTTCAGAAGGTAGTGAGTTCAAGCTGTACTCGGATTTTTAGTTTGTGATCTAAATTAGCATTTCAATGAAGGGCTGAAGGGACTCTGCATTGTCTTTTAAATTGGATGTTAAGCTAAATCCCTGTTGTTTAGGTGGGAATAAAATTAGTTAGGGATGTTTGAGTATATGAAAAGCACCATGTGAGTGCAAATTCTTTCTATCATTTTTGCTCTTGTTCTGTTCTCTACCTCACTATTTTGTCCTCCATCTCAATTTTGCATTCTAGTTCTCTCAATTTCAGATGCATTCATTCTCCTTTTCGCTCGTTCTTTTTCTTGATGATCTTTTTCTTGCTTTTGCAATCACTTTCTTGGTGCTTTGCTCTCCGCCATGCACACTCTTTTTGTCCTGCATACGCACTCCCATTTGTTTCGCACTTGGACAAGTCACACTACCGATGAAGAGATGCTAGTAAAATCTCAGATCAGAAGAACTCTGCTGACCCAGATCAGGGAGAGAGTTGGAATTCCTTAGGCTCTGCCTTCAACACCACAATCCCAGCCAAGCTCATATCAAAGCTCCAAAACCTAGGACTTGGCTCCTCACTCTGCAACTGGATCCTCAACTTTCTGACCACAGACCACAATCAGTAAGAATGAACAACAACAACACCTCCACGATAGTCCTCAATACCGGGGCCCATAAGGCTGCATACTTAGCCCTTCACTATACTCCCTATACACACATGGCTGCATGGCAAAATTTGGCTCCAACTCCATCTACAAATTTGCTGACGACACGACCGTAGTGGGTCGGATCTCGAACAACTACAAGTCAGAATACAGGAGGGAGATGGAGAACCTAATGGAGTGGTTTATAGAACATAGAACATAGAACAATACAGCGCAGTACAGGCCCTTCGGCCCACGATGTTGCACCGAAACAAAAGCCATCTAACCTACACTATGCCATTATCATCCATATGTTTATCCAATAAACTTTTAAATGCCCTCAATGTTGGCGAGTTCACTACTGTAGCAGGTAGGGCATTCCATGGCCTCACTACTCTTTGCGTAAAGAACCTACCTCTGACCTCTGTCCTATATCTGTTACCCCTCAGTTTAAAGCTATGTCCCCTCGTGCCAGCCATTTCCATCCGCGGGAGAAGGCTCTCACTGTCCACCCTATCTAACCCCCTGATCATTTTGTATGCCTCTATTAAGTCTCCTCTTAACCTTCTTCTCTCCAACGAAAACAACCTCCAGTCCATCAGCCTTTCCTCATAAGATTTTCCCTCCATACCAGGCAACATCCTGGTAAATCTCCTCTGCACCCGCTCCAAAGCCTCCACGTCCTTCCTATAATGCGGTGACCAGAACTGTACGCAATACTCCAAATGCGGCCGAACCAGAGTTCTGTACAGCTGCAACATGACCTCCCGACTCCGGAACTCAATCCCTCTACCAATAAAGGCCAACACTCCATAGGCCTTCTTCACAACCCTATCAACCTGGGTGGCAACTTTCAGGGATCTATGTACGTGGACACCTAGATCCCTCTGCTCATCCACACTTTCAAGAACTTTACCATTAGCCAAATATTCCGCATTCCTGTTATTCCTTCCAAAGTGAATCACCTCACACTTCTCTACATTAAACTCCATTTGCCACCTCTCAGCCCAGCTCTGCAGCTTATCTATCTATATCCCTCTGTAACCTGCTACATCCTTCCACACTATTGACAACACCACCGACTTTAGTATCGTCTGCAAATTTACTCACCCACCCTTCTGCGCCTTCCTCTAGGTCATTGATAAAAATGACAAACAGCAACGGCCCCAGAACAGATCCTTGTGGTACTCCACTTGTGACTGTACTCCATTCTGAACATTTCCCATCAACCACCACCCTCTGTCTTCTTTCAGCTAGCCAATTTCTGATCCACATCTCTAAATCACCCTCAATCCCCAGCCTCCGTATTTTCTGCAATAGCCTACCGTGGGGAACCTTATCAAACGCTTTGCTGAAATCCATATACACCACATCAACTGCTCTACCCTCATCGACCTGTTCAGTCACCTTCTCAAAGAACTCAATAAGGTTTGTGAGGCATGACCTACCCTTCACAAAGCCATGCTGACTATCCCTGATCATATTATTCCTATCTAGATGATTATAAATCTTGTCTCTTATAATCCCCTCCAAGACTTTACCCACTACAGACGTGAGGCTCACCGGTCTATAGTTGCCGGGGTTGTCTCTGCTCCCCTTTTTGAACAAAGGGACCACATTCGCTGTCCTCCAGTCCTCTGGCACTATTCCTGTAGCCAATGATGACATAAAAATCAAAGCCTAAGGTCCAGCAATCTCTTCCCTGGCCTCCCAGAGAATCCTAGGATAAATCCCATCAGGTCCCGGGGACTTATCTATTTTCAGCCTGTCCAGAATTGCCAACACCTCTTCCCTACGCACCTCAATGCCATCTATTCTATTAGCCTGCGGCTCAGCATTCTCCTCCACAACATTATCTTTTTCCTGAGTGAATACTGACGCAAAATATTCATTTAGTATCTCGCCTATCTCTTCAGACTCCACACACAATTTCCCATCCCTGTCCTTGACTGGTCCTACTCTTTCCCTAGTCATTCGCTTATTCCTGACATACCTATAGAAAGCTTTTGGGTTTTCCTTGATCCTTCCTGCCAAATACTTCTCATGTCCCCTCCTTGCTCGTCTTAGCTCTCTCTTTAGATCCTTCCTCGCTACCTTGTAACTATCCATCGCCCCAACTGAAACTTCACACCTCATCTTCACATAGGCCTCCTTCTTCCTCTTAACAAGAGATTCCACTTCCTTGGTAAACCACGGTTCCCTCGCTCGACGCCTTCCTCCCTGCCTGACCGGTACATACTTATCAAGAACACGCAGTAGCTGATCCTTGAACAAGCCCCACTTATCCAGTGTGCCCAACACTTGCAGCCTACTTCTCCACCTTATCCCCCCCAAGTCACGTCTAATGGCATCATAATTGCCCTTCCCCCAGCTATAACTCTTGCCCTGCGGTGTATACTTATCCCTTTCCATCATTAACGTAAACGTCACCGAATTGTGGTCACTGTCCCCAAAGTGCTCTCCTACCTCCAAATCCAGCACCTGGCCTGGTTCATTACCCAAAACCAAATCCAACGTGGCCTCGCCTCTTGTTGGCCTGTCAACATATTATTTCAGGAAACCCTCCTGCACACACTGTACAAAAAACGACCCATCTATTGTACTCGAACTATATCTTTTCCAGTCAATATTTGGAAAGTTAAAGTCTCCCATAATAACTAAATTTAGTTTAACGACAGCAATCTCTCCCTCAATGCCAGCAAAACTAAAGAGCTGGTCATTGACTTCAGGAAGCAAAGTATCGTACACACCCCTGTCTGCATCAAAGAGGCCGAGGTGGCGATGGTTAGCAGTTTCAAATTCCTAGGTGTGCACATCACCAAAAATCTGTCCTGGGCCACCCACGTAGATGCTACGACCAAGAAAGCATGACAGCGCCTATACTTCCTCAGGAAACTTAAGGAAATTTGGCATGTCCACATTTACAGGTGCACCATGGAAAGCATCCTGTCTGGCTGCATCACAGCCTAATATAGTAACTGCTCGGCCCAGGACCGCAAGAAACTTCAGAGAGTCGTGAACACCACCTAGTCCATCACACAAACCCGCCTCCCATCCATTGACACTGTCCACACCTCCCGCAGCCTTGGGAAAGCAGGCAGCATAATCAAAAACCCCTCCCACCCAGCTTACTTGCTCTTCCAACTTCGTCCATCAGGCAAGAGATACAAAAGTCTGAGAACACACATGAACAGATTCAAAAACAGCTTCTTCCCCGCCATTACCAGACTCCAAATGACCCTCTTATGGACTGATCTGATTAATACTACACTTTTGTATGCTTCACCCAATGCCGGTGTATTTACCTTGTGTTTCCCTATTACGTATTTTATTTTTAATTTTATTTTCATGTACAAAATGATCTGTTTGAGGTCTCGCAGAAAAATACTTTTCACTGTACCTCGGTACATGCAACCATAAACAAATCCAAATAAGGAATCATGTTTTAGAAAGTCTTGTGTTGATGGAAAAGATGGATTGTAAAAGAGATTGAGGTAGACAAAGTAAGGTCCTTCTAACAGTGGCACAGTGAGCATTGCTGCCTCACAGCGCCAGGGACCCTGGTTCGATTCCAACCTTGGGTGAGTCTCTGTGTGGAGTTTGCATGTTCTCCCCGTGTCTGTGTGGGTTTCCTCCAAGTTCTCCGGTTTCCTCCACAGTCCAAAGATGTGCAGGTTAAATGGATTTGCCATGATTAGTGCAGGCCAAATGGATTGGCCATGACCAATGGGTCTAGATAGGGTGCTCTTTCGGAGGGTTGGTGCAGACTGGATGGGCTGAATGGCCTCCTTTTGCACTGTATAGATTCTATGTTCCAAAGAGTCTCGCAATGTACCACCAATGAAGATGATCCATGCCTCGAGAACAAGATTAACATGGAGGTCCATGGTCACCAATGCCTACTTGGGGCATAGTACCTGAAGAGAGCGAGGGAGATGGGATAATACCTTGGCATGACTGCCTTGAAATGTTACTAGCCAAAGAATACAAATAGAGGGCAGCACGGTTGCACAGTGGTTAGTGCTGCTGCCTCACGGCGCCAAGGTCCCAGGTTCGATCCCGGCTCTGGGTCACTGTCCGTGTGAAGTTTGCACATTCTCCCCATGTTTGCGTGGGTTCCGCCCTCACAACCTAAAAATGTGCAAGGTAGGTTAATTGGCCACGCTAAAATGCCCCTTAATTGGAAAAAATGAATTGGATAATCTAACTTTTTTAAAAAAAGAATACAAATAGCACCATTGGGGTTTGATTTAAGTGCAGTTACTGACTTAATTTTGCAAAACTTATCATTTTAGACAGTCATATCCTTTCTTCTAATGCACAAGGTCACCTTGTGACTTCCTTACTCATTGCATTGGATCTACTTTATCTAAATCATTATACACTGTAGGAAGAGAGAGATACCTTTCCATCCCACACCTCAAAAATGTGTATGCGCTTATGGAAAAGGGCGACACGGTAGCACAGTGATTAGCACTGTTGCTTCACAGCGCCAGGGTCCCAGGTTCAATTGCCGGCTTGGGTTACTGCCTGTGCGGAGTCTGCATGTTCTCCCTGTGTCTGCGAGGGTTTCCTCCGGGTGCTCCGGTTTCCTCCCACAAGTCCCGAAAGACGTGCTGTTACATGAATTGGATATTCTGAATTCTCCCTCTGTGTACCCGAACAGGCGCTGGAATGTGGCGACTAGGGGATTTTCACAGTAACTTCATTGCTGTGTTAATGTAAACCTACTTGTGACAATAAAGATTATTATTATTAGATTTTTGATTGATATGGTATTGCGTCCTTAAATATTGGTCCAGAGTTAGCTGTCATCAACCTTGTGTAGCTAAACAAACCTGTTATTGTTTGGTTAACCTTGCCACCATGGTCATTGATCATCAACAAGAGGGTTCTTGTTTCGATCAAAGCAGGACATTTTAGTTGTTTTACACCCTTCTAACATAGTCAGTTTGTGTAGAGAAATATGCATTATGACAAATGTGACTCGCAAAGTTCCCCTGTGTATGAGTATCAGACACTTTATGGGAAGGAATGGAAGAGATCACTTCCCCACCACTGTAGTAAGGAGTGATGGTGGTTGAATTAAGCTAACGAAAGGGATTTGTAAGTGATGTTTTAAAAATGATTAGATTATCTTACTCCAATCTAAACGATGGATGGGTGAGGGGAAAGACCCCTCTGGTTGTTTGCATGTTATTTAGTTGTTTTTAAAAATAAATTTAGTGTACCCAATTCATACTTTCCAGTTAAGGGGCAAATTAGCGTGGCCAATTCACCTACCCTGCACATCTTTGGGTTGTGGGGACGAAACCCACGCAACACTGGGAGAATGTGCAAATTCCACACGGACAGTGACCCAGAGCCGGGGTGTGACCTGGGACCTCGGTGCCGCGAGGCAGCAGTGCTAACCACTGTGCCACCGTGCTGCCCCGTTGTTTAGTTGTTCTGACTGGTCATCCAAAGGACAAAACTGAATTATCTCCAGTGGGGAAGACTATTTTACGCTCACAAGTTAGTAGTATCGTCAAATAGAATTTCAAAGTCAAATTAGTTTTTCTCCATTTCCACAATGACTGACTAATGTGGCTAAGCCAGACAAACCTGAACTGTTCCATGATGGGCGGCACGCAGAGGTTAGCACTGTTACTTCACAGCGCCAGGGTCCCAGGTTCCATTCCCGGCTTGGGTCACTGTCTGTGCGGAGTCTGCACGTTCTCCCAGTGTCTGTGTGGGTTTGCTCCGGTTTCCTCCCACAAGTCCTGAAAGACGTGCTGTTAGGTAATTTGGACATTCTGAATTCTCCCTCTGTGTATCCGAACAGGCGCCGGAATGTGGCGACTAGGGGCTTTTCACAGTAGCTTCATTGCAGTGTTAATGTAAGCCTACTTGTGACAATAAAGATTATTATTATCATTCAGTCCTCGCCCAGTGTTGAATTGGCTGATCTCCATTTAGGCGGCAGCTTTATTAAACCACTGGTTCAAGCCGAGACTCCTACATTTTGATTTCCCCATCTAACTAAACCTAGCCGAGGCTTTGTACCTGACTGCCGTTCATGTGACAACCTCAGAACAACAATTACTGTGCTGTGCGTTACATGGATTTCTGAAAATTGCATTAATATTTAATTTGTCAACTATTCTACCAAAGTGCACTTTTAAATTTCAATGCAATCGGGCAGCACGGTGAAGCTGCCTTGCGGCGCCGAGGTCCCAGGTTTGATCCTGGCTCTGGGCCACTGTCCGTGTGGAGTTTACACATCTTCCCCATGTTTGCCTGGGTTTCGCCCCCACAACCCAAAGATGTGCAGGGTAGGTGGATTGGCCACGTCAAATTGCCACTTAATTGGAAAAAATTAATTGGGTACTCTAAATTTATATATTTTTTTTAAATTTCAACGCCATCATTTTTTATGACTAGCCTTTTTTCTCGTCTTGTTGATGTTTTTTTTAAAAAGGGGCAATTTAACCTGGCCATTTCACATACCCTGCACATCTGGTTGTGGGGGTTAGACCCAAGCAGACACTGGGAGAATGTGCAAACTCCATATGGACTGTGATCCGGGGCCGGGATCGAACTCTGATCCTCAGCAACCTGAGGGAGCAGTGCTAACCACTGTGCTACTTGTCACCGCCTTGTTGATCGTTTTGATTGGTGTTTCAGTGTGTGGCAATTAGGAATCCATGCCCAGACAATGACTTCCCAATCTCACCTGGGAAAAAATACGGTGCTTCACCAAAAATAAGAGTGCATCAAAAATGTAGCTATCTTTTTTATTTGTTCATGGAATGTGGGCGTCGCAGGCTGTGCCAGCATTTATTGCTCGTTCTATTCACTAATTATACCTCTGATGCTATAAACATCATTGTAAACTGGGCACGGACTTTCCATCCTGGCTGGAGATTGGCATGGAGTAACCTGAACTTGGAAAAATCCTCATGGGGATTTTACAAAAATGCAAAGTAAAGGTATTCTATTGTTACAAGCAGCAAACTGACATGAAAAGCAAGATCTGTATATTTTTATACTGGATAGTTTTGGAGACTTGAAGTTTTCAATTTGACTATAGTGAATTTATTAGTGGTGAAAGAACATTTTGCCTGTCAAAATCATCAGTTTGAGAGACTACCTCCACCTTTTTGTGCATCCCCTCAATTCCGATCTAAAATACATCTAATCATGGCCTGGATTTTGTGGTAAGAATAACACCTGAGGTCATCAGTGCTCACAGTTAGTCAGGAGTAAGTTGGACAGCAACCTCTGTATCCATCCGCAAGCGAAATTGGAAAGTTGCTGTCCAGGTTCTCTTTTCTCGAGAAGCTTCACTAGACCAGTATTTCACTCAGCATCAAACCAGGTGAATGGCAAGAAGCTATGGTATTTGCCCACTAAACAAACCAGGAAAACATTAGAGCGTAACAATTCCAGTGAAAGCAAACTTTTAATGGCATGAACATCGTAACTATTGCCAAACAACATCTCTGACACTGAAAATTGACTTTAATAAGTGTAAAGTCTCATTCCTTCAGAATTTGTTAACTGTTGGACATTTCTGTAAATAATTTGGCATTGAATTAAATAGTTTAACTGACACTTCCTAGCTTACAATCTGCGTGCCTCAGTAAATATTCTTCAATCAGATCGGTAAGGGGGCATGATGCTGCTTTCCCCATTCAGCTATCCCAGATTTTCTGTAGAACGGCACCACACTGTTGAGACTTTTTCATTTCTGAAAGTCAAAGTACAAAAGCCCACGCAAAGACTGTGGGTAATTGTAATAATTGGCAAGAGCCATTTATTCACCAGTGACTGCAAAATCTGGGCCATTTATCTCTTGTTCCTATCTCAAAATCTTCCTTGGTTAACTTGGGACTGCTAGTTGATTAACCTAGGATAGATCAGGGATTGAAACTCTAGGGTACATTGAGGGACGGTGTGGAGGAAGGAATTTAATCAAATGAGAACCTTTTCAAGCCCAGTGCTTCATAAAGAAAACTTACTTCGTAAATGGGACTTCTGTGCATTCACTGTGGTGAAGCTCACTGCTTATTACAGTAAAGGCATTTTATCATTTTACAGTCGCTTTTGTGATTTGAGGCAGGTTGTTACAATCCACATGGAGATTGATAACTTTTACAATGAAAGTTGATCTTCCATGTGCCATGGGAGTGTCCCTTTAAGAAATGTTTTTGTCTTATCACATGGCTTCAGTGATGTCATTGCGTGGGTGGAGCTGGGCTGTGGCTCTGAGTTTTTACTTTTGCTTTGAGTTTTGGAGCTGGTTTGTGGCTCTGAGTTTTTACTTTCGTTTTCACATTTGGCTGCTGTAGACTCGGACAGAAGTATTTTGGCCTGTCTCTCTCTTTTGAATTTTAAAGAGTTATTCCAAGGAAGAAACCCATGATTATACTTACCTGCTATTTTGGTAAAAAGGGGTTTTTGGTTTATGGGATCTTGTTATTGAACTGGAACAGTTAAAGGGGGAATTCTTTAAGGGTTATACATAGATTACTGTAGCTGTGTAGGGGGTGTATGTTTGTAGTTGATAATTCTTACTGTGTGTGCTTATACAGATGTTAACTAAATTCATAGAATAAAGCTTGTTTTTTTGATTAAAAACATCTAGGAACTCTGTTAAATAATACCTGAAAGGCAGGCTCTTGTGCTCATTGTAACCAAAATCAATAAACAGTTATAGGTCAGGTGAACTCCATAATATACTTTGGTATTTTCTAAACCCTGGCATAACAGATGTAATAGCTGAAGGTTTTGCATTTTAAAATGTTACTTGTAGATACCGGCCCTTTTAAGGGCCAATCTCCTGAAAGGTCATGTGACCCCCCCCCCTCCAATCTGTAGCTAGCGTGTGTGATCACCCAAGCAGAGCGTGGGCTTTTGCTCAGCTCGATCCAGGCGGCAGACTGGCAGCTTCGAAGCTGCACTTTTCTGTAAATAAACGTTTATTGTTTGTACACTGGTAGAGCCAAGTTACTGCATTTGGTGATGAGGTTTAAAATAAAAAGCAGCAAATGCTCTTGCAAGATCATCAGCTCCTGGTCCTGTTGAAGTCAAGCTTGCAAAGTAGTAGAGAACTGCAGAGATACCTGTATTTGGTAGAGTGGATCACTTTGCTGCTTCTGCTGAACGGTTAAAATATTTCTTCATAGCAAATAGAGTCCAGGAGGAGGGGAAGAAGAAGGCAATTTTGTTAAGTGCGTATGGGACCCAAATCTATAATTTAATCCATAGCGTCCCCAAACCTGCCCGATGCAAGCTCATATATAGGGATCGTGGATTTGGTAAAAGGGCGCTACCAGCCAAAGCCCTCTGTGATTTTGCAACAATTTAAATTCCATTCCTCTGGGAGAGCCCCAAGGGAGACCATTGTAACCTACATAGCAAGGCTTAGAAAATTGAGGAACACTGTCTTCGGGACAACGCTAGATGATATGCTAAAGGATCACCTGGCGTGTGGAGTCAATGATGAGGCCATACAGAGGAAGTTGCTGACTGAAACCAAGACAAATTTTTAAAGAGCCTTGGAATAACGTTAGCAATGCGGAGCACTGCAAACAGCACCCAGGAACTTCAGAGCACTCAGAATGGCGTGGTCCGCCAGTTAGGGCAGGAAGCTGCAGACGGCAGTGCTGCCAAAAGCAAAGACACCAGTCTAAACTGAGAAACAAGTACAGAAACTGGTAGAGATGGAGGATTTAGGAGAATTAATTAACTGCCTAGGATCGGTACACAGTTTTACAGGTGGGTGGGGAAATCACTCCCCAGAGATTTGCATATTCAAGGCAGCTGAATGCTTTGGGTGCCACCAGAAGGATCATTTGAGGCATAGATGCAAGAGTAAGCATAGCCGGCCTAGTAAGAGTTCAGCATCAGTAAATAGTATTGAAGATTTTTCTGTTGAGTGATCGAAACGTCCTTCAGATAAATATTGTGAAGGTAGCTCCATTAGTGGTGTTACTGGTTCAATGACAGATCATTAAGAATGAAAGTAGACACTGGAGCGGCTGCTAACACAGTAAGCGAGCAAACCTACAGATATCTTCGAGAACGGGTTCAGCCTCTGAGGCTGCAGGACACATCAGCTAGATTGGTTACATACACTGGGGAGACTATTACGGCAATGAGGACAACCAAAACATCTGCGGGCAACAATCTTTCCAACATCCATTAATCATGTTGTCTGGCCAAGGACCAGGGTGTCTGGTCAAGGGAGTGAGAGTAATCGTTCCTGTGCCAGGGAGGGAATGTTCCATGCAGAGATGCATCGTGCTTATCCGGGCATGTCAAAAATGAAGATGCTCGCCAGAAGCTATGTTTGGTGGCCAAGCATCGACGCCAATATCAAGAGATTTGTGAAGCACTGCGATCAGTGCCAGTTACAGCAGAAGTTATCTATTACAGCCCCTTTGCATGCTTGAGAATGGCCAGGACGGCCATGGATGCAAGTCCACATAGCTTACTGTAGGACCATGGTTTTGGCAAGATGTTTCTAATATCGGTAGATGCCCACTCCAAATGTCTGGAAGTATCTGAGTTCCACACCGAGAAGCTTCGCCAGGGCTTTGCGCTCCATGTATTAGATGAAGTACACAAATCAGATAAAAGTGTCAGATTTCAAAGTTTCATTTCTTTCAATGAGATAAAGTCGTCAGAACTGCCCTGTATCATCCCTCATCCAATAGACTGGTGAAGGGGCAGTCCAAACATTCAATCAGCTGCATCTCTTAGAAATAAAAATAATTTGGTTCCTCTTAACGTACTGGACCACCAAACATTTGACCACCGGTATCTCGAGCAGAACTATTGATGATTCTACGTTTAAGGACCAGGCAAAGTCCAATATTCCCAAATTTAGAGGGGAGGGTAGAGGCAAGGTGGTGCAACCAAGAAAAGAACCACTGGCAGCACGGTGGCACAGTGATTAGTACTGCTGCCTCACGGCGCCGAGGTCCCAGGTTCGATCCCGGCTCTGGGTCACTGTCCATGTGGAGTTTGCACATTCTCCCCGTGTTTGCGTGGGTTTCACCCCCACAACCCAAAGATGTGCAGGGTAGGTGGATTGGCCACTCTAACTTTCCTCTTAATTGGAAAAAAATGAATTGAGTACTCTAAATTTAAAAAGAAAAAGGAACCACGATTCAACTAAAAATGCAAGATCGTTCAAAATATGACTTAGTTTCTGGGAGAAATTTTGGGAGTGGCCTAAGTTGGGTTCCAGGGATTGTTGTGGCCAAGACAGGACCATTATCTTATGAAGTGAGTGCACAAAACAGGATTTTGAGGAAACGTGGACGATCTGCAAGAACCAGAGTCCTCCCACGAGCCAGTGTTACAGTCTGGTTGGTTGTAGCCAACTGCCCAAGAAGTGAAATTTCCAATCTGCCTATGATAGGCCAAGAGTATTGTTCTGAGTGAAACAGAGGAGGTTGAAGCATCAGCTCCAGAAGAGGAACCTAGTGTCACAGTTTCGATAGAAAGTACCCCAACAGATGCACCCCAGTCGGGGGCGTTGCGCTGCTCTATGAGGAAGCGGAAGCCATCAAAGAGACTGATTTAAAATATTCATTGTTGTAAATTATGGGGCTCTGTACAAGTTAACTATCAATCTGTATGATAAGGAACTTTAGAGGGGGAGGGATATAGTAGCTGGCCACCTATATGGGGTGATCTCTTGAAGGGTCATGCCGACCCACTCATGAAATCAGTAACTAGCACTTGGGATTGTCTGAACAGGAGTAGGCATCCGTTGGATCCAGGAGGTAGACTGGCAGCATTAAAGTTGCACTTCTCAGTAAGTAGCATGTTGTGTAAATAAATGTTTGTTGTTTGTACCAACTGGTGGAGCCAAGTTACTGCATTACTATAACAGACTAAAAACACAATTGTCCAGACTATTTTCTTTTACTTTAAACTACTGAATGAAAACCCCCCACCTTCTAATTTTCAACACAACCAAACAAATCCACTATCAGCTGTCCTTTTCGCTGTCCTTCAAATAGATATACAATTCTTCCAGAATTGGTCCAAAAAGATTCTTGGCTCCCAAGGTTTCTCAGCCTGGTAACTTCTAACCACAGAACTGTCTTTTGTGGTGAGAGTATTACTGCAGATTCTCCCTCTGGTATAAGGTAGATGAATCTCCTAGCCTTGTTTTTACTCCTCACTAATTTGGTCTTTTCAGTCTGATCCACCTGCATTCTAGAGTGATGAACCGTAGAGTCTTTCTGCCTATAGCTGCTCTCTCTTTCTCCCAACAGATTAACCTGAATGGGATGTTCAGTGTATTTTGGGAAAACCTGTAACCTGAAATCATAATGGCTTCCTCTGTACCCTTCCCATCTCAAAGTCATCACCATAACAGCTTGAATCACACGGGCCTTTTATCCAGGTAGAGTTGATGGTTGATTGGATTGGATTGGTTTATTATCACGTGTACCGAGGTACAGTGAAAAGTACATTTCTGCGAGCAGCTCAAACAGTTCATTAAGTACATGAAAAGAAAAAGAAAATACATAATAGGGAACACAAGTAACACAGTGTAAATACGTAGACACCAGCATCGGGCAAAGCATACAGGAGTGTAGTATTAATCAGATCAGTCCATCAGAGGGTGGTTTAGGAATCTGGTAACAGCGGGGAAGAAGCTGTTTTTGAATCTGTTTGTGTGTGTTCTCAGACTTTTGTATCTCCCGCCCGATGGATGAGAGATCAACTTTCTTTCACTTTGAAATTAAGCAGACAGTTTAAAACACTATTGTTTACAACCTGACATTTTCTACACTTTTCTGGGACTTTGGATATTCACAGTCTATCCATAGTTAGCACAATGGCTGCTGCTGTTGTTGCCAATTGCACCTTCTGCCCAGTAAAATAATCTACCCCCTCCCTTTAAACTCTAACAATCAAACCACTCGGGCTTGCTGACTAGCAGACTTCCGAGCAGGTCACATGGCCCCTTCATTTTGCCTTCAATTGTAAACAATCCCCAAAACTTCCTAATCTCATAAATCTCACTGTAACAAGGTCAGGAACTGATCTAAACATAGATGCTTTATGTCACACCTTTTTATAAGATTTGTACACTTTTATTTTCTAACTGTTCTAACTGTTTACCTTGTGTAAAATGCTGGCAACGTTTTTGATAAGAATCTTTTTTGGCATTTACTAAAGGCTTGTGTGGAAATTGGGGTGAATTAATATTTGCAGTATTAAATAATTTGCCAAAACTCATTACAGGAGACCCAAATGTCAACGGAGCATGAAGTCTGACATATTTGAATACCGTTTTATCAGTTGGACTATTCCAATTTAATGCACAGAATCTTACCAATAGCAAAAAAAAATCTTGAAGAATAAACTGTAAAGGAGAAGTAACGCAGATGTACATCGTATTAAGGAAGTAAAATAAAGAAGTGAAAATATTGATTAGAGATGTTGAAGTGAATTTGCATTTCTGCAGCAGAATCTAAAACATTGCTTTGCATTTTACAAATTGATTCATACGGCAAAATGTTCCCAAAAAATGACTTGAGGGCGCAGTTCTCCTGTTTGTAGGCCAGGTGCTTGCGCCAAGGGGGAAAACCTGAGTGATTCCCGCTGGCATTCGGAGCACTAAAGAGGCTAGATTCAGTTCATGCAAATGGTCAATCCCTGCCCACGTGAATCTAGCTGGATTCCCGATTCCCCAGGCGAGTGATTCGCTGGGGTCGGGAATCACCTGTTCTCCTCAACGAGAGCTCCCCTTGGCACAGACTCATTGCAGCCCAGGAGATGGCTGCAAAGGGAGTTGCACCAAGATTCCTAGATGCAGACACCGGCAAGTGCTGGATGCTGTGGAGGAAAGGAGGGACATCCTATTTTTCAGGATGGCCCGAAGACACCAAGCCCATGTCCTGTCCCAAGCCTGTGATGAGGTGGCAGATGCAGTAAGTGCTGGCAATGTAACGTGGAGGACCGGCCTGCAATGCCTCAAGAAGATATATGACCTCTTTTGAGTTGCCAGGAGTACCTATCTATATGCCCCTGGCATCACTCCCAGCCCTAACCTGTGGCATCTGACCCTAAACCCCTGCAACCCTCTAACACACCGCCTGCCAGCATCCCCCTCCGAACCCACCAACCCAGGAATCCCCAGCATAATGGATCCCCTCTGTGGTTAGGTGCCTTGCCCACACATGCCACCTGCTATAGCGGGCACACACACACACAAAGATTGGCCGGAGCTTGGCGGATCCAAAGTTCTTTGTCTCCCAGGATTTCCACCAGTTGAAGCCAGGCCATCTGGTGCTGAAGGCCTCGTCCAACCCTGTAAGATCACCCCAGAGGCCTCGACTTCTCAACACTCCAGCACCTTCCACCAGTGCAGAGAATCATCTTGGTGGAACATGTTAATGGACAGGCTTCTGATGAGCACCACACATATGCTGTAGAACATCAGGTGGAGGCAGGAACTTCCAAAGTAGTGGCCAGTCAGAGGGATGCCAGGTCCCAGGGAACAGCTGCCCCCAAGCCAGATGTTGCGCCTTGGAAAAGGTTATCCCATCAATGGTGCAGATTCAAATTCACGTCAGACTTTACAGGAGAGGTTGTCAGCAACGTTCCAGAGCTTGAAAGTCCAAGTGGAGGGGTTCAATAGCCTTCAGGCGCAGGAGATGGTGCTGGCATTTTGTGGTACACAGGTGTCTGAGCCACGTGTGAGGACATCCAAGGCTTGGGTTACATTGATGCCTATGACTGAGGTGCAGGACATAGGGGCCTAGTCTCACATGAACATGCCCCAGACACAGGTGGACATTTCTGCTGTGCTCCTGAACTTGATCCAGT
Organism: Scyliorhinus torazame; assembly: GCF_047496885.1. Taxonomy (NCBI): domain Eukaryota; kingdom Metazoa; phylum Chordata; class Chondrichthyes; order Carcharhiniformes; family Scyliorhinidae; genus Scyliorhinus; species Scyliorhinus torazame. The sequence goes on from NC_092717.1 coordinate 29,737,221, forward strand.
CACAAACGGCCATGGCAAAGGGCATTGAGATGATTGGTTGTACTTTGAATGACATATATCGGACACAGAGAGACATGTCCATGGCACTGAGGGATCTGGCCCACTCTCATAGGGAAATGTCCCAGTAACAGAGCACTGTAGCTGAGGGCATCGACATGGCTCAAAGAATGGCAGGCCTCCAGAACTAGCATCACCAAATGGCGTTTGAGACCTCTGGAGCCCACTCCAGCTGCCCCTCCATCCCATGGAGTAGCCTGGAGCCAATGAGCACCCCGAGGGAGGAGGGCAGTGATGGAGCCCATTCAGGGTCCTCCCACCTAGGTGGCGCATGGCCCTTCTGAACCCTCCACCCCCCCCCCCCCCCCCCCCCGACACTGGCGCATGTCCTGAGCAGCGGGCAGAATAGGCTAACACGTCATCACCTGTGACATCGAAAGATTGGCCGGAACCCTTGTCAAGAAGACAGGAATCAGATTTTCTCAGATGATGAGCACCAGAGCTCACCTCACAGCGAGTTGCCATCATTCTCCGTCCTGTAGACACTGCCAACCCAGTCCGATAAGCATGGTGTGATGTTATAAACCCGGGGGGGGGGGGGGGGGGGGGAGCACAGGTCGTGTGAAGAGGACAAGTGTGCTGGAAAAATGGGTGTTGTTTAAAGGTTAATGGGAAGGTGTGATTGGAGGACAAGGGAGCTGATGGTAATGGAGCTGTCTATCTTTCGGCCTCTTATCTGGACTCTTGAGGTTCTTCCTGGCGTGATAGCCCTATATGACCCTAACTGTGTATGATATGTATAAGCAATCATGTAAGCAGTAATGTATACGACCTCCAACCAGTAGATGGCAGTAGAGAACAACCACGTGACTCTTACCTCAGACTCTGGAGATAGTTGGCACAGTGGATAATCATATTTGTCGTACCTCTTGGATAATCTTTTATAGTTAGTAGTTTTTTGATATATTTTTCATAGTTATCTAACCCATGCATTTATTTAATAATAAACATTTAACTAGTCAAGAACTAGATGTTCTCCTGTGCATGATTCCTATCGGCCAAGCACCAGAACCTAACACAGTGGTCTGTCGAGCCTGCTCAATGTCCTCCTCCGGATCCTCCTGGACCGTCTCTCATGGCCCTTCTCACCTGACGAGGGCTCATGTTCCTCCTTCAACATGTCGCCTGCTGCTGCATCAAGTTGTGCAGCATGCAGCAGACCAGCACGATGTGCAAGACCCTCCTGTGGCTATATTGGAAAGCTCTGCCAGTATGGTCCAGTCAGCAGAACCACATCTTGAGCAGCCCAATCCACTGCTCAATAACTCACCTTGTTGCTGAGTGGGCTTCACTGCAATAGTTCTCTGCTCCGGTTTGAGGCCTCTGCACAGGCCTCAGTGGGTAAACTTGTAACCGAGTAGCCAACTCCTCATACAAGGGAGTGCCTCGAAAGTGCCGGGAACCAAATGTATTATGCATGCTGCCTGATAGTGAGCACATATGTACATGATGCGCAGTTGATGATCGCACACCAACTACACGTTCAAGGAGTGAAACTCCTTCCTGTTACGGGCACCCCTGTTGAGCCGGTGCTTGTAGAGCGACATGTCATTGATCAACACGGTGGCACAGTAGTGAGCACTGCTGCCTCACAATGCTAGGGACCCTACAGCACAGCACCATACCTAGGCCCAATCCCCCACCCTATCCCTGCAACCCCACACAATGTTTGGCCACTTACGGGCAATTTAGCATGGCAAATCCTCCTTAACTGCACATTTTTGAACTGAGAGGTAACCGGAGCACCCGGCGGTAACCCACACAGGGAGAATGTACAAACTCCACACAGACAGTCACATTGACGTGACGCTGCAGCTCTGTCCCCATCAGTGACTTGCACCCACCCCTTGCCCTGAAAATCTTCATTCCTCACAATCCCTTCTGCAAAAATGGGGAGCCAGTAGCTACAACAAAGGGTGTTTGCGATGGGCTATGTGTCCGTTCTCCTGGGTTTCCCAGGGTGTCTAATGGGGGGCGGGGGGGGAGGTTCTCATTGAGCCTTGTGCCTACTTGACAGAACTGTGGCAGCTACCTGTGTGGTGGAGATGTTCATACAGTGCTGGCATGCAGCTCTATCTTAAGTTGAAGTGAGGGCACTGTCTAAAGATGGTTGTTTTTGAGAGATGTGAGCCTCTGCTGGGAACTTTGCAGCAATGATATATGCTTTTTTTTTTGTTATGAATTTTTAGAGTACCAATTCTATTTTTTTCCAATTAAGGGCAATTTAGCGTGGTCAATCCACCTATCCTGCACATCTTTTTGGGTTGTGGGGGTGAGACCCACGCAGACGGGGGGAGAATGAACCAGAATCCTTGGCACCGTGAGGCTGCAGTGCTAACCACTGCACCACCATGCCGCCCTCAGCAATGATATATGCAGTCAATGTTTAACACCGAGGTTGTGCCAGAAAGCAGTTCAAGTCTCCTGGGCGGGTCCGATATTCCTAAACTAATACTGTATGAGTAATACTGTATAATACAAATGGGGCGACATTGATCTGTGGGGCCAGGAGAAGTCGCCAGAGCCTTACGAGAGTGTTTGCTGACTGTCTCAACATTGAAGTCTTTACTCTGACGGGAGCTGTCTGCCAAAGAGGATTTCAGCAGTTACTGGTGCCTCCATTATTTGTGTGAACAAAGCTCTGCTAACCCTCTGCTTCATCTGCTGCGGAGCTGTGTACCTGAGTCCAATGAGGTCCTAGACTTTCCCAAAAGAGGAAGCAGCCTCTCAGCATCTACCCTGTCAAGCCCTCTGAGAATCCTACGGGCGAGATTCCCCCAAATGGGAACAAAGTCCCCGAACGAGTTTAGCTGCGTGTTTCCCGGCGCTCGCTGTGCCGAGAAACACATAGCTATTCAACTCAACGTGACCCAAGTTATATAAGGGGCCTGAACAGGGAACGTCCGCCCGAAGCCGCACATAGCCCCGTTTTGTACAGTGGGGAGCTCCGCTCGCTGGATCTCCCCAATCTCCGAGGCCCCCGAAGCGATCCTCCATCGCATTGGATCTCGCGAGTCATTTTGAGTCGAGTAGATGTCCCAGCTTTTATCAGCCATGCTGCGCCACGACGCACAGCTTTTCCGGCGCAGCGTGGCCATTGGATTGCGCCCTATATGTCTCAATAAGGTCACGTCTCATTCATTCTTCTAAACGGCAACGAGTACAGGGCCAACCTACTTAACCTCCTCATAAGAAAATCCTTTTATAACCAGATCAACAGAGTGAACCTTCTCTGGACTGCTTCCAATGTCAATATACCTTCCCTTGGATAAGGTGACCAAAACCCTTCACAGTATTCCAGGTGTAGTCAAACTAGTTCTAGCTACCACTGAACTGCCCAGTTTGATGCGGATTACTGATGAAAAAAGGACCCAGCAAATCAAGTAAACAAATCCCTTTATTTCACCTATCCCAACAAAATTAGCACTCTCAAACTGACCAACAGAACTCAAACTGACCAACAGAACTGCAAAGATCATTATGTCTTTTATTCTTTGGTTATAATATTCCTTTTTCACTCTCCTCGCTCAATTCATTTTAAATCTGAAATTGGCAGATTTTTGCTAGCCAAGGGATATGTATGGAGTCACGCTGGGTGGATAGTGATAGGATACAGATCAATGACTTTGGGCTGGATGGTCTGCTCCTCTTCCTACGATCGGGGTTGCCATTGATTTTTTTTTTTTTTTTAATTTAGAGAACCCAATTATTTTTTTCCAATTAAGGGGCAATTTAGCGTGGCCAATCCACCTAACCTGTCCATCTTTGGGTTGTGGGGTGAAACCCACGCAGACACGGGGAGAATGTGCAAACTCCACATGGACAGTGACCCAGAGCTGGGATCAAACCCGGGTCCTCAGTAGGTAGCAGTGCTAACCATTGTGCCACCGTGCCGCCCTGGGGTTGCCGTTGATATATGGTGAGCTCTGTGGCCTGCTGAATCTTCCACTCGATTGGAAATAATGTTCTGTGAATTTATAGCTAAAGCTCTTAAACCTTTCCTTCACAAATATGTTTCAGACACCCTTGAGTGGCAATTATCTGCCTGGGTCTAAAGAACAGGTATCACCAGACTGCTTGTTAATATAGGCCATTGCAGCAATAACTAAGCCTGCTCTTGCCAAATCTCTTCACCATCACCATTTTCTTTCAGTTAATAGCAGTTTGGAGGCCTGGCTGATTGTTTCACTTCATCACCTGGCTCCCACCTGGCTCAAATTGTAATACTCCAACCTATTATTCGCTAATTGAGCACACACCAAGCTCAAACTTGTAATCCTCTGCTTACTGTGGTCCAGCTAATTACTGTTTTAAGCATTTGAGTTGTCCAAGGTGCACTAACTAATGACATGCACAATGGAAAACCTGTGCAATGGAAAACCAATGGAAAAACTTAGCATGTATCACTTTTTTCTTTAAAAAATTTTTTTTTTTTAAATTTAGAGTACCCGATTATTTTTTTTTCCCAATTAAGGGGCAATTTTGCGTGGTCAATCCACCTAACCTGCACATCTTTGGGTTGTGGAGGTGAGACTCCGGCAGACACGGGGAGAATGTGCAAACTCCACATGGACAGTGACCTGGGGCCGGGGTCGAACCCGGGTCCTCAGCGCTGTAGGCAGCAATGTTAACCACTGCGCCACCATGCCGCCCCCAGCATTTATTACTTTCAACAGATAATAAAGGTAATTGTCATTTTAGTGGGAGGAAAACCATTGAGAATCCTGCCGCCTGTTCAGGCATTTTGTTGGAGCTTGGGGAGATTCTCACTGAATTCTCCCACGCTGAGAATTTATTTTCAGAGTGGGGATCTAAAGATGCCGACAAGGCCCGCTCCTCCGAGATCGGGGTGCCCCGATCTCAAAGTTAAATTGAAGGTCCCTCCACACATCCCACCCACAGACTTTACGACCTTCGCAGACATGGGCCACACCCCCAACCCTTGATGCCGGAGGGGCAACCTCCTACCCCCCTCATCACTAAATGTCCACGCCACCCACCCCTCCCCACCACACAGACATATGAGGTTGACCCACTCCCCCCTACATAAATCCATCCTCACCTCATCGGGACCCCCTCTCCCAAGTGAGTGATACCCTGCTATGGGGTAATCTACGGCCCCACCCTTTGGCACTGGCACCCCGGCAGTGCAGGGGCAGTGAATCCTGGAAGCTAGGAGACTCTGGCCTCGAATGGGCTGAGCATATTTAAATTAGTTTAAAGACGGGCATGAATCAGATCATGTCAGGCGCCGTGAGCCAGGAGCATCACGCTCCATTCACCGCCCAGTGTGAACCCCGGGAATAGGAAGAGGTGCACCAGGCACAACGGGACATTAGAATCGGGCCCAAAAACCTTTCTATTCTGGTCAGATGACTTTTTTGTCCAAGAAGAAATTTCTATGCAATCAGTTTTTTGCTAGAGTTCCTTCCCAGGGAAGACTATGCAAAGCCCTGTTGTTGCCAGAATACTTAACATCTTTCATCAGCCCTGAAACTGTGCTTTCCTGCACAGTACATTTGCAGTGTTCTGTCCCTAACCTTTCTGATGATGAAAGCTTTGAGGGTTCTTTTGCATTCTGATCCATTGTAAGTTAGCGGGCTTTCTGAAAGAAGGGGACTTTGCTGGAGCCTCCTTTTAAGTAGGTTCTATTCCACTTAAAAAAACGATTGAAGAGTTCTAAAGAATCAAAATTGAAAATGAAATCGTAGCAAGGAAATCTGTGGAAACAAACAGGACATTTTATTTAAAGCTGCATTGTTCCTTCATGAACTGCTGCCCTATGGTGTACTTTTATGCCGGATGGACTACCATATTTAGGGGGTAAATTGTCAGCATCTGGAGTTTTGGAATATTAAAGTCAGCAAATTGAATTTGGTGAATAAGCCAAGTTTATTTTGTGTTTGCAGACTGTCTGGTAGTTAAGGTGGGTTCCAGTCTTTTAAACTAAATTAACAAGATTTATTTATTTTCTTCTCAGTTATTTGGATCCTTTGGAGGATAAAATGCTCATGGAAAGTAGTGGTGGTGTCACGCTATTGTACAGCCAGGTAAGGGAAATAGATCTCTGTGGAAATAGCAGTGTCGTAAACGCTCAGGGTGTGAATGTAACCATCTTGGGGAGCTCCAATTGAGCTTTACCACTACATGACTACGTGAGAAATGTTGAGCAAAAGGCCATTCAGCTTACCCAGCCTGTTTGTTCCACAGGCCAGGCACAAATGCTACAGACCTTATGAGCTGCCTTCAATCTTCTGCAACTGGTGACTAACCTTCCTTAATACAGCTAAAAAAACATGAACCATGAGATTTTCTTTTTCTTTTTTGTAATTAATAAATTTAGTGTACCCAATTCATTTTTTTTCCAATTAAGGGGCAATTTAGTGTGTTCAATCCACCTACTCTGCACTTCTTTGGGTTGTGGGGGCGCAACCACGCAAACACGGGGAGAATGTGCAAACTCCACACAGACAGTGACCCAGAGCCGGGATCGAACCTGGGACCTCGGCGCCGTGAGGCAGCAGGTCTAACACACTGTGCCACCGTGCTGCCCGGGATATTTTATTTTTCTAACACCCAAGTATCAAAGTTGTTGGACATCAATTTAACATCGTCTCACGATGCGCAAGGCAACCAAATGTGACCATGATTTGCACCATGGTGGTCAATTCTTTGTTAAAGATTTCTGTTGTGACTCTGGCATGGCAGTCTCTGCCGAAATTGTTACAAGTGAAGACAGTGGGGTGAAAAGGTGCAAACATCGCTGCCCTGTGTTTCCCCTGAGCCCATTTCTGCTCTGTCGGCTGACCTTTCAGTGCCTCTTTGCCTCTTCCAATGCCCCTTCAAACATTCTGCCTCCAGAGGGCATGACTGTCTGCATCTGTCTCCCAATTGCCTGTGTTCATGTCTTGCCATTTTCATATCTTGCTTGAAAGTCCCCTTTCAGCACAGTTATGGGCATCTAGCAGCTCTTGGTCCATTGACTAGTTCATGTCCAAAAGGTCTTTGGGTATCATCAGTAAATGGAGAGAGACTACTAGAGCTTTGCTGCTACCAAGAGCTTTATGTAACTTGCACTTCCTTTCAGAACAAGGTGTCCAAGACCTTAAGATCAGGACATTGGCACTAACTAGATGTGACTCTTTCAACAACAATTTCAACGCAAGCGGCCAGCACAGCTCTGCGATACAGATCATTCCCTGGTGTGCACCAGGGTTAGAATGTAACCATTGAAGCATTTTCATTTTAACAATACAACCTAAATTATTAACTACCCTCAGTTGTGTTATGTAGATGACGATGTGCCCATTTCTATTCTGGAATGCAGCAAACATGTGATAGATTTTCCACTGTTGATAACTTTACCAATAAAGTAGACAGTAATGTTAAACTGTAAAATCTAATCTATGCAGAGAAAGTTTGATCATCCATATCTATGTTTATTTGTATAACTTTCATTCTGAAAATACATTAAATTTGAATGAAGCTGTCTTATGAGCCACACTGCATGCCTGTGCATGTAGCTATAAGACATAAGACCTTATGTTTTAAACATCTGTTTAAGATACATGTGCAATCTCTTGGGGGGGAGGAGTTTCCATTGGGTTGTGCTGGTTATTTTCAGTGCGTTTCACCCAAAACGGCCAAATCAGCATGAACGATTGTGAAATTCTAAGTACAAAAATTTCTTTCCGTGCAAATCCTGCTTCTGCTGTTTTTTTTTCAAAAACAAAATCACGCTAGAAGCCGGCCCTACTTACAAAACTAACCACAACCAGGGTCAAATTCATCACCATTGTGAGTCCTGCTAATTGTGTCTGTATGCAGACCTTCAAGAAGGCTCTTTAAAATTAAGCTACTTCTTTTTAAGGTACGAGAACACTAATGTATATGTTCTAAAAACTTCAGTCTTTATTACTCACTACGCAACTGACTACTACAACCGCTTATAGCACCATCAACATAATGAAATGTGCCAGAGTGTTTAGTTTACACCAATGAAACCAGTAAATAGTTCTATATAGTTTCTTAAAGTCAGTTTTCAGTTATTTATATTCTAGTTACTCACAGGTGATGATCTAGACATTAAAAACGGCTTATTTTTCATCAGAGCTATTTTCAAATGTATTATTAAAACTGTGCCAGGTTACCAGTCTTGACCATATCAAAGGATATTTTCTCATGCAAAGATTTTTTTAAATTAAGTTCCAAAACTGACCAATTGAGCTGGTTCATGGCCCATTTCACCTTGGGTGATATGCAAATACAATAGAGTGGAAGCTTGAGGAATAAAGACACTTCTGAAAACTACCACAATTTGCGGCCAAGCGGACGCTCTCGGTCTTATGATGGTTATCAAAATCCACTTTTCAGTTTGTACTATTTGTAGCCCTGAAGACTGATGTCATGTAATCGATAATTAGGTGTTAATTATTTGTCATCAGTTTATTGGTTGTGTCATTGAATATATGACTTGCAGCTGGTGTGAAGACCAAGCAGATCTTCACCGCACCCGTACAGAAAGCTTGCAGTAAATCGCTTTCAGAAAGAATATAAAATATAAACAGCAGGAATTTTCTCCCCTCTTCCCCATCCCAATCTCAGGCTACATATGAGCTGGATAGAGGTTGGACTACTCCTACACCGGAGCAGAACCAGAAGCTGAAAGCTTTCAAAGACGCTGAAATGAAGAGAGAGGTAAAAATGAGTTTAATTCAACAGGTTGGAATTTGCTGACAAAACTAACTTTTGTGTCAACAATGTATTATTAACAAATAAGTTGGCATAATTCTTTCCTGCTGTCATTTCTTTTTTTGGTTTACTCTTTAATTTGACACTGAATTCACCTTCTATTTTTATTTAGCGCCCACTTAAGGGCCTCAGTCGGTAGCGGGGTGGGAACTCCATCCACGAGCCTTGCCAACCAGACTAAATCGGTGAAGAGGCAGTGGGATGCACATCTGCCACCCTCCTGCCCAGATAAATGTCCACCCCTTAAATTCCGCCCACTGTTTTTTGGTTCCTGCACCAAGCTCCCTAGCCATTGACTTCAGCCGTCTCCTTGGCAATCGCCTGAGACTAAACCAGCCTGTTCACAATCTTGCTGTCATATTTGAACCCCCCAAGATGACCCTCACCATCACTAAGATTGCCTATTTTCACCTCCGTAACATCACCTGACTTCGCCACTGTCTCAACTCATCTACTACTGAAACTCTCATTGATGCCTTTGTTACTTCTCGACTCAACTATTCCAACCTGGCTGCTCTCCCATGTTCTCACCTCCACAAACTTAAGGTCATCTAAAACTCTGCTGCTCATGCCTTATTTCACATCCAGTCCTGTTCACCTATCACCTTTGAGACCTGTGATCTACATTAGCTCCCAGCTTAGTAATGCCTCCATTTTAAAACTTTCCACTTTCTCCCCCAAATTCCTCCATGGCCTCACCCCCTTCCTATCTCTATAATCTCTCCCAGCCCCATACCCTCTGAGATATATGCTCTCCACCAACCTCTTAAGAATAAACTATGCCTCGACTTCCGGTGGCAGCCATGGAGGTTGCACATTCAATAGCTCCTGCCTGAATCGGACTTTCGGACCTTTTTTCCCGGAGTTTTGTGGACTTTATGAAATAAATCGGTGGAGTTAGCATCAGTAAGGAGGATTTCCCCCCCCCCCCCCCGGTGTATGGACAGCTGGACCAGAAGTGGTCGTGTGAAACGAATTAGTCCCGATAAAGGGAAGCGAGGGGAGCTGGCACACGGCAAGGACCAGGGAGCAGCGGCTCACTGGCCGAAGGAGCAACAGATGGGGTTTTTCAAGAGTTGCATTGCTGAGCTAAAAAGGGATACGCTTGACCCGATGAAAGCATCGATCGACCAAATGGTCGCGACTCAGGCAGCCCAGGGGAAAGCGAACCAGGAGATCTAATTAAAACTCTCCAACCAAGAGGACGAGATAACTGTGCTGGAGCATAAGGTGGAAATGCTGGAGGACCGCCACAAGCAGATGCAGGAGGAGCTGGAGAACAGAACCAGGAGGCAGAATTTAAGGATCGTTGGCCTTCCTGAAGGTATCGAGGGATGCGGGAGCGTATGTGGCGAGTATGCTGGAGTTGTTGATGGGAGCGGGGGCTTTCCCCGACCCCTGGAGCTGGATGGAGCCCACAGAGCCCAAGCAAGGAAACCCAAGGCGAACGACCCATCAAGGGCCATGGTGGTCCGTTTCCACCGATTTTCAGACAAGGAGCGCGTCCTGCGATGGGCCAAGAAGGAACGGAGCAGCAAGTGGGAGAATAATGAGGTGCGCATCTATCAGGACCTGGGTGCGGAGCTGGCCAAGAGACGTCAAGGGTTCAACCGGGCAAAGACGACCCTCTTTAAGAAGGGGGTGAAGTTTGGGGTGTTATACCCAGCGAGACTGTGGGTAACGCATGAGCACCGACACTATTATTTCGAGTCGCCAGATGATGTTTGGACATTTATTAAAGCGAAGAAGTTGGACTTGAGTTAAGAGACACTTAATGCTTCGAAGATGGGAGGAGGCGGCGGTTTGTACTTGTGTTCTGTTTTAAATAAGATTGTGGGGCACTTTGTTTAGAAGGTGGTTGATACGGGGGGGGGCACTACCCTTCGGGGGACTGGGTTCTGTTTTAAGTGAGTGTGTTTGTTTGGCTTTATGGTTATGCGGCAGCAAGGGAGCTGCAGAGCTTTATGGAACAGATGGGGGGCGTAGACCCCTGGAGGTTTACACGGCCAAGGGTAAAGGAGTTTTCCTTCTTCTCCCACGTCCACAAAGTTTATTCCTGTATTGATTTTTTTTGTTCTGGACAGGGTGTTGATCCCAAAGGTGACGGGGACGGAATACTCGGCGATTAGTCTCGGACCATGCCCCCCACTGGGTGGATTTGCGGCTTGGGGAGGAGAGCGGGCAGCGTCCGCTGTGGAGACTGGACGTGGGGTTGTTAGCGAACGAGGTGGTTTGCGGGCGGGTGAATAAGAATATACAGAGCTATTTGGAAACAAGCGACATGGAAGAGGTTTCGGCAGCGACGCTCTGAGAAGCCCTGAAGGCAGTTATTAGAGGGGAACTTATATCGATCTGGTCCCATAGAGAAAAGAGGGAAAGGGCGGAGAGGGAGAGATTGGTGGAGGATTACTCCGGGTGGATAGGAAATATGCGGAGGCCCCGGATGCGGGACTCCTGAGGGAGCGGCGCAAGCTTCAGGCAGAGTTTGAATTGTTGACCACAGGGAAAGCGGTAGAACAGTTGAGGAAGGCTAGGGGTGTGGTGTATGAATATGGAGAGAAGGATGCTGGCGCACCAGCTTAGAAAGAGAGAGGTGGCTAGGGAGATTGTGGGAGTAAAGAATAAGGAGGCAACTTAGTCTCAGACCCGGAGGGGGTGAATGAAGTTTTTCAGGAATTCTACAGCAACCTATATGAGTCGGAACCCCCGGCGGATGCGGAAGGTATGAGGCAATTTCTGGACTAGTTGATGTTCCCGAGGGTGAAGGAGGCTCTGGTGGAGGGGCTGGGGGCACCGATCGAGATAGAATAAATTATTAAGGGGCTGGAGGGCATGCAGTCGGGCAAAGCTCCGGGGCCGGATGGCTTCCCGGTGGAATTTTTAAAAAAAATTTCAGAGGTATTGAGCCCACTATTGATGAGGACCTTTAATGAGGCGAGAGAGAAGGGATTCCTGCCCCCTACAATGTCACAGGCTTCGATCTCACTCAGTCTGAAACGGGATAAGGACACTGAACAGTGTGGGTCTTACAGGCAACTCTCGTTGCTAAATGTGGATGCCAAGCTATTGACTAAGGTCTTGGCCACGAGGATAGAGGATTGTGTCCCTGGGGTGATAGAGGAAGACCAGACGGGATTCGTTACAGGCAGGCAACTTAATGCTAATGTGCGGAGGCTGTTAAATATTGTTATGATGCCCTCGGAAGGGGAGGAAACAGAGGTCGTGGCAGCGATGGATGCAGAGAAAGCTTTTGATTGGGTGGAGTGGAGTACCTGTGGGAGGCGCTGGATAGGTTTGGCTTTGGTGAGGGCTTTATCCGGTGGGTGCGATTGCTGTACCAGGCGCCTGTGGCAAGCGTGCGCACGAACCGGCTTAGGTCGGGGTATTTTAAATTGCACCGGGGTACAAGGCAAGGGTGTCCCTTTTCCCCGTTATTATTTGCTCTAGCCATTGAGCCGCTGGCCATCATGCTGAGAGCTTCAAGGAACTGGCAGGGGCTGGTCCGGGGGGGTGGAGCATTGGGTTTTGCTCTATGCGGATGATCTCCTCCTGTATATTTCGGATCCACTGGAGGGGATGGGGGAGGTCATGCGGATCTTAAGGGAATTTGGCAGTTTCTCGGGGTATAAATTGAACGTGGGGAAGAGCGAGCTGTTTGTGATCCAGGCTAAAGGGCAGGAGAAGAGACTGAGAGAGCTGCCGCTGAGGAGGGTAGAGAAGAGCTTTTGTTACCTGGGTGTACAGGTGGCCCGGAAGTGGGATTTGTTGCATAAGCTTAATCTGACCCGGCTGGTGGAACAAATGGAAGGGAACTTTAAAAGATGGGACATGCTCCCGCTGTCACTGGCGGGGACGGTACAGACTGTGAAAATGACGGTCCTCCCCAGGTTCTTATTTGTATTCCAGTACCTTCCCATCTTCATCCCTAAGGCTTTTATCAAGCGGGTTAATAAGATCATCTCGGGATTTGTGTGGGCGAACAAGACCCCGCGAGTGAAGAGTGCGCTGCTGCAACGCAGTCGGGGGGAGGGTGGGCTGGCGCTGCCGAACTTTTGTGACTACTACTGGGCGGCCAACATTGCCATGATCAGGAAGTGGGTATTGGGGGAAGGGTCGGCATGGGAACAGCTGGAGACGGCATCATGCAAAGGCACCAGTTTGGGAGCGCTGGTAGCGGCGCCTCTGCCGTTCTCGCCGGCCCGCTACTCCACAAGTCCGTTGGTGGTGGTGACACTGAAGATCTGGGGGCAGTGGAGGAGACACAAGAGGGTGGAGGGAGCGTCGGTCTGGACCCCGGTATGTAATAACCACAGGTTCCTGCCGGGTAGGATGGACGGCAGATTCCTGAGCTGGCAGAGGGCGGGTATTAGAAGGATGCGTGACCTGTTTATGGATGGGAGCTTTCCCAGCCTGCAGGCGCTGGAGGACAAGTTTAAATTGCCGCCAGGGAACGGCTTTAGGTATTTACAAGTGCGAACCTTCCTGAGGAAGCAGGTGGTGGCCTTCCCGCTGCTGCTGCCACGGGGGATACAAGACCAAGTAGTGTCCGGTACCTGGGTGGGGGAGAGGAGGGTGTCAGATATCTACCAGGAGCTGGTGGAGGTGGAGGAAACCCCGGTGGAGGAGCTTAAAGGCAAGTGGGAGGAAGACATAGGAGGGGAGTTAGAGCCGGGACTATGGGCGGAAGCCCTATGTAGGGTCAATTCCTCCCCATCATGTGCCAAGTTCGGTCTCATACAGTTTAAAGTGGTTCACCGGGCACACGTGACGGCGGTGAGGATGAGCAAGGTTTTTGGGGTAAAAGACAGGTGTGCGGGGAGCCCAGCAAACCATGTCCATATGTTTTGGGCATGATCGAAGCTTGAAGAGTTCTGGCAGGGGTTTGCCAGGGCAATGTCCAAGGTGCTAGGAACACGGGTGGTGCCGAGTCCAGAGGTGGCGATCTTTGGAGTATCGGAAGACCCGGGAGTTCAGGGGACGAAAGAGGCCGACGTTCTGGCCTTTGCCTCCCTGGTAGCCCAGAGACGGATCCTGTTATTGTGGAGGGACTCAAAGCCCCCTGAGTGTAGAGACCTGGGTTAGTGACATGGCTGGGTTTCTCAGCCTTGAGAAAATAAAGTTTGCCTTAAGAGGATCAATGTTAGGGTTCTCCCGGAGGTGGCAGTCATTCGTCGACTTTCTTGGGGAAATTTAATTGAAATGTCGGCAGTAGCAGCTTTCGGGGGGGTTAGTGTTGTGTTTGTTCGATTTTTGTTATTTTCGGTGGTCTGTGAAGACAGAGCCATTCGGGGAAATATCTATTTTTGCACTATGTTAATGTTTAACGCCTACTGTTCTTTTTCTGTTTTTGTTATAAAATGTTACAAATATCTCAATAAAATGTTTTTTAAAAAAAGAATAAACTATGACTCCAAACTCAAACAGCTTTTAAGAGGACAAGAAGGAAACTAATTGGATGTTATATTTTGTACTTAAAAGCAACAGATTTCTCATTGGCACATTCCTCAGCACTCTCACTTTATGCTCCAACAAACGCCAGAAACTCGACACCATCCAGAACCAGCAGCCCGCTTGATTGCTGCTCCTTCCACAAACGTTCAATCCCTCCACCACTGACGTACTTGGCAGCTGAGTGCATTTAGAAGATGCACTGCAGGAACTCGCCAAGCCTCCTTGGGCAGTACCTTCCTAACCCACGACCACAACTATCTAGAAGGACAAAAGTAGCAGATGCCTGGGGACATCCCGACTTGGGGGTTCTTCTCCAAGTCACTCATCATCCCAACTTGGAAAAATATCGCCGTTCCTTCAGTCGCTGGGTCCAGATCCCTAACAGCACGGTGGGTGTACCTGCACCTCCAGGACCCGAGTGGTTTGAGCCGGTGCAGACTCGATGGGCCGAATGGCCTCCTTCTGCACTGTAAATTCTATGAAAAAGAAGGCAGCTCACCACCTCCTTCTCTTGGGTAATTAGGGATGGGACATAAATGCTGGCCTAGTCAGCAATCCCCGACGTACCGTAAAAAAAAGTGAAGAGCAATCTTAGCAATGGACCTTCTTTGTGATTTGATGTCATCATTGTTGACTTCAGAAGCTGAGGTCCTCAGCTCTGGAATTCCCTCCCTGAACTTCTCTGCCCTTCATTCCTCCACTACGATACCCCTTTAAAACCTTTTGAGCATCTGTCCTATTACTTCTTTGTGGCTTTGTTTCAAACTTTGTTTGATGAAGCTCCTGTGAAACACCTTGGACCATCTTAGTTTGTTAAAGGTGCCATACAAATGTACAAGTTGTTCATTTGCCAGCAACTTTGGCTAAGCTGTCAAGAACTTCAGAGAGCATTTATATATTAATCATTGTTTACTTATCCCTCAGTTCCTTGAATCTATAGGGAAAGCAAAGTTCTATGGGTATGTACTGTTTGAGGCCTGCAGCTGTGACTATCCAGAACCCAATACCCCTGCTGTTGTTCGGGTGGGTAATGATGAAATTAACTGCTGCACCCAGTTGTCAAGTAATCGCTTCAAAGAGACCAGCTTCAAGGTTAACAGAATAAGATGCTGGAAGATCAGTCTGCAGGCGAGTAATATTTTCTTACATCAGCCCAATTTGATCAAATATTTCTCTGTCAGGCAGATCTTGGTAGAAGATTGTTTAAAATACCAGCAAGCTATGTCCTTATAAGGATCATTTTGTATTTCTGGTGAATTTTATTGACTTTCTTGTGAAATTTTGGCCTAATATTTTCCCCAATGCTTTATTTACCATTCGATTTTTATTGCTGCTGCATCCTGCGAAAAACAACAGTGTTTCTTTCCCCTTTCCAGAAGATTTTGAAATAGACAGAGGTTGAATTGTCAAAGCTTTTATTTCAGGCAAGGCTGCAATTTATTTAAATCTATTAACAGACCATGAGAAGGAGCATGTGTGTTCAAGGTTTATTTGACTGTTGGAAAATAAAACCAAGATTTGTTTTTCTAGAGAATTAGTTGTTTATTGCTGCTTAAACAACTAGTCACCTTTTGAGGCTTAAGCAACTGTTTAAATACCAAATACTTGGAAATTGTATACACGATGAACATTTACTCGGGGACAGGATTTTGAACAAGTACGAACTGGTCAATGAGAGACAAGCTGGCTTTGTGAACGATAGGTCACATATGACTAATCTAGTTGATTCTTTTGAGAAGGTTACCGATGTGGGGGATACAGAACTGTCCATGATTGTTGTCTACATGCACTTCCAGAAGGCATCTGTACAATTCCAAACAAGAGAATATCAAAAGTATTGAGTGCACAGAATTGGAATCAGCCTTGTGACATTGATTGGTGTTTGGTTAGGAGATGGGGCATATCTCAGGGATATGAGGTAAAATGTCTCATTGGCAGGAACTTGACAAATGCTGTCCTCTAGGAACTCTAACGGGATGGCAGAAAGCAGGCAAAATTGAAACTAGGTGCAGTCCCATGGCTGATGGTAAGGGCCGGTTGAGACCTCAAGACCCATGCTGGCTAGAATAACACCAGTTACTTCTCTTCTTGTTTGAATGATGGCTATGGCTATCCATTTTCTTTCTCCAGTTTAATTTGGCATGGTGGGATTGATTCTTGACTACTTTGTAATGTGATTACAGACTGACCCTGAAATTCTCCATGTCCTTTTAAATTCCAGTGGGGTGATGTATCTTCCACCTGTCCACTATTGCCCCTCTGGAGTGGCACAGTGGTTAGCCCTGCTGCCTCCCAGCACCAGGGACCCGGGTTCAATTCTGGCCTTGGATGATTGTGTGGAGTTTGCACATTCTCCCCGTGCCTGTGTGGATTTCCTCAGGTACTCCGGTTTCCTCCCACAATCATTACATTCGCGCCACAGAAGTACCAGGCAATGACCATCTCCTACAAGAGAGGATCTAACCATCACCCCTTGATATTTAATGGCGTTACCATCGCTGAATCCCTGACAATCAACATCCTGGGGGTTAACATTGATCAGAAACTGAACTGGACGAGCCATATTAACATTGTGGAGATAAGGATAGGAAAAGGCTAGGAATCCTACGACTAGCAACTCACCACCTGACCCCTCCCCAAAGCCTGTCCACCATCTACAAGGCATAAGTCAGGAGTGTAACGAGATGCTCTCCGCTTGCCTGGATGAGTGCAGCTGCAACAACACTCAAGTAGCTCTACACCATCCAGGATAAAGCAGCCCACTTGATTGCTCCCCCTTCCACAAACATTCAAACCCTCCATCACTGACAAGCAGTGGCAGCCATGTCAGTAACTCACCAAGATCCCTTAGACAGCACCTTACAAACCCATGACCATTACCATCTAGCAGGTCAAGAGCAGCAGATACCTGGGAATCCCACCACCTGGAGGTTCCCCTCCTCCAAGTCACTCACCACCCTGACTTGGAAGTATATCATCGTTCCTTCACGGTCGCTGGGACAACATCCTGGAACTCCTTCCCTATCGGCACAGTTGGTGAACCTACACCTCAGGGACTGCAGTGGTTCCACCTTCTGAAGGGCAACTAGGGATGGGCAATAAATGCTGGCCTAACCAGCGACACCCACATCCCATAAATTAATTTTTTAAAAACAGTCCAAAGATGTGCAGGCTAGCTAGAATTTGCCATGGTAACATTGCCCCTCAGTGTCCAAAAGATATGCGGGTTGGATTGGATGAGTTTATGGGGATGGAGTGCGCCAAGGTAGGGTGCTCTTTCAGAGGGTCAGTGCAGACTCGATAGGCTGAATATCTGCACTGTAGGGATTCTATTCTATGATTCTGACCCTGAATTACTGAGACAACATTTCCCTGGACAATTCTGCCCATTTTGCCTTTACGAGTTCTCAGCGAATCGCACACCAGCTGAGAGTAGGTATGTGATCCACTAAATCCTAGAAAAGTTTGGATGCTATTGATCACCTTATTGAAATGCACTAGATTTCTCCCTTACAGAAAACTTTTGATTGCCTTCTCTTGGTTTTGAACGTTTCCCCGGCCTCGGGGGTCCTATTGGCGGGGCTGATTTTAAATCTCCTGGCCTTTAAATTTAAAAAAAGAAAGTTGATTATAGTTTTTCTTTTAAATCAGTCCTTGTTGTCAGTCTGTTGACAAAAGAGTTCCTGAAATATTTGGAGCATAGCTCTGAGGATGTTCCGGCATCTCTGAATATCCATTAGAATTATCTGAAATGAGCATTAGGCCCCTTGCATATACTAATGAAGGGTATAATGCCTGGTTTAGGACTCCTGTCAGAAACCTACAAGAGCTGGGCATGTGCCAGGCACGCTGGCCTTCGTTTTCCAGGTTCTTGCTGGGCCTAGCCAGCAGCCCTTAACATGCTAAGTTCTTCAATTACCTTAATCTAAAATTAGGAGAAGCAGGGATTCCACTTTGACGTTGCTGCTTTTCTGATTGAAAATAGAATCATTGCTACGAACATACGAAATAAGAGCAGAACAGAAATAGTCCATTCGGCCCCTTGAGCCTTCTCCACCATTCAATAAGATCAAGGCTGATCTGTTTCGTGCTGCGAATTCCACATCCCTACCTACCCCCAATAATCTTTGATTCCCTTGACTGTCTACCTCCAGCTTGCAAAATATTCAATGATCCCACCTCCACTGCCTTCTGAGGCAGAGTTCCAAAGTCGCACAATCTTCTGAGAGAAAAATGATTATCCTCATCCCTGTCCTTAAAAGGGTGACCTAATTTTAAAACGGTGCTCCTTGACCACCACCTACCATTCCTAAAAATCTCAATTACCCCTTCAGATTTTGCACAATTTATTTTATTTCTCAAAAGCTTGAGTTCGATAAATGTGACTCAATGATGTCAAATCCCTCTCCTATCTCCTATTCTACTATCCTTCTGCTCTTTCACATCACTCCAATTCACTTGTCACTCACTCCCTACCCCACTCTTCACCATTGACAACCACTATATTCTCCCTGAATGACCTCTAACCATCCTCCACAACGTTCCACAGCCCTATACTTAATATCCTCCCTCTCCCAATACATTTTAAAAACATTTCCAATTAAAGGACATTTAGCATGGCCAATCCGCCTACTGCATATCTTTGGGTTGTGGGGGTGAGACCCACGCATACACAGGGAGAATGTGCAAACTCCACACGGCCAGTGACCCAGGGCCAGGATCGAACCCGGGTCCCCGGCACCGTGAGGCAGCAGGGACAACCACTGCGCCCTCTCTCGCTGTGCCCTCTCTCGCAATACTAATTACACCTAATTCTCCCACCCACTAACCCAACCTCTCATTACATTAGTCTCCCCAGTTACTCACTGCTAATTGCTTCTCCTGCCCCCCTCAACCTACTCTTTTTGTTCCCCTCCTCCTTTCCTACCCTAACCAACCAGATTTTCGAGACCTGCCCTGAACCCAGCACTGATCATTGCTTCTCACTTCCCCAACTATTTAGCCATTTCCTACACCCCATTCAAATCGTTACACCCAGTGCAAACTTCAAGGACACAATGCCCTCTTTTTCCAAGAACAATGCCACGACAAATCCACTTCCTCACAAGAAAGCTAAAAGCATATCCTCCGATACACATGGGCAATGCCACAGGTGCTAATGTGGGAAGGTGGGGACGGACTTGGTAAATCCTGAAGGTTGTTTCAATACAGACTTTTGATGACGAACCAAATTTCTCAAAGTACTGGTTTGAATTATGCAAGAGAAGACGTCTCTGAATTAACATCTGAATTTGCATTTTCATGGTAGCTTTGATTAGCACAACAGCTGTCTGAAACATGGTGGGTTGGGGCAAATCGAGTTTGACTTTCAGAATTTGTTTTTAGTCATATCAGATTCCGATGTTATGTTTAGGGCTTTGCTTTCAGTGTGAAGAAATGTTTAACACCGCAAGACGGCATGGTGGCAAAGTGGTTATCACTGCAGCTTCACAGCGCCAGGGACTCGGGTTCAATTCCGGCCTCGGGTGACTGTGGAGTTTGCACTTTCTCCCCGTGTCTGCGTGGATTTCCTCCTGGTGCTCCAGTTTCCTCCAACACTCCAAAGATGTGCAGGTTAGGTTGTTTGACCTTGCTAAATTGCCCCTTAGTGTCCAAAGATGTGCAGGTTAGGTGGGGTTACAGGGATAGGTCAGGGGAGTGGGCCTAGATAGAATCCTCTTTTTCAGAGGGTTGAGGCGGACACAATGGGCTGATTGGCCACCTCCTGCACTGTCGGAATTCTACTGTATAATTCAATTCGTGGAGTCCAGATGTTATGATAAAGTGCAACCCCAGTGACTTGCTGCTCATCGGAGTTTAGCTCTGTGCAATTAATTTTAAATTTTATCAGTTTCCTTTCATAGGTGCACAACGAAACAGAACTGAAACCGGAACTGAGTTTTGAATATCAAGATAACAGCGATTTGTGGCAATGGATCACGATTTACACTCACCAGGTTTGTGCAACACTGGCACTTATAACAGCAAAAATAATAGCAAATGAGACCAGCTGAACAACTGTTATCGTTTTCCATTATTTTTCTTCTCAGCGCCTTGGGGTCATAAAAAATTGATCTGAATCCTGTTAGAATACTTTGTGTGTTGTGGCAAGGTGGCGCAGTGGTTAGCACTGCTGCCTCACGCCGCCAATTACCGGGACACACTCCTTGTGGAGTTTGCACGTTCTCCCCTTGTCTGCGTGAGCCTCACCCCCACAACCCAAAGATGTGCAGGGTAGAGTGTATTGGCCACACTAAATTACCCCTTAATTGGAAAAACTTTTTTAAAAAAAAAAATGTTTTATTTAAATTATCTTAAATAAAAATAATAATTTCTGTGCAAGTTTTCTGAGTTTTTGTGTGAGGAAATGAGTGTCTCTCCTTGTTATTACACAGATTAATATGTAAATGAATATGAGAACAGATTTAAGATATATTGATATTTATTAGAGCGCTCTCTATTCTAAACCTTTCTTTCCTTAAAAGTTACTGCATGAAACCATGTTTGCGAACTTCACCATGGTTAATTATTTAATAATTGAACTTTTTTTTTTATTGCTGCGAAAGTGGGACCTTGATTTCTGAGTGTTTCAAGCCCTTTTAACTTTGGTTTTGCAGGTCTTGTTTTATTCGTTCATCTGTAGGACAATCTCTCATTTGTGGTTACAAATTTCTGCACACTTCCCAATTCCCCGTAGTAGTATAAAGATATTAAGAAAGGTATTTATTAGAGCGCTCTCTATTCTAAACCTTTCTTTCCTTAAAAGTTACTGCATGAAACCATGTTTGCGAACTTCACCATGGTTAATTATTTAATAATTGAACTTTTTTTTTTATTGCTGCGAAAGTGGGACCTTGATTTCTGAGTGTTTCAAGCCCTTTTAACTTTGGTTTTGCAGGTCTTGTTTTATTCGTTCATCTGTAGGACAATCTCTCATTTGTGGTTACAAATTTCTGCACACTTCCCAATTCCCCGTAGTAGTATAAAGATATTAAGAAAGGTACATTTTGAGGTTAGGTCAGCTACTACCTGCTGTGCACGCTCTATAAGTACTCTATGTACTGGCACAGTGAGATTATAAGAAACATTGGACAAGGTTGCAATGAGATTCAAATAAATCCGACCTTCCTTTTAGAAGTTCAGCAGTTGGCTAAGACCATAAGAACAGGAGCCCTTTAGATTTGTTCTGCCCATACAGGAAAAGAGCTATCAAAGCTGTTAGTGTTATGGATTTTAATATTCTTTTGCCACTTTTTAGGGGCAACGCACATCATTCCCAGCCATGTGCTTGGGTGGCAACCTGCTCTTCCTATCCTTCAATGGTAATTTGAAACTGCCCATTGGAAGGGCAAAAGAAATGCGAGAGAGGTTTCTGACCACTGTGAGAGAAGCAGATGGCTTTTAAGCTCTTTTGTTGCAACATGGCTGAATTAATGTGAGCCATTGCGCTTTTTTAATGCATGAATGGGTTTTCTATCACTCCATGCTGCAAAACATTGGAGCTCTCATTTGCTGTATTGCAGTTGTTTTTGGATTAGCAGAGTGGAGCTCCCCATATTTTTTTTGAAAATAAATTTAGCGTACCCAATTTATTTCATTTTCCAATTGAGGGGCAATTTAGTGTGGCCAATCCACCTAACCTGCACATCTGTTGGGTTGTGGGGGCAAAACCCACGCAAACAGAGGGAGAATGTGCAAACTCCACACGGACAGTGACCCAGAGCCGGGATCAAAACTGGGACCTCGGTGCCGTGAGGCAGCAGGGCTAACCCACTGCTGCCCTAGCTCCCCCCATATTGGAGCACCAATCCACTGTGCTGATGGACAGGGAGATTACTAATTTGATTCTCCTCACCCACTTGACTTCGCTTCCATTCTGAGGTTGGTCAGGTGGAGAGATGTTGAGTAAAACTGGGGTTTGCAGGAGATATAAAAGAAGGGAGGACAAGGCAGTGAAAATTACTTGGGAATGGCTTAGTTTTGCCATACATTACAATTAGCAAATGGACAAGTAACTAGTGATGGTGCCACCAATCCAGTAGTGTGTGTACAGAAATATGAACCAGCATCAAGTTGTTTCTGGCATAACTATTGATAAACTTTTGCAGGCCTTTCTACTTAGTAGTTTCATACAAGAAATCGTAATAGAAAAACTGAAGATATCCGAGGGATACACAGAAATGGTAAGTATTGAAATAATGGGCCCAAATTTGTTGGAAACAAAATGATATGTTCTGCACACCTTTATTAATGTGCAAGTCAGCCAGTAAAGTTTGGGGCTCAAGAGGTATGATGTGAATTGCAAATCTCCAGAACCTGCTGGCCGATTTACGTCAGTTTGCTCTTTATTTCATGCAAGCAGCATCTCATCCTTAGCCTCCCTGTTATTTTTAGGAATGGGCTAAATATGCACATTAATTTCTCATTAAACCCACCATAAGAATAAATCTGATATTTAATAGTGCACGTATCATTTAATGATGTGATAATTATTAGAATGCCTGAATGGGAACAGTTTAAAGTGTTCTGTTGCATTCCTACATGTAATAAATTGTTAGAGATTTTTAAAACGTCAAAATTTACATCTTTTATATATATTTTTTCCTTTCTGTCTCTTTTCCTCTTGCTTCCTATCTTTCTTTCCCACTCTGTTATTCTTTCTGTCTTGGGTTTGACTTTCATTCACTTTGTTTCCTTCTCTCTGTCTTCCTCTGTTTCTTTCTGTATCTTCAAATTGCATTGGTTGAGAGGGTGAACAGTTGTCCCATTGCTCACAAAAGTCCTTGCTTCCCTGTTGCCTACGTCACACCATTACCAGCCCACATTGCCAGAAAGTTACAGTACATATAAGTTTGAGTCTGCAGGCAAATGTTTAATTAATGCACTGGGCAATGTGATGCTTGCTCCAGCAAGTTCCGGCCTATAATTACAGCAGGCAGCTACTTGTTTACTGGATGTGCAAAACTTCCTGTTAAATCAGGGAGATGTCTTCTCTGTGTTCGCCTGAAATAATATTTTTCCCTTCTAGTTTGGTAAATTTTAAATACTAGGTTTTCTATGAATGTAAAATCTGTAAATCTCCATGGCTCGGGGCTTCCTCCGTATTTATGTCCAGGCACATCCAGAAACTGGTGCCAGCAGAATTCATCCTTCGAATTTTGGTTGGGTGTTATATGCTTAGCCACATCCCGAGCCGCCTTCATCATTTTAATATCTGATTAACTAAACTACCCTTCACCCACAAAACTGCCCCTATCAATGACTCTGAAATGCGAGTTCCCTCCAGTTGCTTTTGTTCGGGGTGATCTCTGAACATTATGACTAGATTTTCAGGCACAGATAGTAAAATATTTTTAATGATTTTTTAATTGCAATTTTTTTGAGCATTCTGTTATGGGCCAGGGTTTAGAGAACCCCAAAGTGTATCATGGATTTCACCTGACCCACAACTTTTAAATAGATTGTGGTATGGGGAGCACACGGCCCACTCTACAGGTGTGGTACAGCAGAAATGGAAAAGTATTTTTTAAAGCAAAACAATGTTTATTCTATGAACTCCAGTTAACCTTTTTGAAACATACAGTGAACATCTTAGCAACCATAAATTCAAATACAACCCCCAAAGAATACAACACTAAGTAATCCTTAATAACTTCCCAAACAACATCCAGAAGACAGAAGAAACACCTTTCAACAGAAGCACATTAGGTTTACATTCACTACTGAGAACATTTATAATTCCGAATTCACCAAATTACCAAGAGATAGTCTTTTGATGGCAGAGAGAACAGCAGTACACCTGCTTGGTCTGGCTTCAGCTCCAACACTGGAAACGAAACTAAAACACACCCTGCAGCAAACAGCCTAAAACAAAAGTAAAAAGCCGACACAGCCCAGCTCCACCCACTCTCTGACATCACTGTAGTCGCAAACACTCATTTCTTAAAGGTGCTCTCACTACTGATATTTATATACATACCCATTTATAAACACCCATTTCTTAAAGCTACTCTCACATGACAATTCTGTAAAATGTTATCCTCATAGATACCTGTTTTCCAGTGCATTTCTATGGGACAGGTAAAAACACATTCTGGTTTGAAGGTTTTGAAACCGGCCCTGCCTAATGTACAAGAATGATGGTGAAATTATCCAAAATGGATAATCGAAGGTCATGCTTTTAGCTAGGGTTTTTTCTGCTGCTTTTCACCCATTTACGTGCATTTCAAACTTTTGTGTATTCTAATGAGATTATGTGGGTAAGAAGAAGAAAAAAATACAGGAGCTGGATAAAGCCATTCATTGGAATCATGGCCGATCTCGTACCTCAGTTCTCATGCTATCCCCATATCCCTTGATTCCCTTTGTATCCAAAAATCTATTGATTTCTGTTGTGAATGCATTCAACAACTTAGTATCCGGGTAGAGAATTTCATAGCCTCTCAACCTTTTGCATGAAGAAATTTTTCCTCATCTCAATCGTAAATATCTGACCCCTTTATTCTGAGACTGTGACCCCCAGTTCTAGATTTCCCAGACAGGGAAAAACATTTATGTAACATCTACACCATCAAGCCCTTAAAGAATTTCATATGTTTCAATGAGGTCCTCTGGGAGCAATTCGCTCAGCCCAGGGATCAGTCTGGTGAGCCTATGGTGCACTCCTCCATGGCTTTGAGAACCTTGCTTGGATAAGAGTACAGAAGCTGTGCATAATACTCCAGGTGCGGTCTCTCAAAGTAATGGCAGAAGACTTCTTCACTCTTGTACTCTATTCCAGTGTTCTTCAAACTTTTTTTCCGGGGACCCATTTTTACCAACCGGCCAGCCTTCGGGACACACGCCGGCCGACCTGCGCGACCCACCATTTTCTCTTATCATGTTTGCTGCTGACAAAAATAAAGGAAATGGTTTTGGGTCCCTTTGGCCCTTGTACACGCTCCTCCAATGGAACCTGTTGGATGAAGGTGAAGCCTTCCGGTGTCGGAAAGTGTGGAGTCTCCATCTGTCCAAAGTTCTGCATTTTTGTCCCCCAAAAATGTTATCAAATAAACCCTCCCGAACTTGTAAAAAAAAAAAATGAATAAAATAAATGAATAAAACTGCCCCGAACTTGTAAAACAAAAAACTGCGGCCGTTTTAAAAAAAGCGGCCGCACTGCGCATGCGTGCCCGGTGATCCGGCATGCATGTGCAGTGCGGCCGCATTTTCTTTATATGTTCACGGCCATTTTGAAGGCCACTTGCGGCCAGCGTTATTAACAGTTGGCTGCTGCGGCTGTTGCGCGCAG
Source organism: Scyliorhinus torazame (assembly GCF_047496885.1). Lineage (NCBI taxonomy): Eukaryota > Metazoa > Chordata > Chondrichthyes > Carcharhiniformes > Scyliorhinidae > Scyliorhinus > Scyliorhinus torazame. The sequence goes on from NC_092717.1 coordinate 29,762,809, forward strand.
ATTTGTGCGATCGGGAGCGCCGTGACGGACTGCTCTGTGACCCTCCCGACACCCGCTCGCGCCCCGGGTTTGACATGCCTGCTCTATTCCCTTTGTAATAAAGGCTAAAATAGCATTTGCTTTTTAAATTGCTTGTGCATTGTTTGAAATCGCCGGAATGCTTTCCAGATTGGAAGCCTTTTTGGGTTGGGCATTTGAGTTTGTGCCCACAAGAGGTTTCTTGAGGTAAACATATAGGGCAGGGTTTTACTCACCCCCATTACCCCCTATGGCATGTCTTGCGGAGGTGGCTTTCCACTAGTCAGCAGCAGGATCTTCCGGTCCCGCCGCTGTCGATGGGAGTTCCCGTTGTTCGCACCCTCCGCTGCCATGGAACCCGCGGCTGAGTGAGGTCACTAATTATGGAACCAGAAGATCTTGCTGGCATGAACAGCTAGAGAATCCCACCCTAAGGAACAGAATTTGTTGGATGTAAGTGGATGGATGTGCGAGACGATATGATGCTATGGAGAAGCTTGGTGTGCATGGGGCAAACATGGTGTCTCCTTAATTGGCCAGATTTAGGGATCGGGAAATAGAGAAAGGACAGAGAAAGAGGATGAGTTAGAGTTGGTGAATTTCCATGTCAAATGCGGTACAGTAAGAGAAATAGTGGGGTGGGGGGGGGGAAGAAGGATTGAAATGAGAGAGAGAAAAAACAAAAAATGGAAAGCAGAAGAAAGAATAAAAATGTCAAGTCTGGCATCTGAAGATCTCCAGTTCTAACCTTAAAGTAGTAAGACTCAACCCCTTCTGATTGTTCACTTTATGGGCAAGAGAAATTGAATGTCAGTCAAAACAATTATCTAATTGTTAAAAGGATATTTGCATTATTAATTACTGGACTTCAAGTGAAAATTTAAATGCTACAAATCACAGGGAGATTGAAATTGGGAGACCGTTTGCATAAAGCTAATCCGGGACCAGCACAGATCACTCAAAACTTGTGGTCATTTGCAATTCATCAGGTATCTCTTCCTCAACAGTTTGTTGGCTGATCAGTTTGTTGGTTGATTTGTGCATTAATAACAAAGTATATTATTTAAACATCAGTATCGTTTCAGAAAATTAGTTCAATAAGATTCATATAAAAATACAGAAAGAATTTTGAGAACTTTGACCGTTCCTTGTTCCAGCATTCCTTTTTAAAAAAAATATATTTGGAGTACGCAATTCATTTTTTCCAATTAAGAGGCAACTTAGCATGGCCAATCCACCTACCTTGCACATCTTTGAGTTGTGGGGGTGAGACCCACGCAAACACGAGGAGAATGTGCAAACTCCACACGGGCAGTGACCCAGAGCCGGGATCGAACCTGGGACTTTGGTGCCGTGAGGCTGCAGTGCTAACCACTGTACCACTGTGCTGCCCCTCTGCTCCAGCATTCCTGTCACCTTATCCAGCTCACACTATTTCTGATTCTGTTTCAGGATCCAATCCCTCCATTTAAAAGAATAAAAAGTTCCCTCCCCACTCAAGGTATTGAAATCCTCCTAGAATACAATTCCACAGGCACCACGCCATTCAGTTTTCTTTTTACGCAAGTCGTCATTTTTCATGCTTCCAATTTCAAATTCTCATCTTTGTGTTCAAATTATGTAATGACCTCACCCTTCCTTATCTTTCTCTGTAAACATCAAAAGAGCCACAACCCTCCAAGATCTCCACACTCCTCCAATTCTGGCCTCCTGCATTTCTCCAATATCCATTGTCTTTCTGTTTGCAGCTCTGCCAACAGCTGCCTAGATCCCAAGTTCTGAAATTCATCACAGAATCCTGCTGCCCCTCTATCTCCAAGATTCGCCTTAAAGCCACTTTTTAAAAATGTTTTTATCCCATCCTTAAAGTAATGAAGCTGAGGCAGCATGGTGGTGCAGTGGTTAGCACTGCTGCCTCAGGGTGCCAAGGTCCCAGGTCCAATCTGGGTCACTGTGCGTGCGGAGTTTGCACATTCTCCCCGTGTTTGCGTGGGTTTCACCCCCACAATTCATAGATGTGCAGGGTAGGTGGATTGGCCACGCTAAATTGCCCCTTAATTGGGAAAAATGAATTGGGTACTCTAAATTTTAAAAAAACCCTTAAACCATCTCCTTGCTTACTCCAAAAAACAATTCATGTTCAAACCAATTCATGGTCTCCACAAGACAGGGAAAGGCATTGCACCTCATCTTAGGATGGATCTGACCTTTGATCTTAGCCAAAAGGCCGAGAAGCGATCTTTAAAGCCTCTTTTAACAAGTTTTGGTCACCTGTCCAAAAATCTCATTGTGTAAATGTTGCTAAATGTTTTTAATATTCAAGATGAATTGAATCTGTACACAAAGGGTTAGTTATTGTATTTGTTTATCAAAAACTTGAAATGAAACTTGCTTGCTTCATATTTACACCTCACAGCATGTTGTTTCTTCCTAATTCATGAAGCCCTATTAGAAACTGTAAACATTTATGAGGAATTGCAGGTTTAGTTTCTGGTGTGTACACATTTCACAACAATTTCAAATTGCAACACACTTCAACTTTACCATATCGCTCAACCAACATAAGAGTGCTAACTCTTAACGATTTCCTCAGAGTGAGGCATGTAGCTGCTATCGGTTCCTTTTTCTTTTAATGTGAATTGATGCTGCATATGAAACAGCCTCACACTGTTCTAGCTCCACAGCTAAACCTCCCAATTGTGGTGTTGAAGCTAGTCTCTGCATTTAGCTGCCTCAGGAGATCGATAAGGAGATGGATCTTATCAGCGAGTCCATTGTCGTTGAACCTGTTCCAGCCGATGACTCGATCTGTTTTAAATCTATTAATAATTACCCCAAAACGCTCAAACCTTATTTTAGGCTTGCTTTTACTAACTCTCTGGAGGCAGGCTGGGTGGGAGTCATGGGGCCTCATTAAAATGGCAGGATGGGCATCGGGAGGAAGCCCAGCATCTTTCGATCACCAGGGGATATTCTTCATGACATCAGCCACTGTTGCTGCTGCTTGACTGGAGGTCACATCCCCCAGTATAGTTCCCCTTCCCCCTTGATTTGTGTGGGTCCACATTTTCCTTGGTCTGCCTCTCTCATTTTTCCCCAAGTCCATTCTTTTTAATGAACTTGTTTGCCTCCAGCGTGTAACAATATGTTGTTAAATGTAACCCATAGTCTTGCCGGGTACAACATCCCGAATTGCACTTTACTCTTAAACAGTGCGGGTTTTGGCCCCATTAAACTCTGCCAGCGCTTGGCTAGTTTGGCTCCAATGTCCTGGTATTTACGGAGTGTGTGTCCTTCCCACTTACACGACAGTGTGCTCCTCGCCCAGTTTAGGATCTGTTCCTTAGCTTGAAATACCCAATTCATTTTTTCCAATTAAAGGGCAATTTAGCGTGGCCAATCCACCTACCCTGCACATCTTTGGGTTGTGGGGGCAAAACCCACGCGACCACGGGGAGAATGTGCAAACTCCACACGGGACAGTGACCCAGAGCCGGGATCAAACCTGGGACCTCGGCACCGTGAGGCAGCAGGGCTAACCACTGCGCCACCGTGCTGCCCCCCTTATCTTGAAACTTGTGAAGTTTCACAATTACTGCCCATGGTGGTTCTCCCAACTTGGGTTTTTGTTGGAGCAACCTGTGGGCCCGGTCCACTCTGGGGGCTGGGCAAAGCTCCGCCCCCGACCAGTTTCCCAAGCATCTTTGGGAGAAATTCCATTGGGTCCTTGCCCTCTGTGCCCTCCTGTAGTCCAACGATCCACAGGTTCTGCCAGTGGGATTGTTTTTCTTGATCGTTCCCCTTTAATGCCTTCTGAGTCATCACCAACCTTGCCACCTCAGCTTTGAGCGTGGTGATCTGCTTGTCCGAGTCAGTGGCTGCTTTCTCCAGGTCCCGCAGCGTCGCCTCTTGAGCTTCCAGTCTCCGCCCCGCTCTTTCGATTGCTAGCTCTATGGGGGCCAGCGCAGTCTCTGTTCATTGCCCACATGAGGTCCTCGTTCGCTGCTTCTCTGTTTTAATGGTTCAGTGGAGATTAACTCCATTAGCTTGTCTGTCAATGATTGGGCCAGAGTTGGCGATCCCGTTAGGTCCGTCATGCTCAGTTCTGGGTCGCACCCCCCCCCCGCCCTGTTCTGGGGTTGGGGGTTTCCTTTCTCTGCTTTTGCTGGCCTTTCAGTTTGGCTGCTGGCACGATTGCATCTCAGTCAGTTCAGTGGTAGGTGGCCGTTAAGTTAGGGGGACGTTTTGGTGCCTGTATGACGGGTTAGCAAGGTCATCATAGAATTTACAATGCAGAAGGAGGCCATTTGGCCCATCGAGTCTGCACCGGCTCTTGGAAAGAGCACCCTACCCAAGCTCCACACCTCCACCCTATCCCCATAACCCAGTAACCCCACCCAACACTAAGGGCAATTTTGGACACTAAGGGCAATTTATCACGGCCAATCCACCTAACCTGCACATCTTTGGACTGTGGGAGGAAACCGGAGCACCTGGAGAAAACCCACACAGACACGGGCAGACTCCGCACAGACAGTGACCCAAGCCGGAATCGAACCTGAGACCCTGGAGCTGTTAAGCAATTGTGCTAACCACTATGCTACCGTGCTGCCCTAATAGGAAAGTCTAATAGGAACTTTCCAGGAAAGAGCACCTTTCATGCGACCGCTCAGCTCATGGCCCACACCAGAAGTTCACAATCAGCACCTTTAACCCAGATTCCAAACTAGGTCACAGAAGCAAACCTTATAATGTGTTATACCACGAGGCCTGCAATACTGTTCCATAACTTTTTATCAACTTGTTAGATTTCACTGTGGTGGATGTACTCGGACGCCCCAACATATTTATTTTGTTAACTGTTGCCAAAGGTGAAATGAATATCTTGAATACACATCAAACTTGATCCCCCTATGTGACATAATCTCGAATGTTTAGAATCTATTAATTTGGCGTACGTCTATTTATAAACTACTTCTTTAATTGAAAAGAAAACCTGATGCAGGTACAGCCATGAGCTGTTCTTGTTTAGAACCTGTCTCTTCAGTTAATTAAATTTCTGTTGTAACTTGTCCTGCCAAGATATTTAAATTAATTAGTGAACTTGACTTGCATTCTGCAGCAGATTGAAAATGCAACTTCTGAATTGAGGACAACGCCCTGGAATTCTCTGACTGCCTTGGTGAGTAAATACTTTTCGGAGGGGATGGGGCAAAATATTTTGTGGTTTTCCATTATCTATATTCTCCCTATCAGTCCCTTCTGTCTAAGCTTGCGCGAGAAGAACGGTGTCAACGTTAGTCAGCACCTTCGAGAGAGATGGGATGGGGAAGTGGTTGATTGATGCACAAGCTGATTAATTTGTTTGTTAACTTTTGACACATTCAACTGAAAGTAAGGAACTTTCAAATGATTCACTTCCAAATGTTTTACCTTCAAAGGTTTTTGTACGTGTAGCTCCAGGTCTCTGCATTCCCTTTAAAATGGCACCACTTGGTTATCACTGTGTCTCCTGTCTACTTTCTGCCCTTTTGTTAATTTTGTACCCACACTGCTGCTGTCCCGTTCATCTTATGGGCTTTAATTTTGCGAAAAGTCTATGCTGTACTTTATCAAATACCTTTGAAAGTTAATGTACAGAATATCAACCACACTATCCTCATCAATTTGATCAAGTTAGTCAAACACAATTTGCCTTTAACTTGACTTCCATTTTATTGATGAAATAATTTCCACGTGCTATTTAATTGAGTCCCAGAAACCTCCGACTTTCCCCAGCCTTCCCCTAGTTTCCAGCCTCGCTCCCCCCTCACTTTATTATTAAACAGAGATGCATTGTTGACAATCATCCAATCCTCTTGACACTACCCTTGTATCTAAGGAGGATTAAAAGATTGTGAACAGACCCTCTGAATTTCCACCCTCCGTAAACTAGAATACATCACAGCCAGACTGAGGGCGCGATCTTCCAGCTGTTCACGCCAGAGGGCACTGAAAAATTAGACTGCGAACCCCCGCTGCAGGTTTCCCAGCAGTGTGGGGTGTCAAGAGAGATCTATGTTAATAGCCAAGATCTGTGACTTGATATTTGAACAATAAAGCCTGGCCTATTATAAATGTCTCCAGAAAGCTAACAATCACAATGTACTTATTTGACATCAGCTCTGTATTTTTTGCTTGCTCCAGAAAATGGGTTGGTGTACAGGGCCACTTCCCTGTATCGTCTGTTGTTGCGCACACAATTCCAACATCTCCATTGCTGCTCTAGGTTTACCCCCTCTCCCATTTTGTAAGTCACTTTAAAGACTTAGCATTCATTATAATATAATATTTGTGTAATAGTTGGTACATTATTCCATTACTTAGAACTCTACTCGAATCGGACTTTTATTCTCAGTTTTCATTTAACTTCTGGTCTAAGGCGACCTTCAATGTCACCACCGTTTAATTGTAAAAGCATTTAATAGATTTTTCTTCACCTATTCCGTTGTCAAAGAAACTAAATCCTACCTCACGTTATTTTTTGGGGGGGCAAAGAACAATCTGAGTTCCCTTCATTTCCCCTTTGAATTCAGTTCTCCAATTCCATGAATAGAGCCTTGCGTAGTGCACAATTGGAGATAAAAGGTGGGATCTACCGGCCATGTTGCATCTGAAAGGCAGTATGGCACGGCCAGTACATGCCGAGTGATCCCTCTTCCCAGTACATACCGAGTGATCCCTCTACCAGGATCTACCCAACTCGCCATGCCTCGCACGATCTAACGCTATCTCACGATGTGAATCCTGCCCATTGTGAGCAGGATCACTTTTTAGCAATCCGCTTATTAGATTGAGACAGCTAGTGTTGCTTTAACATGCGCTCTCACGATCTACCCAAGGGGCGTGGATCAAACCCCCTCGCCTGGGAGATCTATAAAGCAAGACCCGTTCAGTGCTGATCTCCACAATGGGGACCAGACGGAACGGCACTCATGGTGGTCACCCACGGGATTGGAGGCCCCCAGGTGCTTGCCCTCTGGGCAGGATGGAACGCTGGCATTGCTGGTGTCATCTGGGCCCCTTGGCACTTCCAGCCTGGCACCCTGGCAGTGCCACCTGGGTGTGCCAAGGTGGCTGGGTGGCACTGCCAGGCTTTCAGTGCCAAGCTGGCATTTTCCCCGCGCTGCTGATTGGGCCCGGGGATGTCCTACGTGGGTCCAGGGACCCTGAGGACCCCCTTATAGGCAAGTTGTGGCTCGGGGGGGGGAGGGGGGGGGGGGTCATATCAGGTGGTCAAGTGTTCTCATCCTGCACTGAAGACTCCCAGTGAGCGGAGCTCCTCGGTGCAGGAAATGAGACAGTGTGCCCTTGGCCATGCCTGCCCGGCTGAGGCCCCCAATCTACCCGAATAGCCATTCAATAGTGTGTTTCTTGGCGCTCCGAGCTCTGGGAAACACCCAGTTAATCACGCACATTACAGGACTCTGTTCCCGTTCGGATAGATCGTGCCTAGAATCACTATCCTATTTGCCATCAATTATGCTCTGCATCAGACCTGATTGCTAAAGGGAAATTTCAACTCGGGATTAAGTCTGTCGTATTGGAATTTGTAATCAAATGGTGTATACTAAACCAGTGTCATAGTGGGTCTTGTGGTGCATTGGGTAGTATCCCTGCCTCTGAGTCGGGCACTCTGGGTTCAAGTCCCTCTCGAGGATTTGATGGCCAACGAAAGTGTGTTCATAATGCAGCCAAGCGAACTTACTAGAAACCTGTAAATCCTTCCACTATGGCCCATGGTAGGCAGTCAGAGTGGGAGAGACACCTGGTCAGCCATGTTTGATGTGGAGCAGTGCCCTCAGGCTGTAGCCTCTGGCTTTAGACTAGCAACCAGGAAAAACAAGCCATTGAAAACCGATGTAAGTGTGTGCTTTGTCTTCCTCACGGGGCTCTAGACACCGTGTTCTAAGTCTAATGTCACAGAATAAACATTGTTATGACCAGGGAAGGAGGAGTAAATTGGTTCCCTTTTATTCAACTTCCACAGATGGTCACAACAAAGGTTTAAGTTTCTTTTCCATCAGTATATGCCTTTTCAAATCAGAATATACTTAAGCTGTGAGCAATAATGAGCCAATTAAACAAGGCTTTCTTGAGTCAAAGAAAGAGCAAATTATTAACCACTAAACCCAAGAAAAATAATAAAATACAATGTTAAGCATTTGGTCCTCATGCAGTCATTCAGATACACGCTGAGATAGGAACACCAAAGATAAATGGAATTAGATCAAGTGAAAGAATATATGGTCAAGTGTCCTTTGTCCTTGAAGCATAGATTTTAAATGCTGTGACAGATTTAGGCAAGTTGGTTTCTTGCATGCGGTCAGATGTAGAAGATTTTGCATTTCTTACAAAATCTCTGTTCACTGAGAGGCTTCTGATAAAGTTGACTTCTCGAACGGGTGTCAATTTTATTCCAATAGAAAAAGAGGGAGAGTGAGCAGCCTTCAGGGGCGGCACGGTGGTTAGCACTGCTGCCTCACAACACAGGGATCTGGGTTAAATTGCGCCCTTGAGTAACTGCTTGTGTGGAGTTTGCACTTTCTCCCTCCTCTGTGGGTTTCCTCCGGGTGCTCCAGTTTCCTCCCACAGTCCAAAGATGCGCAGGTTGGGTGGATTGGCCATGCTAAAAATTGCCCCTTAGCGTCCAAAGATGTGTAGGTTAGATGGGGTGACGGGGTAGGTGGGGGAAATGGGCCCAGGTAGGATGTTCGTGCAGGGGATTGGTGATAACGCAATGGGCCGAATGGTCTCCTGATGCACTGTAGGAATTCCTTGATTCAGCCTGTTTCCTATGATGAAGACTTTCTTGATACTGCCTGTGTCACTTGCAATTTCTCCCTAGTGGTTAGTCAGCTTTGCCTTGAAGTACTTCACCCATTGTGTAGTTCCTAGATGTTTTTGGTGTGTCTATCTGTGGTAACCATTGTTCTAAAATCCAGTACTTTGCATTTTAATGTCTCTTCCTTAGACAGTTACAAGTTTCAGTGGGCATATGGATTATAGGAAATGTCTCTCTCTTCACACTCCCTTGAAGATAATTTGTCTGTTACTCACCTTGGAATGTGGCCTTGATTTGTAAGCAGTTTGCTCTGTCTCGGTTCAAATTGCAAACTTTCCATTCAGCTGAAAGTCAAAAAATCATATTTTCAAAAACTAAAGGGGCACAGACAATATGAATCCTTTTTGTTTAATTTAGTGTACTAATTTTATTTTCCCAATTAAGGGGCAATTTAGTATGGTCAATCCACCTATCCTGCACGTCTTTGGGTTGTGGGGGTGAGACCCACGCAAATATGGGGAGAATGTGCAAACTCCACACGAACAGTGACCCGGGTCCGGGATCGAACCTGGGTCCTCAGCGCCGTGAGGCAGCAGTGCTAACCACTGCACCAGACCGTATGAATCCCAGTGGTAGTGTACAATCTTTGAATAAAAGATCTTATGGAAATGCTGTTTTCATTCCATGTTGAGAGTTTTGTATTTTGTAAAAATTCACAATATTTATTTAGTGGAATTGTTTTTTTCTGTAATAAAAGAAATGACCCATTTTAATTTCACATAATCCTGTTCCTCCTTCTAGAGTAAGCATTCTGGAGTTGTGCTACAGAAAATGTTAATTACGGATTGAAAATATGGAGCGAGCATTTTTGAATAAATCACCGATGAGGAATTGTGACCACAGTCAGTCAAAGCCTTTTAAATACAACTTTAACACATTTGTTTGCACAATAATCGGACTGGGTTGACTATACTTGGGAAGTGAAAATTATACATTGTCTACCCTCTTTATTTAATAACAAAGGATGTTTTTGGAGTTTTGTTCCTCCATTAGAGAATTGATTACTTAAGACATATAAATCAGGTCAGGTTAGGTCTGAGCTACTTTGCTTTTGATGTGTGCATTGAGGACTTCAACGCAATGGCTTTTTCTGCAAAGTAGATGCAATCCCAATGGATTACAGAGATGCAGTGGGTTTAGGTTTTTACTCTGCTGTTGAAGTTTAAGAGTCACCAATTCCTTTCAGCAACCTTGACTGTGGAGTTTTAATTAGCTCTATCTAGAGTCTGACTGCCTTCATGCTCATTGATGGATTAACGTGGAAGATATTACCAGGAAGTCAAGTAACATGTATATGATATTCAAGTTTCAGTTACACATTAACCTTTAGGTCCCAAATTGAAAATGGACAGAACGTTTCAAGGTATGAATTTGATGGAGGAGAACCATGGTTAAGCTGCTTTCACTGTTAGTGACACGGGTTTGTACATTTTTTGATCTATTGCCTTATCAAATTGACTCATTTGGCATAAGATCTGACTGCTTGTATGTAAAAGCTCACATTGTTCACTTTGGGAGTTTTTTTAATCTTTTGTATTAAAAAGCTACGCCACAAAGCATATCACTAGGTAATGCACAGTGTTACATGTTAAACATTAATAAACTTTTGTGTTATTGAAAGGAAATTTGTGCATTATTCCTTCGTGTCAGATATGTCATGGGCCATGCAATTTTCCACAGGACTTTCTGTTGTCTCACCACCATCCCCATTCTCCCTGCATTCTCTCTTCTTCCCAAAGCCAGAGTTTCTACCTTTTATTTCTTTCCTCACAGTGCTAATCATTGTGACTCTAGTTCTGTAGTCAAATTTATATTTTAAACTGTTCCAAGTCTCCCCCAAACATTCATTGGTTTTCTTCCAATTATTTAGCTATTTCCCAATTGTTTGACCGATACTGTCCCAAATATTTGGCTTTAATCTTAGCAATTTTCTCACCAAAAGTACCACGTTCATTATTCAATCTTTACAATGAGTATTAGGAGCCTGTCCCACTATGGCGTATCATAATTGTGCCTGATCCTATCCTTGTGTAAGATCAATAGACTCCCTACAGTGCAGAAGGTGGCCATTCGACCCATTGAGTCTGCACTGACCCTCTAAAGGAGCACTCTACCTCGGCCCACTCATTTGCCCTACCCCATAAACCCGCAGATTGATCGTGGCTAATCCACCTAACCTGTACATCTTTGGACACTGAGGGACAATTTACCATGGGCAATCCACCTAGCCTACACATCCAAAAATGTCCTGACAGTCAGGATAGCAAACACAAGTGGGAAACAATGGCTAATTTTCCCCCCTCCTTGCATGCCTTCTGCCTCCCTCTCCCTTCATTTCAGGAATGTACAGACCGACTGAAGAGCCTCTACTTCCATGGCAGCCGAGAACAGCTAACTCAGCACAGCTTAGATATGGGGCTGGATTCTCCACAGCTCCGCGCCAAAATCGCATTTGGCGCGGGGGTGGAGAATGAACTTTTGCGTTGAAATCGGGCCCGGTGCCGCTCTGGCGATTCTCTGGGACCCGAGAATCGGCGATTCCGCAATTTACTCCGCCTGGCGGGGGGGCCATTGCCAGAGGCCTGCCCAGCGTTTCTCCACTCCCAGCCGGCCGAGTTCCCGACGGTGTGGTTCTAACCACCTATTGCCATTCGGGAACCACGCATGGCGGCTGCTGACTCAGTCTGCGGCTGCCCTGGTGGGGGGGGGGAATCGGGCACTGGGGGGCCTTATGGGTGGATGGTCCAATGCAAGCGTATGCGGCCGACCGGCAGGGCCTACATTTCAGAGCTGCCTCCACGGTCCGAGTGTCCGCCATGGCGCTCGGCGGAGGTGCGGGAGCTGTATCCACAGCTAAAGCTGCGTGAATTACTCCGGGTCCCTGCTAGCTCCCTGAAGTTAAGTGAATTGACTGATTTTCTTTTTTTGAGGCAACTCCTGTATTTTTACGCCGGATTGTGGGACATAGCCCCCTTTTGGGAGAATCCAGCCCATGAAATCTGGCACACTCTGCCTTCACCAACCCAGCTCTGATAGGTCAGAAATAGCTGACTGTCCACAGGTATGCAGGCAATATTGATCTGGAATTGTAAATTTATTCAGTTCTGCTCCAGGAGGGAGATTCTGTAGCACAATTCTTTCCCCCCAGCAACACAGTGAATCAGCCCTTTTAAAAAGAATAATCCTAAATGTCATGTCCAGTAAAAGGCATGTAATGTCCATAACTTTAAACATGGACTGTGCTTGGTTGGCAACTTCAGGGACGGCCTTTATTTATATAAAAATGGACGCTGATTAATGGCTGGTTGGGGGGGGGGGGCGGGGGGTGCAGGTTGCAACTTCAACCCAGGCTGTCAAGCTTCCAGAAGATTCTGAATTGAATCATGCAGGGTCGGGGAGTCTCCTTTGAATGGACATGCCTGACAGTATTCCACTGTGGAATGCATACTTGCCATTGTTTCAAGTTTACTCCAAAACGCAGGATCAATGGACTCCTGAACTCTTCTCTCCAGATTTGCAATGTAACAAAGGAAAGCTGAAGAGACCAGTTAACTACAAGTTAAGTATGAAAGCTCATGATCTATCCTCTATTGTATAATAATGGTCATTGAACACGGGACTGAAACTGGTCTCTGATACTGAAAACCCTCAGGAGAAACTGGATGTAGACTGCAGAATAAAGCTGAAAAAACAGCTGCAGAGAAAAACTATCATCTTTTGCTTTTTTAAAAACCAAGAGGCCTTTCTTTGAAAAAACTCCACCAGCCTGATTCCAAAGCTCCAAGCTCATCTGTCAAGGAATTGGATCCCTAGAGGCGGCATGTGGCGCAGTGGTTAGCACTGGGACTGCAGTGCTGAGGTCCCAGGTTCGAATCCCGGTCCTGGGTCACTGTCCGTGTGGAGTTTGTGCATTCTCCCCATGTCTGCTTGGGGTTCACCCCCATAACCCAAAGATGTGCAGGTTAGGTGGATTGCCATGCTAAATTGCCCCTTAATTGGAAAATAATAATAATTGGGTACTCTAAATTTTAAAAAAAAGGAATTGGATCTCTTGACACAACAGCCATGAGTGCCTGACTTCACGATCTTCTGAACATTGTTCTCATCGAAATAATTCTGATATCCAACACCTGACCCTCTCCTGAACTACAATTCAAGAGTGGGGAAAACATTTCCTCCTTCACGGGACTCTCAAAGACACATGAACTGTTATCTATTCTTTCTGTTTAATATTTGTAGAAGTGTGCTATCTTCTTTAATCACATCTTTCTTGAGTGTGTTGTGTATGACTGATGTAGCACTTAGATCTTTCAGGGTGAGTGTGTGAATAAATAATCCTCTTTGTTTAAACTTAAGTCTGCTGCTGGAACTTTGTAAATTGAGCACATGCGGATTTAGAAACACACATCTACCTTTTCAAAAATAAATCACACTGATTACTGAAAGAAGGACAGGGAATTGGGGGTTCGTGTTTAGCTCTCCTCCCTTGCCTGGAACAAAAGGGGCAGCACGGTAGCATTGTGGATAGCACAATTGCTTCACAGCTCCAGGGTCCCAGGTTCGATTCCGGCTTGGGTCACTGTCTGTGCAGAGTCTGCACATCCTCCTAGTGTGTGCGTGGGTTTCCTCCGGGTGCTCCGGTTTCCTACCACAGTCCAAAGATGTGCAGGATAGGTGGATTGGCCATGATAAATTGTCCTTAGTGTCCAAAATTGCCCTTAGTGTTGGGTGGGGTTACTGGGTTATGGCGATAGGGTGGAGGTGTTGACCTTGGGTAGGATGCTCTTTCCAAGAGCCGGTGCAGACTCGATGGGCCGAATGGCCTCCTTCTGCACTGTAAATTCTATGAAAAGATAAACTGCCTTCTCACCCTCCCCCATTCGCTGACCCAAGATAGATGTACATTTGGAGCAATTTGTCTCCTCTCTGAACTCCAGGTCTATCCATTTTTGTTTGTATGTATGAAGACAGAGCAAATGTGTACTTTTCACAAATTCAGGATGTTTCAAAAGACCTTCTTGGAGCCAGTTAATTATTTCTAAAGTGGACTTCCGGGTGCGGCTATGCAGAGCTAAGTCGCACATTCGGCGGCTCCCGCAAAAACAGACTTTTGGGCTCTTTTCAGGGCCCCCAACGGCACTTTTTCGACGTTTCCCGGTGTGGGAAGGAGATTACAACAATTCCCCGATAGCATATGGCTTTTACCAGGAGCAGGGCGACTAAAAAGGTGGTGGTTGACCCGAAGAAGGTGCGAGGGAAGAAGAACAAAATGGTGGCAGGCGGAGACCAGGCAACGTGGATGTAGTGGGCGCAGGAGCAACAGGAGGTTATCCAGCGCTGCTTCAGAGAGATTAAAGCGGACCTGCTTGAGCCGATGAAGGCTTCTATTGATAAGCTGCTGGAGACACAGACGGCCCAGGGGGTGGCGATCTGCGAGGCCCGACAAAGGATCTCCGACAACGAGGACGAGATCTTAGGCCTGGCGGTAAAGGTGGAGGCGCACGAGGCGTTCCACAAGAAATGGCAGGAGCGGTTTGAGGAGATGGAGAATCGGTCGAGGCAAGAATCTGCGGATACTGGGCCTCCCGGAGGGGCTGGAGGGGCCGGATGTGGGGGCCTATGTGGTCACCATGTTGAACTCGCTGATGGGAGCGGGGTCCTTCCAGGGGCCTCTGGAGCTGGAAGGGGCCCATTGAGTGCTGGCGAGGAGGCCCAAGGCTAACGAGCCTCCGCGGGCGGTGCTGGTGCGGTTTCATCGGTTCGCTGATCGGGAGTGTGTTGTGCTCAGGTGGGCCAAGAAGGAGAGGAGCAACAGGTGGGAGAACGCGGAGGTTCGAATATACCAGGACTGGAGTGTGGAGGTGGCGAAGAGGAGGGCCGGGTACAATCGAGCGAAGGCGGCGCTGCACAGGAAGCGGGTGAAGTTTGGCATGTTGCCAGAAATCGAGGGGTGGCGATCTTGGTGGGAAAGAAGGTGTCATTCGAGGCGTCGAGCATTGTGGCAGACAATGGCGGTAGGTACGTAATGGTAAGTGGTAAGCTGCAGGGAGAGAGGGTGGTACTGGTCAATGTGTATGCCCCGAATTGGGACGATGCGGGTTTTATGCGGCGCATGTTGGGTCGGATCCCAGACTTTGAAGTGGGGGGCCTGATAATGGGGGGAGACTTTAACACGGTGCTGGATCCGGCACTGGATCGCTCCAGGTCTAGGACAGGTAGGAAGCCGGCGGCGGCTAGAGTGCTGAGGGGGTTTATGGACCAGATGGGAGGGGTGGACCCTTGGAGATTTGCAAAGCCGGGGGCTCGGGAATTTTCATTCTTCTCACATGGCCATAAGCTTATTCCCGAATCGACTTTTTTATTTTGAGCAGGGCGCTGATAGCGAGAGTAGAGGATACCGAGTATTCGGCGATAGCCATTTCGGGTCATGCCCCGCATTGGGTGGACTTGGAGATGGGGGAGGAGAGGGACCTGCGCCCGTTGTGGCGCTTGAAGGTGGGGCTGTTGGCGGACGAGGAGGTGAGCGAGCGGGTCCGAGGAAGTATAGAGAGGTACCTGGAGGCCAACGATAACGGGGATGTCCAAGTGGGGATGGTATGGGAGCCGCTGAAGGCGATGGTTAGGGGAGAGCTGATCTCCATTAAGGCCCACAAGGGGAGGAGGGAGCGGGGGGAGAGGGAGAGGCTGGTGGGGGAGATGGTGAGGGTAGACAGGAGGTATGCGGAGGTGCCCGAGGAAGGACTGTTGAGGAAGAGGCGCAGCCTCCAGGCCGAATTCGACCTGGTGACCACCAAGAAGGCGGAGGTGCAGTGGAGGAAGGCCCAGGGGGAGATTTATGAGTATGGGGAAAAGGCAAGCCGGATGCTGGCACATCAGCTTCGGAAGCGGGACGCAGCTAGGGAGATCGGGGGAGTTAAGGACAGGGGAGGGAGTGTGGTGCGGAGTGGGGTTGGCATCAATGGGGTCTTCAGGGACTTTTATGAGGAATTGTACCAGTCCAAGCCACCACGGGAGGAGGGAGGGATGGGCCGCTTCCCGGATCAATTGAGGTTTCCGAAGGTGGAGGAGGGACTGGTGGCGGGATTGGGGGCCCCGATTGGGCTGGAGGAGCTAACCAAAGGGATAGGAAGCATGCAGGCGGGGAAGGCACCGAGGCTGGACGGTTTCCCGGTCAAATTCTACAAAATATATATGGACCTGTTGGGCCCGTTGCTAGTTAGGACCTTCAATGAGGCATGGGAGGGGGGGCGTTGCCCCCGACGATGTCCCGGGCACTGATCTCCTTGATCCTGAAGCGGGACAAGGATCCCCTGCAGTGTGGGTCTTACAGACCGATTTCGTTGCTAAATGTAGATGCCAAGGTGCTGGCGAAGGTCTTAGCCTTGACGATTGTGTGCCGCAGATCATCTACGAAGACGAGACGGGGTTCGTGAAGGGGAGGCAGTTGAACGTGAATGTGCGGAGGCTTTTGACCGTTATCACGAAGCCGGTGAGGGAGGGGGAGGCGGAGATAGTGGTGGCGATGGACGCTGAGAAAGCCTTTGATAGGGTAGAGTGGGGGTACCTGTGGGAGGTGCTGAAGAGGTTTGGGTTTGGGGAGGGGTTTGTCAGGTGGGTTAGGCTGTTGTATGAGGTCCCGATGGCAAGTGTGGCCACAAACAGGAGGAGGTCCGAATACTTTCAGTTGCACCGAGGGACGAGGCAGGGGTTGTCCCCTGTCCCCCCTGCTCTTCGCACTGGCGATTGAACCCCTGGCTATGACACTGAGGGAGTCGAGGAACTGGAGGGGGTTGGTGCGGGGTGGGGAGGAGCATAGGGTGTCGCTCTATGCAGACGATTTGCTGCTGTATGTGGCGGACCTGGTGGGGGGAATGCCGGAGGTAATGAGGATCCTTAGGGAATTCGGGGATTTGTCGGGGTACAAGCTCAACATGGGGAAGAGCGAGCTGTTCGTGGTTCATCCAGGGGACCAGGAGAGGGGGATTGACGAGCTCCCACTAAAAAGGGCAGAGAGGAGCTTCAGGTATTTGGGGGTCCAGGTGGCCAGGAGCTGGGGGGCCCTGCATAGGCTTAATTCCACACGGCTGGTGGAGCAAATGGAGGAGGATTTCAAGAGGTGGGACGCGTTGCCGCTGTCCTTGGCGGGTAGGGTGCAGTCAGTCAAAATGACGGTGCTCCCAAGGTTTTTGTTCCTGTTCCAGTGCCACCCCGTGTTTATCCCGAAGGCCTTCTTTAGGCGGGTCAACAGTAGTATAATGGGGTTTGTGTGGGCGCGAGGGACTCCGAGGGTGAGAAGGGTGTTCCTGGAGCGGAGTAGAGATCGGGGGGGACTGGCGCTGCCCAACCTCTGTGGGTACTACTGGGCCGCCAATGCGACGATGGTGCGCAAGTGGGTGATGGAGGGGGAGGGGGCTGCATGGAAGAGGCTGGAGATGGCGTCTTGTGTGGGTACGAGTCTGGGGGCGCTGGCAATGGCGCCGCTGCCGTTCCCTCCAAGGAGGTATACCACGTGCCCGGTGGTGTGGCTGCCCTCAAAATCTGGGGGCAGTGGAGGTGGCACAGGGGGGAAGTTGGGGCCTCGGTGTGGACCCCAATACGGGGGAACCACCAGTTCGTCCCAGGGAGACAGATGGAGGGTTTTCGGGGTGGGACAGGGCAGGGATACGAAGGTTGGGGGCGCTGTTTGTGGACGGGAAGTTCGCGAGCCTGGGTGAGCTGGAGGAGAAGTACGGGCTCCCCCCAGGGAACACCTTCAGGTACTTACAGGTAAGGGTGTTTGCCAGGCGGCAGGTGGTGGAATTCCCACGGCTGCTGCCACACACAGTACAGGACAGGTTGCTCTCGAGTGGGGGGGGAGATCTCGGAAACTTACCAGGTGATTCAGGAGGAGGAGGAGGCCTCTGTGGTGGAGGTGAAAGGTAAGTGGGAGGAGGAGTTGGAAGAGGAGATTGAGGAAGGGACGTGGGCAGATGCCCTAGGGAAGGTGAACTCTTCCTCATCGTGCGGGAGGCTTAGCCTCATACATTTTAAGGTGCTGCACAGGGCACACATGACCGGGACAAGGATGAGCCGGTTTTTTGGGGGTGAGGACAGGTGTGTTAGGTGCTCGGGGAGCCCAGAAAATCACACCCATATGTTCTGGGCGTACCCAGCGCTGGAGGAATTTTGGAAGGGCGTCGCGAGGACGGTGTCGAGGGTGGTAGGATCCAGGGTCAAACCGGGCTGGCGGCTCGCAATATTTGGGGTCGCAGAGGAGCCGGGAGTGCAGGAGGCGAAAGAGGCCGGTATTCTGGCCTTTGCGTCCCTGGTAGCCCGGCGAAGGATTCTTCTTCAGTGGAAGGATGCGAGGCCCCCAAGCGTGGAATCCTGGATCAACGATGTGGCGGTGTTTATTAAGTTGGAGAGGGTGAAATTCGCCTTGAGAGGGTTGGTACAAGTGTTCTTTAGGCGGTGGCAACCGTTCTGAGACTTCCTGGCAGAACGGTAGACATTGGTCAATGGCAACAGCAACTCGGGGGGGGGGGGGAGGGGGGTTTACTTTATTTTTGTTTTTGTTATTTACACTGGAGGGTCTGAGGGGGTGTATATACCTGTTGTGTTAACTCGGGGTGTTGATGTTAATGTATTATTTATGTACAGGGGGGAGGGTGTATGGAGGGTTGCTTTTCTAGACTGTGTTTTGTACTTAACCCTGTTGGGTTCCTTTTTCATTTTGTTATTGATATTTTTTGAAAACCTTAATAAAAATTATTTTTTAAAAAAAAATTATTTCTGAAGTGTGGCCAAAGATATATAATTGTACATGAATCATGGTGCAGCAAGAAGGCAAGTAGGGGAAAGGCCGTATAGTGCAATTGCTCTGTGATGCACGATCAATGACCACGAAAGCGAGGTTGTAGTACAACTGAAGACTTTAATAAGCTAGATGTTTCCCCCGGCAGCTCAGGTACAGAAAGAAGGCTGCTGGGGCGGCACAGGTTCTTATACTCTGCCTTGCAGGGCGGAGCTACCATACAGCTTGACCAATAGGAAACGTACAGTATCTACCAATGGTGTTCCAGCATTACCAAGTACCATAATACCTCTACACAGACTACCATATTCACCCCCTGTTAAAAAAAAGAGTCCGGCGGGGGTGGTGGCTTGATATTACAACATGGTAACGTGGTGGAAATTATAGTTATGGAGGTACCGTAATACCTCCGTACAGTGTTTTTGTCTTATTGTCGTACTATTTACAGATTCACAATTAACTATATACACTTTAAAATGAAGCAATCAGTCAATCGGGGGCCCTGGTCGTCCTCTGCGATCGTCGGAGCTCTGGTGGTGACGCCGGTGGCATCTGTGGCTCCGGGAGCCTGGCCTCAATCTCTGTGGCAGCTTCGACACCCCTAGATGGCGCTGGTGGGGAAAACGGTTGACCTGGGAAGGAAGCATCTGCGGGGTGCGTCGGTGGGTGGTGGGGGCCTAGACGGGGCTGGCGGAAGGACCGATCCTCCTGGGAAGGGGGCGGCTGTAAGGTGCACCAGTGGGAGGGAAGGTGGGACTGGTGGCTGGGGTGTAGGCGTACTGGGGGTTAGCGTGGAGAAGATGGACCCTCTCGACCAACGGGTCCGACTTGTGCGCCCGCACGTGTTTTCGGAGCAGGCTGGGTCCGGGAGCTGCCAGTCAGGTCGGGAGCGAGATCCCAGAGGAGGACTTCCTGGGGAAGACAAAGAGACGTTCGTGAGGTGTTTGGTTGGTCATGGTACAAAGCAGTGACCGGATGGAGTGGAGGGCATCCGGGAAGATTTCCTGCCAGTGGGAGACTGGGAGATTCCTGGACCGTAGGGCCAGTAGGATGGTCTTCCAGACCGTTCCGTTCTCCCTCTCTACCTGTCCGTTACCCTGGGGGTTGTAACTGGTCATCCTGCTTGAGGCGATGCCCTTGCTGAGCAGGAATTGACGCAGTTCATCGCTCATAAAGGAGGTCCCCCATCACTATGTTTGTAAGCGGGGAAACCAAACAGCGTAAAGATGCTTTGGAGGGCCTTGATGACGGTGGTTGCGGTCATGTCGGGGCAGGGGATGGCGAATGGGAACCGGGGGTACTCGTCAATCACGTTCAGGAAGTACGTGTTGCGGTCGGTGGAGGGGAGGGGGCCTTTGAAGTCCATACTGAGGCGTTCAAAGGGACGGGAAGCCTTTATCAGGTGCGCTTTCTCTGGCCTGTAGAAGTGCGGTTTGCACTCCGCGCAGATTTGGCAATTCCTGGTGGCTGTCCTGACCTCCTCCGATGGAGTAGGGCAGGTTACGGGTCTTGATAAAGTGGAAGAAGCGAGTGACCCCCATTGGCAGAGGTCCTCGTGGAGGGCTCGGAGGCGGTCCACTTGTGCGTTGGCACATGTGCCGCGGGACAGGGCATCTGGAGACCCATTTAGCTTCCCGGGATGATACAAGATCTCGTAGTTATAGATGGAGAGTTCGATCCTCCACCGCAAGATCTTATCGTTTTTTTATCTTGCCCCGCTGTGCATTATCGAACATGAAAGCAACCAACCGTTGGTCAGTGAGGAGAGTGAATCTCCTGCCGGCCAGGTAATGCCTCCAATGTTGCACAGCTTCTACTGTGGTCTGGGTCTCCTTTTCGACTGAGGAGTGGCGGATTTCGGAAGCATGGAGGGTACGTGAGAAGAAGGCCACGGGTCTGCCCGCTTGGTTGAGGGTGGCCGTCAGAGCTACGTCAGACACGTCGCTCTCGACCTGGAAGGGGAGGGACTCATCGATGGCGTGCATCGTGGCCTTTGCAATGTCTGCTTTGATGCGGCTGAAGGCCTGGCGGGCCTCTATCGACAGGGGAAAAATTGTGGATTGGATCAGGGGGCAGGCCTTGTCCACATAGTTGGGGACCCACTGGGCGTAGTAAGAAAAAAAACCTAGGCATCAGGGCTTTGGACCAGTGAGGGAGGGGGAACTCCAGAAGGGGGCACATGCGTTCAGGGTCGGGGCCTATAACTCCATTTCGCACTACGTAGCCGAGGATGGCTAGGCGGTCGGTGCTAAACACGCATTTATCCTTGTTATACGTAAGGTTAAGGATCTTTGCGGTCTGGAGGAATTTTCGAAGGTTGGTGTCGTGGTCCTGCTGGTCGTGGCCGCAGGTGGTGACATTATCGAGATACGGGAACGTTGCCCGTAAACCGTACCGGTCAACTAGTCGGTCCATCTCGCGCTGGAAGACCGAGACCCCGTTAGTGACACCGAAGGGAACCCTTAAGAAGTGGTAGAGCCACCCATCTGCCTCGAAGGCCGTGTACTTGTGGTCAGTAGTGCGGATGGGGAGCTGGTGGTAGGCAGACTTAAGATCCACCGTGGAGAAGACCTTGTAATGCGTGATCCTGTTTACCAGGTCGGATATGCGGGGGAAGAGGGTACGCCTTCAGCTGCGTAAACCTGTTGATGGTCTGACTGTAGTCGATGACTATCCTATGCTTCTCCCTGGTCTTTACCACCACTACCGGAGCTCTCCAGGGACTGTTGCTGGCTTTAATGACTCCTTCGCTCAGTTGCCTTTGGACCTATGACCTAATAAAGATCTGATCCTGGGCACTGTACCGTCTGCGCCTGGTGGCGACGGGTTTGCAATCCGGGGTGAGGTTCGCAAACAGGGAAGGCGGATCGACCTTGAGGGTCGCGAGGCTGCAGACAGTGAGAGGGGGTATAGGGCCGCCGAATTTGAAAGTTAGACTTTGGAGATTGCACTGGAAGTCTAATCCTCGGAGTGTGGCCGCGCAGAGGTGGGGAAGGACGTAGAGCCGGTAATTTCTAAACTCCCTTCCCTGGACCGTGAGGTTTGCTGCACAAAACCCTTTTATCTCTACTGAGTGGGAACCGGAGGCCAGGGAGATTTTTTGATTAACGGGGTGGACGAGGAGGGAACAGCGTCTTACCGTGTCAGGATGTATGAAGCTCTCCGTGCTTCCAGAGTCGATTAATCAGGACGTCTCGTGCCCGTTGATTCGTACTGTTGTTGTAGCAGTTGAGAGTGTTCGGGGCCGGGACTGGTCCAGGGTCACCGAGGCTAATCACAGCAGTTGAGTGTCTCTTTGGGCGGTGTGCGGTCAGCTGAGCTGGGGCCCTGGGAGTTCATCCAAAATGGCGGCGCCCATCCAACGCACGTGGCGTCCGTGGAACAAGATGGCGGCGCCCGGGGCCTGCAGGTGGCCCTGGAGGAGGAAGATGACGGAGCCCGCTGGCCGCTCGCAGACCGTGGAGAGGGTTGTGGTGGCGGTCCGCATTCGCCACCGGAGACCACGGCGACCGCATGGGCCTGGCATACCACCACGAAGTGGCCCTTTTTATCGCATCCCTTGCAGGTGGGTGCGCGGGCCGGGCAGCGCTGCCGGGGGTGCTTGGCCTGCACGCAAAAGTAGCAGTGGGGCCCCCCGCTTGCCGCCTTGCAGCACAAGCTTGCGGGGGGATGGGAGATGTCTCGGGGTCGGCTGCGGAGGGGTTCCACACTGCCCAGGGGGCTGCCGCGTGGTCAGGAACGTAAGCGCGGGCGTTTCGGGAGGCCACATCCAGGGAGCCTGCAAGGGCCCATTCCTCCTTGAGGCCTAGGGTGTGTTTTTCCAGCAATCGCTGGCGGATTTGGGTGGACAGCATACCTGCCACGAAAGCGTCCCAGATCAAAAGTTCTGCGTGGTCACTCGCCGAAACTTGCGGGCAGCTGCAGTTTCTACCCAACACCAGGAGCGCACGGTAGAATTCTTCTAGTGATTCCCCAGGGATTTGTTGCCTCGTTGCTAGCAGATGTCGGGCGTAGACCTGGTTTACCAGGCGAATATAATGTCCTTTTAGCAGCTCCATGGCTGCATCAAAGTCGTCCGTGTCCTCGATGAGGGTGTAAATTTCTGGCTCACCCTCGAGTGCAGGACTTGCAGTTTCTGTTCTCCCGTGGGTGTGTTTTCAGCCGTTCTGAGATATCCTTTAAAACACGCCAGCCAGTGCTTGAAGGTTGCCGCTGAGTTCGCTGCGTGGGGGCTGAGTTACAGACACTCCGGCTTGATTCGGAGTTCCATCCTTTTAAATCTAGCTTATTAAATTGATGCACGATCAATGAAATGAAATTAAATGAAATGAAAATCGCTTATTATCACAAGTAGGCTTCAAATGAAGTTACTGTACTAAAGCGACGTTGTAGTCCAACTGAAGGCTTTAATAAGCTAGATGTTTCCCCCAGCAGCTCAGGTACAGAAAGAAGGCTGCTGGGGCGGCACGGGCTCTTATACCCCGCCTTGCAAGACGGAGCTACCATACAGCTTGACCAATAGGAAACATACAATATCTACCAATGGTGTTCCAGCATTACCAGGTACTGTAATACCTCTACACAGACTACCACACTCTGTCAATGAGATTGTTGATTAGAAGCCTTACTTGTTGTAGGAGATTGAGGTGGGTTGACGGGTGCTTTAGTGAATGGTATTGCTTCCATTTCCTATAATAATATGAATATCCAATAAGAATTGGGATTTTGCAAATAGAATATTGTTTGCGCTAGATTTTGTAGTACCTTTTCCCTAAGTTAAAGCTCCGGTGGCACTCAGTCGTGAAGTGCTTGTGTGATTTTAGTATTCTTCCTCAGGATTGCGTGCGAGTATCAATATTTATATTTGGATAATTTACTGTAACAGGACTGATATTGGGCTGCAATAACATTCAAGCACTCTGTACTTTCTTTAGAAGGCAAATATTTCAAGTCAAAAGTAAAGATTTACGATATGTTAACAATCATCCACATGCTAAAGAAAAACATATATGGCAGTCTGAGTTTGTTTACATTTGGAGGCAATTGCAATGACCAAGTCAGTTGCTCGATGTTAACAATAGCTGCGTGCCAGCAACTCCAGGGCAGTTGGCCCTCAAAATCCATTTGATTCACCAGAAATTAACCTTTTATGGGCGAGATTCTCCAGCCGAATCCGGCCGGCGACCGGAGAATCCTGCCCAGGATCAATGGATATTTTCATTGACGCATCTCGCCTATGGCGTTCTTGCAGTGGGCGGGACGGAAGAATCCAGCCCTATATGTATGTCTTTTTAGAGTTGCAGATTACGTTGTTGCCAGGAGGAGCTGCAGTGTTGGAAAGAAGGTGTCACATTTTGCCACTTTTATGTGAATGGTCTGGTATGGATTTATTTTTCAATTTCTTATTGATAATGTCAGATTCAGCTTAAAATGATTGGGACATGCCATTTAAAATGCTGGTAATGATGGTTCTGCGGTGACTTCCGGTGGCAGCATGTAGGAGGAAGTCGCACGTTGGGTGGCTCCTGCTCAAGCTTGATTTTTTTTTTAGAATTTAATGCCCGGTCCCAGGGGCAATTTTTCAACAAATAAGTGCAGGGAGACATAAGGAAGGAGGGGGATGTCTAAAAAACAAAATAAAGCCATCCTGAAGAAGGGGGGACGAATGAAGATTCGTCGTCAAGTGAAAGGGTCGGCTCGGCAGCTGGAAAGATGGTGGAGGCTAGGTCGCTGGGTGGGGCCGCACTGCTCACAGCAGAAAAGATGACCGAGGTGATGGCTTAGGAATTCGAGAAACAGTTTGCAAAGTACATGGAGGCGATGAGGAAGGCGATGATGGCGGCACTGAAGGTGCTGGTGGAGGAGGCAATGGCCCCGTTGAAGGCGGCGGTGTCAAAGACATCGGCTGAGGTGCGAGAACAGGGTGAGAAATTGAAGGCCTTGTCGCAACACAGTGATCAGCTCACCTCTGGGTGAGGAGCTGCAGAGGGTGGTGGAGGCCAACAAAGGTCTGCGAGCAAAGGTGGAGGACCTGGAAAACGGATCTAGGTGGCAAAATCTGAGGATCGTGGGCCCGCCCGAAGGGATGGAGGGCCCAGGTACCACTGAGTACTTTGCCAAGATGTTGGTGGAGCTGTTGGGGAAGGGGGAAGTTCCCTCCCGGTACAAACTGGATTGGGCTCATCGGTCGTTGAGGCCAAAACCAAAAGCGAATGAGCCACCAAGAGTAGAGATTATTTGTTTCCACAGGTACCACGTGAAGGAGAAGGTCCTGAGTTGGGCAAAGCAGCAGCGGGAGGTGCAGTGGGCTGGAGCTGGTATACTTATTTACCAGGACTTAACCGTGGAGTTGGCAAGGAGGAGGGCAGCCTTCGGCCGAGTGACGATGGCACTGTACAACAGTGGTGTGCGGCTCAGCGTAGTGCACCCAGCTAAGTTTATTTTAAAATAAATTTAGAGTACCCAATTCATTTTTTCCAATTAAGGGGCAATTTAGCGTGTTCAATCCACCTACTCTGCTCATCTTTGGGTTGTGGGGGCAAAACCCACGCAAACACTGGGTGAATGTGCAAACTTCACACGGACAGTGACCCAGAGCCGGGATCGAACCTGGCACCGTGAGGCAGCATTGCTAACCACTGCGTCACCGTGCTGCCCTCTACCCAGCTAAGTTGAGGGTGACCTATAACGCCAAAGACTTTTATTTTGAGATGGTGGAAGCAGTGGAGGCATTTGTGAAGGCAGAAGGACCGGAGCAGAAGTGAGAAATGGGACTGAGGACTGGTCTTGAACCGAGGATGGGGGGATGGAAGATCTGTCTGGAGTTTGCACGTACTCCCCATGTCTGCGTGGGTTTCCTCCTGCGGTTCAAAGATGTGGCAGTTTAGATTGGCCATGCTAAATTGTCCCTTACAAAAATAAAATCTAATTTTTAAAAAACTAAAAAAACATTGCAATGGCGGTTTTAAGGAAGGTGCCAAAGCTAGGTCATAGAGATCGGTTTTAAGCAGAGTCTTAATGGAAGAAAGAGAAGTTGAGGGAGAGAAATGATGAGCTAGGGACATGGCAGTTGAAGGCCCAGCCAGTAAAATCAGGGATGCCCAACTGGCCAGAATTCCAGGAGCACAGATATCACGGAGGTTTGGGATAGGGAGGAAATTAGAGAAAGGGCAGGGGGAGACAAGACAATGGGAGTATTTGAAAATGAGGATGAGAATTTTACAATGGCTTAACAGGGAATCAGTGTAGTAGCGGGGTGATGGATGAATGGGTCTTGACACAGACTGCAGAATTTTGGATGGCCTGAGCTTTTCTGAGGGGAGCATATGGGATGTCACTCGAAGGTGCATTGGAATGATCAAGCCGAGAGGTAATTAAGGTGTGATGGGAGAAGGACAAAGTCCACTAATGTTACTGTGGTGGAAATGTGTAGTTTTACTAATGGATTGGAAATGTGTTTGAAAGCTCACCTCAAGGTCAAATGTGACACTGAGATTGCAAACAGTCTTGTTCACCCTCAGATGGTTGCCAGGGTGAGTAATGGAGTTGCTATCTCAGAAACAGAGTTTGAGATGGAAACCAAGACAGTGGCTTCAGTCTTCCCAATACTTAGAAGGAATACTGATCATCCAGTACTGGATGCCAGACTAGCAGTCTGACAATTCTGAAGACAGTAGAGGGGTTGGGAATAGTGAGGTAGAGCTGGGTGTCATCAAAAGATATGTGAAAACTTGCGCTGTGTTTTCCAATTTGGTTGCCGAGGAGCAGCATGCAAGGAAGCAACAGGAGGGAGTCGAGGCGAGACCCTTAGGATACACCAGAGATGGTGATGCAGGAGTGGGAGGAGAAGTCACTGCAAGGGATTCTCTGGCTGCAGTTTGATAGATAAGACTGGAACCAGCATGTGCAGTCCCACCCAACTGGATGACAGTGGAGAGGCACTGGAGGAGAATAGTGCCATCAACTGTCTCAAAGGCTGCAGACAGATTTAAAAGGTTGAGGAAGGAAAGTTTCTCTGTCACAGTCAAATATAATATCATTTATGGGCAGCACGGTATCACAGTGGTTAGCACAGTTGCTTCACAGCTCCAGGGTCCCAGGTTCAATTCCCAACTTGGGCCACTGTCTGTGCGGAGTCTGCACGTTCTCCCCGTGTCTGCGTGGGTTTCCTCCGGGTGCTCCGGTTTCCTCCCACAGTCCAAAGATGTGCGGGTTAGGTGGATTGGCCATGCAAAATTGCCCTTAATGTCCAAAAAGGTTAAGTGGGGTTACTGGGTTACGGGGATAGGGTGGCGATGTGGGCTTCAATAGGGTGCTCTTTCCAAGGGCCGGTGTAGACTCGATGGGCCGAATGGTCTCCATCTGCACTGTAAATTCTATGATCATTTGTGACCGAGAGCCATTTTGTTATGTGGCAGAGGTGAAACCATGATTGGAGGAATTCAAACAGTTAACCGGCTGTTCATGCAGGTGGGATATTCCGGTCCCACATCCACATATGGGTTTCCTGGTAACGAGGGGTGCAGTCAACGGGAAACCCCGCTGAAAAACACGCAGCAGGGTTAGTCGTTAAATCCCACCCATAGAGTTCTGGAAAATTTGGGCACAGATTCAGATGGTGAAACTTGAAGGAAGCCAGTTTGGAGATGGGGTGGTAGTTTGTAAAGTCGGAAGGGATTAAGGTTTTTTTTGATGAAAGCAGATTTAAAGGAGAAACGCCAGCACGGGGAGGTCTCCTAACTAACCTGAGAGCCAGGGGAAGATGGGCTATCAGTGATTCAGTAAGAATAGATTCATGGACATGAGCTCAGAGTGGTTAGCATTGTTGCCTATGGCGCTGAGGACCCGGGTTCGAATCCCACCCCTGGGTCCCTGTCCATGTGGAGTTTGCACATTCTCCCCGTGTCTGTGTGGGTTTCACCCCCACAACCCAAAGATGTGCAAGGTAGGTGGATGAGGCAGCAGTACTAACCACTGCGCCACCATGCCGTCCATGAATGTTTAATTTTTAAAAGTGGCTGAAGGGAAAAGACTTGCAATTGTGAAGCACCTTAAAACACATGATCAACATGGAGAATAACATAATCATTAGATGGATAATGGCAGACAATGCTCCTCTGAAAAGGCAAACTTCAATCATTTGAGTCTCGTGGGGTTTATTTATTTGTTTCATTTCTGCAAATCCAAGTTTTTATGTCTTGTGTATTTTAAAATCCGATTCTACTGTGAGTGGATTTTTGATCGAATATGCCCAGTACATGATAGCAGAAATGGGTGTGGTTTTATTAACGAATTACTGTGGTTTTTAGCACTGTTGCAGAAAACAGCTTGTGGTTCATTCTCTGCATTGGCATCCTGGGTGTCTCTACCACTTAGCACTCTCTTTACAAAGCATATATACGATTGTCAAGCTTATTAAGGGTAAAGACAAGCATTTTAAAAGTGTATTTTATTTTAATTGAGCTGAAAATTGGTTAATACAGTGTGCCTAGCATGTTGCACTCTATTTCTCATGTTAATTGAATAAAGTATGATAAGAAAATGCACAAAACAATCATGTGTTTCCATGGCAGCCAGAGCCAGGTTAAATTGCACCGCAGTGCACAGGAAATCTGATGCATGGGCTACAAATAAGGATTAAAGGCTTTAGAGGATTAACTGAGAGCCTGGAGTTAATGTGTAAACAGGACAATAGCAGTTCACTGCTGTTCGGCCTGTAATGACTTCTGCCATTCCTATGTACCTCAAACCTATTCAATTAAGGCGGTACATAAGAAATCTCTTTGGCAAAATGTAGCAATAATTAAGCCAAAATGCATTCAGTAGTTTTCTGTTAATCAATAGAAGCAATGTGTGCCCTATAGGGGCATCATGCAAAGGTTTGCTTTGTGGCTCTTAAATTTTACTAAACACTGATATTCAATGAAAGGACACCTGTACATATTTGATTCACTCTGGAACCCTGATTGCCTGGGTAACCGTGCAATTGCATGACTTGCACAGTCCTAATACTGCCCCTGTTAATTTCTTATTACTCAACAGATGAACAGTGAGTGCAGAAAAATGATTAATCCTTTAGTGAGATCATGTCTAGTGCCAGGGCACACTGTGATGATGAGCCATATAGATGACGTCTGGGAGGCTAAGTGACATGAGGTTGCAAATCGGCTTGTCACCTCTGGGAATTGTGCCCACACTAATGGGATTTGGCCTTCTCAGTTTGCCAGCAGTAATGGTCCTATTAAAATTGAGTTCAGGCAATTATCTTAATCCAGCTTCTAATGGGCAAAGACCCACAGAACAAAATTGTGCCAATCTGACAGCAAATTGGCATTCTCACTCAAAGATGGCTGCTGTAAGAAATGTCAGATTGATGCAGGAGAAATTTTCTTGCAAAGAAGCACGATGCTGAAGAAGACTCTAAACTCTGTTTAACCACGTACCTGATGTGAGATTTCTTGATACTAACCTCCAGTGTTGACACATCAAGTGTTCTTTCAGTTCTAGAATTGCTCACCTTGACTAGCATAAAAATCATTTTTAAAATCATAAAAAGCAGGTAGTCTGCCCCCACTTTCTACACCCCCCCCCCCCCCACACTCATTTTATTATTATTCTTTGTTGAGTTAGTTGATCTTGGTTATTGTGGTGAGCCACGTATGGCTACGTAAGGCTGTTGTATTTATGTTCTATTGTTCTATTAGTATTGTTATCTCCACTGATGTATATACTTATTGTTATTGCTGTTCTGTTATTGGTTGTTGCTGTTGTACTGTTGGAATGTTATTATTGGTGCTGCTGTTGGCTCCGCCTGTGGCTCCGCCCAGCTGTGGAGGTATAAAGCCTGTTGACCTGGGTCAGCCCTGCAGTGTGGGAGGAGCTACAGGCCAGCACATATTTAGCTTATTAAAGCATCGGTTCACTGCTTCTCAGCGTCTCGTCTGAATTGATGTCTATCAGTTATAGTGTTAAAAGTGACATAATTGGCAGCACGGTGGCGCAGGTTAGCCTGGTTGCCTCACGGCGCTGAGGTCCCAAGTTCGATCCCAGCTCTGGGTCACTGTCCGTGTGAAGTTTGCACATTCTCCCCGTGTTTGCGTGGGTTTCGCCCCCACAACCCAAAGATGTGCAAGGTAGGTGGATTGGCCATGCTAAATTGTCCCTTAATTGGAAAAAAAATGAATTGGGTACTCTAAATTTTTTTTTAAATGATATAATTGTCATGTGTCAGGATAAGAGGAAAGTAATCCGCCAGGAGCCCAAGGTTCCTGCTCGCAGTCTTCCTCCAGTGATCGCTGCTGGAAATTGTGTACATGAGCACAAAGTAAAGATCAGATCAGGCTTTCCTCGGCTATTATTTGCCCCATGATTAGACTGCTGACACTTGCTGTGCACCAAACATGAAGTCTGGCCACTTGAGAGACATCCCAGACAAGGTAGCACCTGTGAAACTGTCTCTGCCTGAATCAGTACATTCTGGGGAAGAGCAACAAAGAGAGTAAGTGGAGTGTACAAACACGTGATTCATTTCCAAACACATGATTCATTTCCATGACGTAATGATGGTAGATTAAGGGTGCAATGTCTGCTCCACTCCTCTCATTAATGTGAACAGTCGTAAAGGCAAGAAAGTCCCAAGTTCTTAGAATCCATAGAATAGCTGCAGTGCAGAAAGAGGCCATTTGGCCCACTGAGTCTACACCGACCCTCTAAATGACCACCCCTCCTAGACCCACGTCCCCCACCCTATCCCTATAACCCCACCTTAACTGTTGGACAGTAAGGCCAATCAACCTAACCTAACCTAACCTAACCTGCACATCTTTAGACTGTGGGAGGAAACCAGAGCACCTGGAGGAAACCCACGCAGACACAGGGAAAAGTGCAAACTCCACACAGACAGTCACACAAGGTTCAGAATTGAACCCGGGATCCTGGCGCTGTGAGGCAGCAATGCTAACCACTGTGCCAACGTGCCGCTCCTGGCTAATTGTTATAGCTATCAGCACACAAACCTTAACGGGCAAGTTTAATACAGCAAGAGGGCACCACAAGTAAATCACCAATATGGAGTACATATAAATGTAAAATCTAATCATTCATAGAATCTTACAGCACAGCAGGAACAATTTCTTCTTACTTACTCTTCAAAATCTCTCATACTTTTGAGCAACTCGATCAAACCTCCTTTAAATGCTCTCTGCTCTGGGGAGAATAATCCAAGCATTTCCATTCTCTTCACATAACTGGAGTTGCTGATCCCCAGGTATCATTCTGTTTAATCTCAACAACCAAACAGCATTTGCATCAACGTAAATGAGTGGCACGATTGTCCCCTCCCCCCATCAGTAATGAGGCGCAAATTTAATTTGCAGTCTGAATGATTTACCCCCCTACAAACTCCGTCGGAAAATCCATTCATGTCAACATGATGGCAGAACAGCGTGAAATCCAACTGGTTTCCTATAGCATGCATCCAGTGAGCAGTCCTCCCAGGGGAGTTCAGATGAGTGCATCACTTGGGGGGAGAGGGTTATGTCTCGGCACTGTCCCCTAGCACTGCCTGAGCAATGCCGAGAGGATGCATCGGCGGGGGGGGGGGGGGGGGAGTTCCAGGGTGAACTCCTTTGCCCTGCCAGAGTTACTAAGTTGTTGGCAGGGTGAACAAATCAAAGGCTGCCATGCCAGCAATACCTCGTAGGGTCTGCCCCTATTTTTTCAAATACTGCGCTATACAATGGAGAAACAGTGGCTTCAATACTTTGCCTTTGCCGAATTCCGGGAAAATCTCATTCCTTGACATATGTCTTCAAAGTGGTGCACAAAACTGAAAACAATACTCCAGCTGAGGACCATCCAGTGATTTCCTTGCTTTTGTACTTTCTACATCACTTTACAAAGCTAGGGGTGCCTTGTGCTTTCTTTTAAACAGCTGTACCATCTAGTTTTGTATGTATGTGAACACTTGAGGTCTCCCTGTACTTCCACCTCCTTCAAACTGTGTCCATCCTGCTCCCCCCTTAAAAAATACATCACTTTGCGTTTTCCTGTCTGAAATTCCATCTGCCAGGTGTCCATTCACTTCAACAGCCTAAGTCGTCCTGAGATCTGTTCTTATTTTCCTCACTGCTTACTACATTTTAAAAAATTCATTCATGGGACCAGGGCATCGCAGGCTGTGCCAGCATTTATTGCCCATCCCTAATTGCCCTTGAGGGGCAATTAAGAGTCAACCACATAAGGGCAGCACGGTGGCGCAGTGGTTAGCACTGCTGCCTCACGGTGCCGAGGATCTCGGTTCGATCCCGGCCCCGGGTCACTGTCCGTGTTGAGGTTACACATTCCCCCCCTGTCTGAGTGGGTCTCACCCCACAACCCAAAAAGATATGCAGAGTAGGTGAATTGGTCAGGCTAAATTGCCCCTTAATTGGAAAAAAAGAATTGGGTACTCTAAATTTATAATTAAAAAAAGAGTCAACCACATTGCTGTGGGTCTGGAGTCACATATAGGTCAGACCAGGTAAGGGTGGCAGAATTCCTTCCCTAAAGGACTTTAGTGAACCAGATGGGTTTTTACAACAATCGACAATGGTTTCATGGTCATCACCAGATTTTTATTGAATTCAAATTTCACCATCTGCAGTGGCGGGATTTGAACCTGGGACCCCAGATAGTACTCTGAGTCTCCAGATCACTATCCAGTGACAATACCACTACCCCACTGCATATCCATTTCTGAGTTTTGGGCAATTTGCAAACTTTCGAAATTATACTCTACACACCCAAGTCACGGCTGTCAATACAGATCAATGAGCGCATTCGTTCTCACAAACATTCATGGGTTACAGTCTCTCCTGTCTGAAAAAAACTGTTCACCACTGCTCCCTGCTTTCTTACCCAATTTCATAGCCACACATCCACTTGAGCCCTGCGGGCTAATATGATCCAGCATGTTGAGAACTTACTGGAAATTCCTGATTTCAAATGTTTTAACGTTGCAATAGTAGAAAATCTAGTTCAAAATTGTAATGGTAAGCAAAAGCCTGGAGTGAGTCAAAATCAGATCACTTAGCAATAAAATAAATTTTCCATTCGCTCGATTAGAATACCGTAATTGGAGTAATTATATAACTTACTAAAGTGTTAATTACAGGTCAATAGATGCTTACAGTTAGTTACATGGTAGTAATCATGTGATTCTAATTGTGCTGTAAATAGTAAAATCAAGATTGGACAATGGCCTTGTATCCTTCACTGCTCTGCATTAAATTTCATTAAACAAATCAGTTTATTTTTTTGTGTTTTATCTTATGATCTCATTAAACCAGGCAACTACACGATTTAACATAAACTATAATTACAGTGAAATCATGTTATGCAACAGGCCAACATTGGCAAAATATTAGGAGAGCGATTATCACAACTCAGTTGATTAAAAATGACAGCTTGTTGAACATTTTCCTACATTACGGTGCTAATCTTGTCAGGTTCAGTTTAACTGATCTGACTGCATAATGAAGGCATCACATTGGAGACATCATCATCAGAAGACTGTTTAGTTTCATGCAACCATACTCAAATCCAAAGAAAATATCTTGTAGAGACTCAGATGCATGTTAAATCTTAGATAACAGAAAAGTGCTGCAAAATAATTTAACATGGGAAAGAGTTTGGGTAACGTCACAAGCTGCAGGACTGAAGATTGAGCAGTTTGGACACCTTAATGGAACTCGATATCAACCCTTAAGGTACTGGTCCACAGATTCAAAAAATCTGTCAATATCTCACCAAAGCTATTGTCCAAGAAATTAGCTAATGCCAATGTTCTGTTTCATTCTCTGGGACATCACAGTTATACTGTGGAATGTGCATTAATTTATATATTGCTGGGCAATCTGTGCACTGGTAGTGATAAGGGATGTTAGGGTGGCTGCCGGATGTGCGCTCCCGTATGGCTGCAGTCTCATTAGGTAAAAGCAGTAGAATACTTCAGTCAATAAACTGTTTAAGCTATCACTGTGTCTTTATTCACACATAACCATACAGCATTATATGGTGTCAGGAGCTGGCCGAGATGGCACAGGGACTCCGGTGATGACCCCCTTATTTTTGATGAGAATATCGCTGACAAATGGAAGATGTTGGGGAAGGAATAGCGCGTCTACTACTGTGCCAGTCTGTCCGACAAGCCAAAGAAAGTCTAAGCCTAAACATGGCTGAACCTGGCAGGCTGGAGTGCTGTGGAGAAATCAGAATATTTCACATCCCAGAGGGGGAAGACAAAAAGGTTCCGAGGTACTAAAGAAATTCGAACAAATCTGGGTGCCTGTAAAAAACAAAATCATGGATAGACATGCTTTCAACACTGCTAGTCAGAACCCCAATGAATCCATACAATTAATTGTATGTCTCAACGCTGAAAGTTCTGGCACAAAAGTGCGAATTGGGTGCTCTCACTGAACAACAGGTTAGAGACCGTGTAATATGTGAAATACACAGGCAGTGTTTGCAAGCAGCTGCTCCGTGGGAAAAAAAACTTAACACTAGAATCTGCTATTGATATTTGCATGCTGAATGAACAGTCCAGGAAAAGCACTACAGTCTCAAGTCTTTTTGGTACAAAACACACCCTACTCAAATTGCAGTGGCCAGCAAGCACAGTAAAAATAGCAAATGCTTTGCATTTAACAAGCACTTAGCAAAGCGATTCCATTTACCACAGTTACTAAGTGTTGTCGATCAAAGTAGACCAGCAGCTTGTTAAGTAATGGGTTAAGAGTTAAGTAATGCATTAAGAGACATTACAATTAGTTGTCTCATTTAGTTTAAGTATCCAATGATTGACACTGATAGGTAAAGTGGCTTCAGGTTGCCCTTGTGTCAGGTGGTGTGTTGTTAAGAGTTTTGTGCAGAGGCTGTGGAAGTGAAATAAATGGTGTTTGGTGAAAAGGTACAGGACTATTGACTCTTCATACAACGGTAACTAAAACGTATAACAATGGTAGCAGAGGATGGTTGCTGCAAATGTGAAGGTTTGAAAGATACAACTTTTCCTGATCAAACCAAGGAGTGAGTGTGAAGGGGAAAAAAAGAACCCAGGACAAAGATGGCTGGATATGACTATCCTCCCTTATTTTCTGAAAGGGAATCGTACAACCAATGGAGAAGTGCAGTAGTTATGTGGACTAAGGTAACTGCCTTGGGAAAGAGAAAACAAGGTATGGCCTTGGCTCTTTCTCTACCTTATGGCAGTAAAATCCGAAGCAAAGTGCTTTCTGAGCTGGAATTGGAAGAGTTAGACTCAGAAGTAGGTCTGGAGACTTTATTACATTATATGGATAAGATTTACAAGAAAGATGACTTGTTAAGTGCATATGAAGCATGGTCGGAATTTGATAAGTTCCGGAAAATAGAGGAATTCTCCATGGAAGACTATATAATGGAATTTGGCAGACTATATAAAAGGCTGCAGAAACACAACCTGGAATTTCCACAGTCTGTGTTGGCCTTTAAATTACTTGACTGTGCTAGAGTGAGCAACATGGAAAGGCTCCTGGTTTTGACAGGAGTTCAGTTTACGGATGAGGATACCTTATTCGATCAGGTGACAAAAGCTTTAAAGAAGTTTCTGAGGAAACATTGAATTCCGATGGCTCTGATGACTCAAATAGTTCAGTCTGCTATAAAGCAGAATATGGAAGATACACTACTAACAGGATGGCGAAATTGTACGGCTACGAACAGGGCCCAAGACGAAAGAAGGAGATCGAGACAAGGAAATTATGAAGATAGAAACCCAGTTAGAACTTACAGTAGGAAGATGAACCCCAGAAATGCACGGGGCATGATAAATCGATGTTTTCGATGTGACTCTCAATACCATTATGTCTTCAACTGTCCAAAACGGTATGATAGAGTGTTTGAAGCAACACATGACATGGAAGAGTCAGAAGAGGAAAAAGATAGTGTTCAGAGAGAAGACATTGTCCTATTAACAAGCAGTTTTACGCCAGTAATGAGGGTGTTGGTTGCAGAATCCTTCAATTGTGCTGTATTGGACAGTGGCTGCACATCTACTGTGTATGGAATTGACTGGTTAAAATGTTACCTGGACTCCTTGAATGCTGAAAGTCGTAACAAGGTTAAGGAATTTGAAAGTTCCCCAAGTTTCAGGTTTGGGGATGATAATACTCTGAAGTCGCTGAAAAGAGTGGTGATCCCTTGCAACATTGCCGGAGTGAATCATTTCATTAGCACGGATATTGTATCAAGTGAGATACCTTTGCTTCTGAGCAGACCGTCAATGAAGAAAGCACACATGAAATTGGATATGGAACAGGATAAGGCAACAGTTTTTGGAAAGACGGTGGACTTATAATTTACACAGTCGGGACACTATTGTATTCCATTACTGAAAAATAATATTTCAAGTAGAGTGGGAAAGGATGTGTTAATGGCAGTTGGAAATGGGACTTTCGCTGATAAAAAGTTTGTTGTATTAAAACTGCATAGGCAATTTGCACATCCGTCTCCTCGGAGGCTGAAAACTTTATTAAAGGATGCAGGGGTAAGGGATGAAGACTATACTAAACTGAAAGAACAGGTTAGTGATTGCTGTGAAGTTTGTAGGAAGTACAGAAGGACACCAGCACGACTAATAGTAACCCTACCTTTGGCCAGGGATTTTAACAACATTGTGGCTGTGGACCTTAAGATCTGGGATAAGGCCATTTTTCCAAAAGGACAACTACCAAAAGTTGGTACAAAGGTGACATACTTGCCTGAAGGGTCTAGTCAATGGAAGGATGCAATTGTTATTAGAGCAGGGAAGGCCACTGGAAAGTATAAACATTGGTTGAATGTACAGCATTCAGGGGAGGGAGTTAAGCCAATGGATTGGGAACACAAAGTTCAAAAATGGAGGGCACAGAAACGCAGTGCCAGATCAGATAGTACATTGGTTAGTGGATAGGTCCGCAGGAAAAGATCGAGAATTTTGAAAGGACATCTCACAGCCGATTGGAAAGATCAAGCAGTAGCAATATAGAACAAGTTACCAGGCGGGAGAGGGGACGTAGTTTATCAAGGTCTCGGAACATGAGTAAGACTATGAATACTAATAGGAGTTCTGGGGCCGTTGCTGTTTGTCATTTTTATCAATGACCTAGAGGAAGGCGCAGAAGGGTGGGTGAGTAAATTTGCAGACGATACTAAAGTCGGTGGTGTTGTCGATAGTGTGGAAGGATGTAGCAGGTTACAGAGGGATATAGATAAGCTGCAGAGCTGGGCTGAGAGGTGGCAAATGGAGTTTAATGTAGAGAAGTGTGAGTTGATTCACTTTGGAAGGAATAACAGGAATGCGGAATATTTGGCTAATGGTAAAGCTCTTGAAAGTGTGGATGAGCAGAGGGATCTAGGTGTCCATGTACATAGATCCCTGAAAGTTGCCACCCAGGTTGATAGGGTTGTGAAGAAGGCCTATGGAGTGTTGGCCTTTATTGGTAGAGGGATTGAGTTCCGGAGTCGGGAGGTCATGTTGCAGCTGTACAGAACTCTGGTACGGCCGCATTTGGAGTATTGCGTACAGTTCTGGT
Organism: Scyliorhinus torazame; assembly: GCF_047496885.1. Taxonomy (NCBI): domain Eukaryota; kingdom Metazoa; phylum Chordata; class Chondrichthyes; order Carcharhiniformes; family Scyliorhinidae; genus Scyliorhinus; species Scyliorhinus torazame. Next base: position 29,800,097 of record NC_092717.1, read on the forward strand.
CACCGCATTATAGGAAGGACGTGGAGGCTTTGGAGCGGGTTCAGAGGAGATTTACCAGGATGTTGCCTGGTATGGAGGGAAAATCTTATGAGGAAAGGCTGATGGACTTGAGGTTGTTTTCGTTGGAGAGAAGAAGGTTAAGAGGAGACGGGGGGAGGGGGGGGGAGGAGGAACCAGAAGGACTCTCAGGGTTGTTGATATATACTGTATAATATGTATAGGTCGTTGCGACAGATAATTATATATTGGACTGTTAAATTATATTTTTGGAGAGTGTTACTTGTGATGAGGCAGTTGCCAATTAGGGTTAGTTTTCATTTTTGTTATTTATTAGTTATTCATTTTTTGTTTATAAAATAGGTCATTGTTATTTGTGTTGTTATAATATTGTGTAAAGGATGCACAATGTACAGTGTTGGTTGACCAAAAATTTTCAATAAAATATTTATTTTTAAAAAAAATTTTGCATGGCCAATTCACCTATCCTGCACATCTTTGGGTTGTGGGGGCAAAACCCACGCAAACATGGGGAGAATATGCAAACTCCACATGGACAGTGACCCAGAGCAGGAATCAAACCTGGGACCTCGACACCCTGAAGCAGCAGTTCTAACCACTGCACCACCGTGGAGCAGCATGATAACTGTCTGCATTTGGTCCCCAACAGAATCAGAACCGTACATTTGAAGCACAACCTTACTAAATGTAAATTCGGAGTCAATGAGGTCCCCTATGTGGGCCAACTGCTGACAGCGATGATGTGAAGCCAGACCCAGACAAGACACTCTTGATAACAAACATGCACTGGAGCATTTCCTCGGCATGACAAATTACCTATAAAAGTTCTTTCCTTGCTACAGTGAAGGGACTGCACCCTTGTGCCAACTTCTTCACCAGGATGCGGAATGGTGCTGACAGGAGCATCACAACAGTATACTCAACTGACTCAAGGACCTGCTGACAGCCCCTCTAGTGTTACAATGCTTTGGTGTCCGAAAACGTACAATGTTGTCAGCAGATGCGCCTCAGCACAGGCTTGGAGCAGTGTGCCTTCAGAATGGCACACCAGTGGCATTTGCATCAAGGGTCCTCAATGACACTGAAAATCACTACGCCTAGATTGAGAAAAAACTCCTGGCCCTAGACTTTGTCTGCCAGAAGTTTCATGGGGCAGCACGGTGGCGCAGTGGGTTAGCCCTGCTGCCTCAGGGTGTCGTGGTCTCAGGTTTGATTCTGGGTCACTGTCTGTGTGAGTTTGCACATTCTCCCCGTGTGTCCGTGGGTTTCACTCCCACAACTCAAAGATGTGCAAGGTAGGTGGATTGAACACACTAAATTGCCCCTTAATTGGAAAAAAATGAATTGGGTACTCTAAATTTATCTTTAAAATTTCCTGACTTAACTTCCGGCACTGTGCATCATTGAAACTGATCACCAGTCGCTTATCACTATTCTCAAAAAGCCCCTCCACACAGTGCCATCACGCCTGCAGCAAATGATGCTCAAACTCCAACATTACAACTTCAATGTGATCTACAAGCGTGGGAAGGAACTGTATTTAGTAGATGCTCACCTGCCCTCCACTGAGCATTCTGAGCAGGAAGACGCCATTGACATTATGACAACACAAGTGCCGTCATCGCAGAGAACAGATGGTCTCAAATCTGCCCTGCAAATGGACAACACATGCAAGCAACTCCACAACATCATCATGAAGGGCAAGCCTACAAAGGCAAAAGAATTTCCCCCTGAGCATTTCTAACGCCATGGGAGAGGAGGTAAGCAAGATGGACCGATACCACATGACCAGAGGTTCATAATCCCTCACTCTCTGCAGAAATACTACACCCAGCAGCTCTACCAGGATACCTGGGAGTCAAAGCGACAAAGCGTAGGGCAAAATAAACTATATTCTGGCTGTCGATGTATGGCGACATAGAAAGGGAGGAGTCCAGGTGTGCGCCATGCAATGCTCTCAAGCCTCACCGAATTAAAGAACCACTACCTTCCATGGCTTTCCATGGTCCCTCACCACCGCAGATGTTTTTGACTGGAATGTGAAACAACATCTGGCCCTTGTTGATTTATTCTCAGGGTGGTTTGAAGTTGATTACTTATCTGATATGAAGAGCACTACAGTGTTTCAGGAAGCTGAAGAGACACTTTGCCATGCATGGCATTCCACAATAGCTAAGGACAGAAAATGCCAGGCAGTTTGCGCGCAGGGAGTTCAAGGACATTGCACACACATGGGAATTTGAATATGTTACAAGCATCCCCCTTTATCCACATTCAAATGGTTTGACAGAGCTTGCAGTGTGTTCAGCAAAGCACCTCTTTGCAAAATGCTTCCGTGACAACTCAGGCATTTATGCTGCATTGCTTAAGCTGTGCATCCTGTCAAGGGAAAGACTGCACTCACCATCACAGAGGATGTTCTTCAAATGCACTACCAGGATCATGACCAGGGCAGCACGGTAGCACAGTGGGTAGCACTGTGGCTTCACAGCGCCAGGGTCCCAGGTTGGGTCACTGTCTCTGCGGAGTCTGTACGTTCTCCCCGTGTCTGCGTGGGTTTCCTCTGGGTGCACCAGTTTCCTCCCACAAGTCCCGAAAGACATGCTTGTTAGGAGAATTGAACATTCTGAATTCTCCCTCTGTGTACCCGAACAGGCGCCGGAATGCGGTGACTAGGGGCTTTTCACAGTAACTTCATTGCAGTGTTAATGTAAGCCTACTTGTGACAATAAACATTATTATTAAGATCCTGTTGCCAAATCCCAGATGCAGCCTAAAATGGAAACAAATGTGAAGGAATCTCTTCTGAAAAAACGGCAAAGAGGGAAGAACTAGTACAATCGTAAACTTCAGCTTCTGGAGTCAGGCCAGACAGTCAGAATGCAAACCCCAAGTTTAAGGACTATGTAGCTCACTAATATAGATAAATGATATTTGTGAAATATGGGGGGGAGGAACAAATTTGGATTCTGTGCCAGTTTTAACTCATGTTCCATGCTCTGTGCATTCACGTTCTCCATTGCCTTTTCACTGCCATTTTCTGTACTATTCTTTTTCTCATGCAGTTACAGATTGTACTTTAAAAAAAATACATTTAGAGAACCCGATTAATTTTTTTTCCAATTAAGGGGAAATTTAGCGTGGCCAATCCACCTACCCTGCATATCTTTAGACTGTGGAGATGAGACCCACGCAGACACGGGGAGAATGTGCAAACTGCAGGGCTGGGATCGAACTCCGGTCCTCAGCGGCATGAGGCAGCAGTGCTAACCACTGCACCACCGTGCCGCCCTGTTATAGATTGTTCTAAGGTGCATTCTACACCTGTGCACCGGTAGTGATATGGGGTGTTGGGGAGGGCACCTGAAGTGCACTCCCACATGGCTATAGTCACATTAGAAAAAAGCTATCACCTGTGCCTTCATTCACACACAATCATATAACATTACAATTGCTAGCTAATTTGCATGCACTTGGTCTTTCTGAAAGGGAGAATTGGATAATGATTGACAATGGAGATATTGGCCAGGTCAGTTGTCTGAAATCAGCTAACTCAGCAAAGACTGAAGGTCACACCTAATACACCCCCTGCACACATGGCTGATTCTGTACCGTCGAATCGGAGAATGATATCGCGCAGAAGGAGGTCATTCAGCCCATTTTGACTGTGGTAGCTGATGTGTTGAGTGCTCTGGATCCATGGAACACATACAGGCCACCAACACTTAAAATAGTACAACACTATTTAATTAAGCTAGAAACTGTTGAACATACTTTCACTGTGGGTTAACACGATGTTAGATTAAACTAAAGACCTATGCCTGTCCTAACCAGTCTATGCACTCAGCACATGGTGAAGATCTGTGCTGTAAGCTCTGTCCTTCTGAGAGGCTGCATCCCGAATGAGCGGGAACACTGATGTCCTCTGTCTATATAGTGAGCGTGCTCTAACTGGTGATTGGCTGCGGTGTTGTGTGTGTTGATCGGTCTTGCTGTGTGTCCATCAGTGTGTGTGTCTGCACCATGATATATTGGTGTATATTATGACATCCCCCCTTCTATTAAAAAATGTATGTGTGCGGCAATAAATAATGTGTGGTGAGAATGTTCCGAACTACGTGCGGGGTGCGAAGACATATTTACAGGACTACGTACATGAGAACCAAGCTATTTACATGGGAAGGTGCCTGGTGCAGAGAACCAGTATGCAACAAGAGTAACAAGATCAACACTATATACAAACCAGGGAAACGATCAAACAAAGCAACAAAACAATTCAGAGAGTCCATAAATTTGAAAGGTTCATAAATTTAGTCTCTGAGGTGGGCGACGAATTCTGGTTGACCGCCTCAAGGGTGGGTCGAGAACCGCCGGTTCAGGGCTGGACTGCGTCAAAGTCAGGGGGAGGCAGAGTGACAGGGAGCTCTGCATAATCCGTGGCATGGTCAGCAGGTGGGCGAGGCGACACTGGAGGATCATGTGGCGAGCGTGGAACGAGACGAAGGGTGCGTCGATTGCGGCGCAGAATAGAGCCATCCGGTAGACGAACCAGGAACGAGCGGGGTGCCTCCTGCCGAAGGACAACAGCGGTTGCAGACCAGCCACCATCCGGAAGATGGACGCGGACGTTGTCATCTGGAGCCAGAGCAGGGAGATCAGCTGAACGGGAGTCATGAGCCGCCTTGTGCTGTGCACGAGACAGCTGCATACGGCGAAGGACCAGAACGTGGTCGAGGTCTGGGACATGGATGGATGGCACCGTCGTCCTCAGGGTGCGACTCATGAGTTACTGGGCTGGCGACAGGCCAGTGAACAGTGGGGCGGAGCGATAGGACAGCAAGGCAAGGTAGAAATCAGACCCAGCATCAACAGCCTTGCATAGGAGCCGTTTGACGATATGAACTCCCTTCTCTGCTTTGCCGTTGGATTGGGGGTACAGGGGACTGGACGTCACAGGGGCAAAATTGTACTGCCTGGCAAAGTTGGACCATTCTTGGCTGGTGAAGCAGGGGCCAGTGTCCGACATAACCGTGAGCGGGATGCCGTGTCAAGCAAAGGTTTCTTTACATGCACGAATAACTGCAGACGAGGTGAGATCGTGCAACCGTATCACCTCCGGGTAATTCGAAAAGTAGTCCACGATCAGGTTATAGTCTCTACCCAGCGCGTGGAATAGGTCGATGCCCACCTTGGTCCATGGTGACATGACCAACTCATGGGGCTGCAGGGTCTCACATGGTTGGGCCGGCAGGAATCGCTGACAAGTGGGGCAGTTGAGCACTGTGTTGGCTATGTCTTCATTAATGCCGGGCCAGTACACTGCCTCTCGGGCCCATCAGCGGCAATTTTCCACGCCAAGGTGGCCCTCGTGTAGTTGTTCCAGGACAAGCTGGCGCATGCTATGCGGGATAACAATGTGGTCCAGTTTTAGAAGAACCCCGTCTACTGCCACCAGATCATCTCTGACATTATAGAATTGAGGGCATTGGTCCTTGAGCCACCTGTCCGTTAGGTGGCGCATGACACGCTGTAGCAAGGGGTCAGCCGCCGTCTCGCGGCGAATTTGGACGAGGCGTTCATCCGAGGCAGGTAGATTGGAGGCCGCGAATGCCACATGGGTGTCAACCTGGCAGACAAATCCCGCTGGGTCACATGGAGTGTTGACTACCCTGGAGAGAGCATCAGCAATGATGAGGTCCTTGCCTGGGGTGTATACCAACTGGAAGTCATAACGCCGGAGCTTGAGAAGAATAAGCTGGAGGCGAGGCGTCATGTTGTTCAAGTCTTTCTGTATTATATTGACCAGCGGGCGATGGTCGGTCTCGACGGTGAATTGAGGAAGTCCATAGACATAATTGAGAAACTTAACAACACCGGTGAGAAGGCCCAGGCACTCCTTTTCTATCTGCGCGTAGCGCTGCTCCGTGGGGGTCATCGCACGTGACGCATATGCAACGGGGGCCCATGATGAGACCTCATCACGTTGAAGGAGCACTGTCCCAATGCCGGATTGACTGGCATCGGTCGAAATTTTGGTCTCCTTTGCTGGATCAAAGAAAGCTAAGACCTGGGCCGTACTCAGTTTTGCCTTGAGTTCTCTCCATTCGCGCTCGTGGGCAGGGAGCCATTGGAAGTCTGTCATCTTCCTGACCAGGTTCCTGAGAGCGTAGTATGAGAGGTGAGGTTGGGGATGAATTTTCCTTAAAAATTGACCATGCCCAGAAATCGGAGGACCGCCTTCTTGTCCTCTGGTGTTTTCATAGCTGTGATGGCAGCTACCTTGTCCGCACCCGGCTGCACACCCAATTGGGAGATGTAGTCCCCGAGGAACTTAAGTTTTGTCTGACCAAAAGAGCATTTGGCCATGTTGAGGCGGAGGCCATGCTTATGTATACGTCTGAATACGCGCTAGAGGCGACTAACATGCTCCAAATGATTATGTCATCGACATAGACTCGAACACCTTCAATACCTTCCATCATTTGTTCCATAATCCGATGGAACACTTCTGGTGCAGAGATGATCCCAAACGGCATCCAGTTGTAACAATATCTTCCAAAGGGGGTGTTAAATGTGTCATGATATTCAAACATACATCATAACACATACATAATGATAGACAGACCAACGGACCAATTAGCACACATAACACGACAGCCAATCACAGACAAGAGCAGACACAGTATAAGACAAGAAACACGACACTTCCTGGGCAGTCCATCTGGAGGCAGCACAGGGCCAGGACCATATAGCAAGACACTCACACAGTCACAACGTGCTGAGTACCAAGTCTGATGTATAAATAGTTAAATGGAATAAAACTGCGTTGTACCAATCGCAACCGTGTTGGTTCGTCTGTACCTCAGAGCACCCAACACTTCATGGTACCAGGAGTGAATCGATACCAACCGGCAAATCTGCCACCCTGAGCCATGGACACCCGCAACAAACCGCAGCCATTGCAAGTCGTTGGGAACCTGGGCACAAATTGGAAGCTCTTCAAGCAGCGATTCGAACTCTTCATGCAAGCCAATGAAAAACAGGGCGCCTCGGACGAAACAAAGATTGCCATGCTCCTCACTACCGCAGGTCAGCACGCCATCGATGTATACAACTCCTTGGTGTTCGCAGAAGGCGAGAACAAAGCTAAGTATGACACGGTCCTCCTCAAGCTCGACAAGCACTTCAACGTTGAGGTCAACAAAAGTTTTGAGAGGTATGTCTTTCAGCAGCGCCTGCAAGGTAAGGATGAGCTCTTTCAGTCCTTCCTGACGCACCTCCGCATACTCGCGCAGTCCTGCGGTTACGACACCACCTCAGAGTCCATGATCCGGGACCAGATCGTTTTTGGCATTGCCTCTAGTGGCCTACGCCAGCAGCTTTTAAAAATTAAAGGCCTGACCTTAGCATCTGCAGTTGAAGCCTGTGTCCTGCATGAGAATGCGACCAGCCGCTATACCCAATTTCAGGCGACTGAATCGGCACGGAGGGGGTCCCACGCGATCGAATCGGCAAGCCAGGCTGCCCATGAGGCCGAACGCGGCCAGGCAATCGAGTTTCTCCCGGCCCGCGGCCCGGACGAGGGCAGCCGTTTCGCGCGCTTTTTAAGGCCTCCCGTGTTTGTGCGCGCCAAAACCTACGGCAACACTGAGGGACGTGCTGCGCAGGTGCGCACGACGCACGAACTGCGCATGCGCAGTGGCGTAACGAACGCCATGACGTCATGACGTGCGGCAACTGTGGAGCTGCACATTTAAAAGGGCAATGTCCTGCAAAAACCCGACAATGCCTACGCTGTGGCAAGATGGGCCACTACGCTGCCTACTGTCGAGCAGCTCAACCTGTTGATCTTCCACATCCCCGACAACCTCGCAGGACCGTGCGGACCATTCAGCCTCCACATCACGACATCCAAACCGAGGACACAGATGACCAAGACGCCTTCCGGGTTGCGGTCATTGATGCGAACTGGGTCAACACCATCAATCCGGGCGATGAATGGAGTGCCACCCTAACGGTCAACCGATCGCCGATCACTTTCCGCCTGGACACTGGCGCCTCCGCCAACCTCATAGCATGGTCAGCCTTCTACGCCATGAAGGTCAGACCACCAATCCAGCCATCCCGGTGCAAGATGGTCGACTACAATGGGAACGTTATCCCGACCATGGGATCCTGCCAGCTCCAGGTGACACACAACACACACACAGCCACACTCTCGTTCGAGATAGTTGGCTCATCGAAGGACTCCCTGCTGGGCGCACAGGCATGCAAGGCTCTCCACCTTGTGCAACGAATTCTCTCTCTCTCTCCAGACGGCACGTCTGACTTCCCGGATGCAGAGTTCTGCGCACAGCTCCAATCGCTCCTCGCCCACAACCAGGAGGCATTCGAAGGCATGGGAACACTGCCATACACCTACCAAATTCGCCTCAAACCGGACACCATCCCGGTCGTTCACGCACCTCGCAGGGTTCCTGCGCCACTTAAAGACGGCCTCAAGCAGCAGCTGCAGGATCTCCAGGACCAAGGGGTCCTATCCAGGGTCACGGAGCCCACGCCATGGGTCAGCTCCATGGTGTGTGTCAAGAAGCCCTCTGGCGAGCTCTGCATCTGTATTGACCCCAAAGACCTCAATAATAATATTATGAGGGAACATTATCCCATACCCAAACGGGAGGAGATCACCAGTGAAATGGCCCAGGCGAAGATATTCACAAAACTGGATGCTTCTAAAGGATTTTGGCAGATCCAACTGGACCCGTCCAGCCAAAAGCTATGTACCTTCAACACCCCTTTCGGCAGGTTCTGCTACAACCGGATGCCATTTGGCATCATCTCGGCATCCGAGGTCTTCCATAGAATCATGGAGCAGATGATGGAAGGCATCGAAGGGGTGCGCGTATATGTGGACGACGTCATCATCTGGTCCACCACACCGCAGGAGCACATACATCGTCTCCAACGCGTTTTTGCCCGCATACAGGAAAACGGCCTGCGCCTCAACCGAGCCAAGTACTCCTTTGGCCAGACCGAGTTGAAGTTCCTGGGGGACCATATCTCCCGGTCAGGGGTCCGTCCCGATGCAGACAAGGTGAGCGCCATCACAGCCATGCCGCAGCCGGCCGACAAGAAGGCTGTCCTACGCTTCCTTGGCATGGTCAACTTCCTGGGGAAGTTCATTCCCAACCTTGCCTCCACACGACGACTCTGCGCCACCTCGTCAGAAAATCCACAGAGTTCCAGTGGCAATACACACACCAGCTGGAATGGGAGGAGCTCAAACGCAAGCTCACTACGGCACCAGTGTTGGCGTTTTTCGACACGTCTCGTGCCACCAAAATCTCAACTGATGCCAGCCAATCCGGCATTGGAGCAGTGCTCCTGCAGAGGGATGACACGGCATCATGGGCCCCAGTGGCCTATGCATCGCGGGTCATGACCCCCACAGAGCAGCGCTACGCGCAAATCGAAAAGGAATGCCTGGGCTTGCTAACCGGTTTAGACAAGTTCCACGATTACGTCTATGGTCTTCCACGGTTCACGGTCGAAACTGACCACCGCCCCCTGGTCAGCATAATAAACAAGGACCTGAACGAGATGATCCCTCGCCTCCAGCGCATCCTACTTAAACTCAGGAGGTACGACTTCCAACTGGTCTACACTCCAGGGAAGGACCTCATCGTGGCAGATGCCCTATCCAGAGCAGTGAGCACGCCGCCAGATGCGGAGGGGTTCGTATGTCAGGTCGAGGCACAGGTGGCTTTTACAGCGTTAAATCTGCCAGCTGACGACTCCAGTCTGGTCTGTATCCGCCGAGAGACTGCGGCCGACCCCCTTCTGCAGCGAGTGATGCGCCACATGACGGGAGGATGGCTCAAAGGGCAGTGCCCGCAGTTCTACAATGTACGAGACGACCTAGCCATCATTGATGGTGTCTTTCTGAAGCTGGACCGGATTGTGATTCCGCACAGCATGCGCCAGCTGGTTCTCGACCAACTACACGAAGGCCACTTGGGGGTCGAGAACTGCAGACGGAGGGCTCGAGGGGCGGTATACTGGCCGGGCATCAGTGACGATATTGCCAACATGGTGCTCAACTGTACAACCTGCCAAAGGTTTCAGCCGGCGCAACCTCCTGAGACGCTTCTGCCCCATGAGCTGGTGACGTCCCTCTGGGTGTCGACCTATTTCACGCGCTCGGCATGGACTATGTCATCATAGTTGACTACTTCTCAAACTACCCAGAAGTCATACGCCTGCACGATTTGATGTTGTCTGCTGTCATCAGGGCCTGCAAAGACACCTTTGCTCGCCACGGCATTCCGATGACTGTCATGTCGGACAATGGGCCCTGTTTTGCCAGCCATGAATGGTCGTCCTTTGCTGCTTCGTATGGCTTCACACACGTGACGTCCAGCCCTCTGCATCCCCAGTCCAATGGAAAGGCGGAGAAGGGAGTTCACATTGCCAAGCGGCTCCTCTGCAAGGCTGCTGCTGCCGGTTCGGACTTCTACCTCGCCCTGCTGGCCTATCGCTCGGCCCCACTAGCCACTGGTCTCTCACCAGCACGGCTGCTGATGGATCGCGCCCTCAGAACCACTGTACATTCCATCTTGGCACCAACAATAGACCATGCTCCGGTACTGCATAAGATGCAACTGCAGCACGGTCGCCAGAAGAGGTCGTACGACATACGGGCAACTGATCTTCCCTCCCTGGCCCCTGGAGACAATGTCCGCATCCACCTACCAGACGGTGGCTGGTCAGCACCTGCCGAAGTTCTCCGAGGCGTGGCTCCCCGCTCGTTCCTGGTACGCATGCCAGATGGATCCGTGCGTAGGCGCAATCGCCGAGCCCTTCGCTTACTTCCACGCTCGCAACGGGACTCTACACAGACGCCGTGTCCTCCACTGGTTCCTGATAGCGACTTCGTGGAGCTGCCATATACCATGCCCCTTCTGTCACCGCCCGTGGCCAGGCTCGCACCTCAGCCGGTGGTTCTCGACCCACCCGTGAGGCGGTCAACCCGAATTCGTCGCCCACCTACTAGACTGGACTTATGAGACTGTTCACACGTCAAACTTTTGCAACCACTGTTTTATAACATGTCACTGTTTTATCGTTACAGGCCTCGTTTGATCGTTCCAAATTTCAACGTTGTTCTTCTTTTGTTATGGTACAACCTCGTTAGCATGTCACACCTGACATCGCCCCTTGTATATAGTTAAGCCCCATGTACATGATGTAAATATTACGCACACACACACACCTTTAGCTGCACTCAGGAAACATTTATATTTATAACCACGTAGGCACATAATCTTGTAAAAATGGGGGGATGTCATGATATTCAAACATACATCATAACACATACATAATGATAGACGGACCAATTAGCACACATAACACGACAGCCAATCACAGACAAGAGCAGACACAGTATAAGACAAGAAACACAACACTTCCTGGGCAGTCCATCTGGAGACAGCACAGGGCCAGGACCATATAGCAAGACACTCAAACCGTCACAACGTGCTGAGTACCAAGTCTGATGTATAAATAGTTAAATGGAATAAAACTGAGTTGCACCAATCGCAACCGTGTTGGTTCATCTGTACCTCAGAGCACCCAACACTTCAAAATGTGCAGAGTTTCCTGCTGGATTTATCGAGCTGGATTTGCCAGAATCCTTTTGAGACGTTGAGTTTGGTGAGCTCTTCGTGCTTGGGAATTGGATCGTGCTCTCTCATAATATTGCGATTTAGATCCTTGGGATCAATGCAAATTCTCAATTCGCCGGAAGGCTTTTTTACACACACCATGGAAGTGACCCAGTCGGTCAGTTCCGTGACTTTGGAAATCACTCCTTGGTTCTGGAGGTCCTGCAGCTGCTGCTTGAGGTGGTCCTTAAAGGGCGCTGGCACCCTGCGAGGTGCGTGCACCAGAGGCGTGGCATTCGGTTTTAATAAAATCTTGTAGGCGTACGGGAGCGTGCCCATGCCCTCAAAGACGTTGTGGTACTGGTTGATACTGATGTCGAGCTGCACCCTGAAGTCAGTGTCCTGAAAGGCAGATGCGTCAGCAGGAGAGAGAGAGTGAACTCTCTGAACTAGGTTCAACAGTTTGCATGTTTGCGCCAAGCAGGGAGGCTTTCGAGGAGCCCACAATTTCAAAGGGAAGGATGGCTTTACGTGACCTGTGCGTCACTTCAAGTTGGCATGAGCCGCTGGCAGCAATGGCATTGCCATTATAATCTAATAGCTGGCAGGCTGATGGCAGGATGGATGGTTTGACACGAAGGCTTTGGAGGTCAGACCGCGCAATGAGATTGGCGGAGGCACCAGTGTCCAGGCGGAATCGTATTTGGGACCGGTTGACCGTAAGGGTGGCACACCACTCATCGTCCGGATCGATGCTGTATACCGATAGAGGCTGGATTCTTTGCTTCGGGGACACCCTGTTTTTTGTAATGATACCGACTCGAAAAGGCGCCTTTGGGTCCTCGGTGTCAATATTGGGCAGCAGGTCCGAATCGAGCTCGGTGACCATGGGGTGAATGGCCCGGACATCCCTGCGAGGCTGGCTGGAGCGACGAGAGTTGGCAGGCTGAGCTGATCTGCATAAAGCAGCATAGTGGCCAAGTTTGCCACATCGCAGGCATCGTCGGGATTTGGCAGGACATTGCCACTTTAAGTGGGTGGAGCCACAGTTGCCGCACGTTGTAGCGTCAGTACGTTCGCTGCGCCACCGCGCATGTGCGGTGCGGTCGTATGTGGTGCACGCCTGTGCAGTACGTTCGTCGAAGTCGCCATCTCCTCGTTCGCTCCGTACAAGCACGGGAGTCCGCGAAAAGCGCGCAAAATGTCCGCCCTCATCCAGGCTGAGGCCCTGGAGTTGCTCAATTGCTTAGACCCTTAGACCGTTTCAGCCGCTTGGATGTGGGAATACCGACTAGTGGCGTGTTCATGTAGCACGCAGGTCTCGATGGCAATCGCTAGGGTGAGCTGCTTTACCTTGAGGAGCTGCTGGCGTAGGGGGTCCATCTGAACACCGAAAACAATCTGGTCGCGTATCATGGAGTCGGAGGTGGGCCCGTAATTACAGGACTGCGCAAGGATTCGGAGGTGGATGAGAAAGGACTGGAGAGGTTCATTCTTACCCTGCAAACGCTGTTGGAATACATCGCGCTCTAAACTTTCATTCACCTCGATGTCGCAGTGACTGTCAAACTTGAGGAGGACCGTCTTGGATTTTGATTTATCTTCACCATCAGCAAAGTTGAGAGAATTGAAAATGTGGATGGCATGTTCCCCGGCCGTGGATAGGAAGAGAGCGATCTTCCTGGTGTCTGAGGCAGGTTCCCGGTCTGTGGCTTCAAGGTAGAGCTGGAAGCGTTGTTTGAATATCTTCCAGTTGGCCCCGAGGTTACCGGTGATGCGGAGCGGCGGCGGTGGGCGGACGCTGTCCATTTTGCAGGATGCCTGTATACTGGTGGAAGGCAGATCACTTGCAGGTAAGTCTAAGAAGTTCTAACATCCCTCAAATACTGGTACCATGTTGTGTTGGGTGCTCTGGATCCGTGGAACACATACAGTCCACCAACACTTAAAATAATACAACATTAATTTATTAAGTTAGAAACTGTTGAACATACTTTCACTGTGGGTTAACGTGATGTTAGATTAAACTAAAGACCTATGCCTGTCCTAACCAGTCTATGCACTCAGCACATGGTGAAGATCTGTGCTGTAAGCTGTAATCTCTGTCCTTCTGAGAGGCTGCATCCCGAATGAGTGGGAACTTTGATGCCCTCTGTCTATATAGTGAGTGTGCTCTAACTGGTGATTGGCTGCAGTGTTGTGTGTGTTGATTGGTTTTGCTGTGTGTCCATCAGTGTGTGTGTCTGCACCATGATATACAGGTGTATATTATGACAGGAGCACTTTGGAAGAGCTACCCAATGAACCCTCTGCCTGCCCCAACATGCAATACAATCATGGCTGATCTTGGGCTTCAACTCCAGTTCCTGCCGGCTCCCCATATTCCGTAATTCCCTGAGAGGACAAAAGGCTGTCCAAATGTATTCAATTTAACCACAAAATGTTCCTCCAACTGATTATCCAATTCCCTTTTATACGTTATTACTGAATCTGCTTCCACCAACCTTTCAGTGCTATGCTTTCTAGACCATAACTTGATGTGATTGAATTTTGTAAGGAAGTAACAAAGAGGGACATTGAGTGTAATGTATTTGATATAATCTGCATAGATTTTAGCAAGGCTTTTGATAATGTCCCAAATGGCAGCTGGCCAGTAAAGTAAAAATTCATGGAATCCCAGGGAAAGTGCTACTTTGGATCCAAAACTGGCTCTGGCAAGACACACAGGGTACTGGCTGACAAATGTTTTTGAGACTGGAAAGATTAAATAGGCTGGGGTTGTGCCCTTTGAAACAGAGAAAACCGAGGGGAGATTTAATTGATAATGATCAGGAGCCTTGATAAGAGTGGATGGGGGCGATCTTTTTCCCTTAGCAGAGGGGTCAATCAGGGATCAGAGGGTTAACGTAATTGGAAGAAGGATGTGAGGGCAATTGAGAAATGTTTTTCATCCATGGTTGGGGTCTGAAAGTTACTGCGTGAAAGAGTGATAAAGGCAGGGAAACTAATTAAAATTTGTTAAATATTTGGATATGCACTTGACGTGTGGTAATCTCCATGGCTCTGAACTAAACGCTGGGAAGTGGGAGCGGGCAGAATATCTATTTCTTTTTGGCTGTGCACAGACTGTCATTACATACACCAGTATATCATGGTGCAGACACACACACTGATGGACACACAGTGGGACCAATCAACATACACAACACCGCAGCCAATCACCAGTTAGAGCACACGCACTATAAACACAGGGGACATCAGAGTTCCCGCTCTTGGGAGTAGCAGCCAGCAAGGAGCACAGAGCTCGCAGCCTGCAACACAGACATTCACCATGTGCTGAGTGCTTCAACTGGTTAGGACTAGGTGAAGGTCTATAGTTAAAGCTGGTATTGCTTTTACCCACAGTTCAAGTATGTTTAAATAGTTAACCTTGTAATAAAATAGAGTTGCACCACTTCAAGTGTTGGCGACCTGTTTGTGATCCAGAACACCCAACACATCATGGTACCACGAGTGGTTGCATACTAGCACTTCTTAGACCCACCTGCAAGTAATCTGCCTTCCACCAGCATTTCGTCATCCTGCAACATGGACAACATCAGCCCGCCGCCGCCACTCCGCATCGCCGGCAACCTTGGGGCCAACTGGAAGATTTTCAAACAGCGTTTCCAGCTCTTCCTCGAAGCCACGGACAGGGAGGGCGCCTCGGACACCAGAAAGATTGCTCTTCTCCTCTCCACAGCTGGGGAACATGCCATCCACATCTTCAACTCTCTCACCTTTGCAGATGACAAAGACAAGACAAAGTTTATGACAGTTCTCCTCAAATTTGACACTCACTTCAGCGTGGAGGTGAATGAAAGTTTTGAACGCTACGTGTTCCAGCAGCGTTTGCAGGGTAAGGACGAGCCTTTCCAATCCTTCTTAACGCACCTCCGCATCCTTGCACAATCTTGCAGCTACGGGCCCACCTCCGACTCCATGATACGTGACCAGATCGTTTTCGGTGTTCAGTCGGACCCCTACGTCAGCAGCTCCTCAAAGTTAAGCAACTCACCCTAGCGACCGCCATCGAGACCTGTGTCCTGCATGAAAATGCCAACAGTCGGTACTCCCATATACAAGCGGCTGAAACGGCGCGGCAAGGTCCCCACAAGGCGGAACGAGTCCACGTAATTGAACACCTCCAGGGCCTCAGCCTAGATGAAGGCGGCCATTTCGCGCGCTTTTCGCAGACTCCCGTGCTTGTACGCACCAAACGAGGGGACAGCGACGTGGAGAAACGTAATGCGCAGGCGCACGCCACGCAGGACTGCACCGCGCATACGCGGTGGCGCAGCGAACGTGCTGACATCACGAGTGCGGCAACTGTGGCTCCGCCCATTTAAAGTGGCAATGCCCCGCAAAATTTCAACAATGCCTACGATGTGGCAGATGTGGCCACTATGCTGCCTGCTGTCGAGCAGCTCAGCCTTCCAATTCACATCGCTTCAGCCAGCATCGCAGGAATGTTTGGGCAATTCAACCCACGGTCACCGAGTCCGATTCCGACCTCCCACACAGCAGTGACACCGAGGACCCGGAGGCGCCTTTTCGAGTCGCTGTCGTAACGAAAAACAGGCTGTCCCCGAATCAAAGACACCAGCCGCTGTCGGTGTACAGCATTGATCCAGACGATGAGTGGTGTGCCACGCTCACGGTCAACCAGAATTCGTCGCCCATCTCAGAGACTTAATCTGTGAACTTTGCACAAATGGACTCTCTGGTTCTGTTCTTCTGTTTAATCGTTCAAGTGGTTTGTATATAATGTTCATCTCGTTGTTGGTGTGACACACTGTTTTTCTGCACCAGGCACCTTCCCATGTAAATAGCTTAGTTTTATGTACATAGTCCTGTAAATAATCCGCACACACATAGTCAGGAACATTCCCCACACACTATTTATTGTCGCGCAGGCACATTTTTTTATATAAAAGGGGGGGATGTCATAATATACACCAGTATATCATGGTGCAGACGCACACTGATGGACACACAGTGGGACCAATCAACATACACAACACCGCAGCCAATCACCAGTGGGAGCACACACACTATAAAGACAGGGGGCATCAGAGTTCCTGCTCTTGGGAGTAGCAGCCAGCAAGGAGCACAGAGCTCGCAGCCTGCAACACAGACATTCACTATGTGCTGACTGCTTCAACTGGTTAGGACTAGGCAAAGGTCTATAGTTAAAGCTGGTATCGCTTTTACCCACAGTTCAAGTATGTTTAAATAGTTAACCTTGTAATAAAATAGAGTTGCACCACTTCAAGTGTTGGTGACCTGTTTGTGATCCAGAACACCCAACACATCACAGATGAGACCTGAAATGCCTCCCTCTGTGCCATAAATTTTCTTTACAAAATATATCTCCTCATCTCACCTCTGAATCTTTTGTCAGTTATCGTAAATCTGTTCCTCTGGTTACTGACGCTGCTGCCACAGGAAATAGTTCCTCTCTTTTTTCTCAAGACCCTCCATGATTTTGAGCACCTCTATTAAATCTTCCTTAAACCTTGCAGCTATCATGAGAACAAACCCAGCATCTCTTGATTCTCCATGTGACTGAAATCCCACATTATTGGTATCATTTCTCTTCTCTTTCTAAGGCTGTGACATTCTTCTTAAAGTGCAGAAGAATGGACAAAATGACCAGTTGGCCCTATGCAAGTGATTTATAAAGGCTTGGCAGAATCTCCTTACTATTGTACTTCAGGCCTCTGCTTATAAAGCCAGGACTTCTGCTTGGTTTTTTTAAACAGCTGTCTCAACTTAGTGGCCTGCCATCTTCAAAGGTCTGCATGCTTACATCCCAAGGTCACTCTGTCCCTGTAACATTTTATTTGTTTACACTACCTTTCCTCGTTCTTCTTACCAAAAGCCACCACTTCACCGTGTGAAATTTCATTTGCCATGCGCTTACTCATTTCACCAGTGTGCCTCCTCCTGAACTCTGTCACTATCCTCCTCATGTTTTTTTTCTTATAAATTTAGAGTATCCTATTGCTTTTTTCCAATTAAGGGACAATTTAACATGGCCAATCGACCTACCCTGCACACCTTTGGGTTGTGGGAGTGAGTTCCACACAGTCACGGGGAGAATGTGCAAATGTGATTCGGGGCTGGGATCGAACCCGGGTCTTCAGCGGCGTGAGGCAGCAGTGCTAACCACTGCGCCACCGTGCCGCCCTATCCTCCTCACTTTTAACAACATTTCTGAGTTTCGTGTCATCTGCAAACTTTGAAATATTGTCCTGTATACCCAAGCCCTAGTCATTGATATATATTAGAAAGACCAGTGGTCCTTGGAAAAACCACTGTATACTTCCCGCAACAGTTTGAAGAACAACCATTCATTATGACTCTGCTTTCTATCTCTGAGACAATTTTGCATCCAAGCAGCAACCAACGCCCTTTCAATCCCATGGGCTTCGATCTGATACAGCTTGTCCAGTATTTGCTGGAGATTTTTTTTGAATTTGTTGTTGTAGCAGAAAATCTAGTTGAGAAATGTTAATGTTCAGCAAAATTTTGGAGTGAGCTTGTCCAAAAGCTTTGTCGCAGAATAGATTTGCCATTGCTATCATTGGAATACCATAATTGGAGTGATTAGTTGATATACTCTTGCAACTGTATTAATTACAGGTTAATAGATGTTTGATGAAGTTACAAGGTTGTAATCATATGCTTTTGATTACGTTAGAAATGGTAAATTCGGAAGCACGGTGTCACAGTGGTTAGCATTGTTGCCTCACGGCGCCGAGGTCCCAGGTTCGATCCAGGCTCTGGGTCACTGTCCGTGTGGAGTTTGCACATTCTCCCCGCGTTTGCGTGGGTTTCGCCCCACAACCCAAAGATGTGCAGGGTAGGTGAATTGGCCACGCTAAATTGCCCCTTAATTGGGAAAAAGGAATTGGGCACTCTAAATTTATAAAAATAAAAATGGGTGGCTGACTCGTTATCACCTGTTTTATATGAATGTAAAGTCAATATCATCCCCACTTTGTTTGCTTAATTCCAGATGCTGAATTACTTGAGAGTAATGCCAATGGAGGACCAACTTGTTGAATGTAAAGACTAAAGAATGGAGGCAGTAGGATACAATTCAATTTAGAATTGACCATTTCTTTTCTTCAAATACGGGGAGAATGTGCAAACTTGACACGGACACTGACCCAGAGCTGGGATCGAACCTGGGACCTCAGTGTCGTGAGGCAGCAGTGCTAACCACTGCGCCACCGTGCTGCCCTTGTTTAAAATATATATGTTATTTCTACAAATTAATCAAATATCCGGCTGCTTTCTGTTCCTTTGTTTCACAAGGACACATGAAAACGGTTGAATTAGATTTGATGGAACATAATATTTCTTATTCAGTCGAGACAATATTGACATGTACAATTACCCGTGTTGCTTTAATTTGATTTTGATTTGATTTATTGTCACATGGACCGAAGTACAGTGAAAAGTATTTTTCTGCGGCTGAGGGAATGTACACAGTACGTACATAGTAGACAAAAAAAGAATAACTAACAGAGTGCATTGACAAATGGTACATCGACAAACAGTGATTGGTTACAGTGCGGAACAAGGAGCCAAACAAAGCAAATACATGAGCAAGAGCAGCATAGGGCGTCGTGAATAGTGTTCTTACAGGGAACAGATCAGTCCGAGGGGGAGTCGTTGAGGAGTCTTGTAGCTGTGGGGAAGAAGCTGTTCCTATGTCTGGATGTGCAGGTCTTCAGACTTCTGTACCTTCTGCCTGATGGAAAGGTCTGGAAGAGGCAATGCCTGGATGGGAGGGGTCTCTGATAATGCTGTCTCCCTCCCTGAGGCAGTGGGAGGTATATACAGAATCAATGTGAGGGTGGCAAGCTTGTGTGATGTGTTGGGCTGAGTTCACCACACTGCAGTTTCTTGCGATCTTGGGCCGAGCAGTTACCATGCCAAGCTGTGATGCAGCCGGATAGGATGCTCTCTATCACACATCTGTAGACGTTTGTGAGAGTCGATGCACACGTGCTGAATTTCTTTAGCTTCCGTGGGAAATAGAGACGTTGTTGGGCTTTCTTGACTGTTGCATCAACGTGAGTGGACCAGGACAGGCTGTTGGTGATGGTAGCCCCCAGGAACTTAAAGCTATCAACCATCTCCACTTCGGAGTCATGGATGCAGACGGCAGTGTGTGTCGTGCTACGCTTCCTGAAGTCGATGATCAGTTCCTTGGTCTTTCCGACATTTAGAGAGAGGTTGTTTTCAATACACCATGCAACCAAGTGATTATTTCCCTTCTGTAGTCTGATTCGTCGTTTGAGATACGGCCCACCACAGTCATATCATCCGCAAATTTATAGATTGAGTCGGAATTAAATCTTGCCACACAGTCATGTGTGTACAGGGAGTACAGTAGAGGACTGAGCACACATCCTTGCGGGGTCCCGGTGTTGAGGACTATTGTGGAGGAGGTGCTGTTGCCTACCCTGACAGAGTTCTATTTCCACAAGGAACTGTGCTACTCAGAAATATTTTTATTGTATAGAACAGAGTCGGAGGTATTAGCAATGGCACTCCTAGTAATTAGTATCAGAGCTTAATGCTGAAGGTACAGTGGGGGTCTGTAAACCACTTCTGTCCCTCACCAGCCCCCAAAACCCCACAAAATTAGCATTTTTGCTTTCAGATTTTAAAATGATTTTGTTCTGTTATCAAGGTTTAAAGATTTCCAAGGGTCGATGTCATGATGTGGTGACAATGTCGAACTAGTTACTCTCACAGCACAACAGGATTGGTGTAATTCGTGGGCGCAGTACACAAGCAGTTTATGTCCTATTGCTTTCATACACTCCCTACTACAGAGGTTGGCTGATGTGTAGGGGTTACAGTCATTGCAGTGAGATAACAGCTCCTACAGGGCTGACACTTGGAATTAAAACTGTCTTTATTGCAGGGCTCAGATTTTGCTGGCAAGGAGGGGGTGGCATGGTGGCGTAGTGGTTAGCACTGCTGCCTCACGGCGGCAAGGACCCGGGTTTGATCCCAGCCTTGGGTCATTGTCCGTGTGGAGTTTGCACATTCTGCGTGGGTCTCACCCCCACAACCCAAAGATGTCTAGGGTAGGTGAATTGGCCACGCTAAATTGTCCCTTAAGTGGAATTTTAAAAATAAATTCTGGCAAGGAGTGCCTCTGCTCCTCTTGGGCATTGGGCCTCTGAGGTTCTACGCCAGGGGTTTTGCAATTGGGTAAAAGAAAAGCCACGATCTAGATTCAAAATGCCTGGGAGCAGGGTTAAATAATGCAGTCTCATATATCTATGGGTTGTGAGTGCAGATGTCAAAGACGTTTTCTAAAAATTAGTAAATTCCACCACATTGCCCTTTTCACACAAGGTCTTACGTTAAGTGCCAAAAGATTCACCTTGGTGCTGCTGCACTGGGACAGCATGCAAAGTACTGTGACAACCTTTCAGCTGCTGGGAACCTTTCATACCCACGTTGCTGAACAATGCACAAACATGCTTCGAACATGCTGGGGCTGTTTAGCACAGGGCTAAAAAAGCAGACCGAGGCAGGCCAGCAGCACGGTTCGATTCCCGTAACAGCCTCCCCGAACAGGTGCCGGAATGTGGCGACTAGGGGCTTTTCGCAGTAACTTCATTTGAAGCCTACTTGTGACAATAAGCAATTTTCATTTCATTTCATTTTAAAAGTTAGAACTGCCAAACACGCTGCCACGAAAGTTACTTGCATGCTGCATGTGCGTGGACTCATATAAGGCGGCATGTGTATCAAAGCAAAATACTGCAGTTGCTGGAAATCCGAAATAAAAACAGAAAGTGCTGGAAATACTCCCACACCTGTGGAGGGAGTAAAACAAAGTAAATGTTTCAGTTTGATGGGCTATCATTAGAACTGGAGAAAGTTGGAAATGCAACATGTTTTAGGCAGATGAAAGGGTGGAAAGAGAACAAAAGGAAAGAACTGTGATAGGGCAGAAGACAGGAATGATTAAGTGGTGAAGGAGTTTGCGGTGCATGTCCAAAGGCAGTGGTAATGGGACAAGTAAAGAAACAAAATAAGTGTCTGGATGAGGTGTGAATGGTACCATGAGGAAAAGCTGCTGTCTGAAAGCAATTAAAAGAGAAAAACAAGTGAGTGAAACCAAAGCCAGCAAAGAAGAAGGAAACAAAATGTGGGTAGAGGTTATGGTCTGATATGGTTGAACACAATGATGAGACTGCAACTAGGGATGTACATCTGAGGCTGTATAAGGCTCTGGTCAGACCCTATTTGGAGAATTGTGAGCAGTTTTGGGCCCCGTATCTAAGGAAGGATGTGCTGGCCTTGGAAAGGGTCCAGAGGAGGTTCACAAGAATGATCCCTGGAATGAAGAACTTGTCATATGAGGAACGGTTGAGGACTCTGGGTCTGTACTCGTTGGAGTTTAGAAGGAAGAGGATCAGGGTTTATGGGGAGAAGGCAGGAAATGGGGATGAGAAAGTATCAGCCATGATTGAATGGCAGAGCAGACTCGATGGGCCAAGTGGCCTAATTCTGCTCCTATGTCTTATGGTCTTATAACACTGCATCACTGCAACATAACACATATTCTCTTATCATAGAAGCTGTTAAAGAGGCTGCCCTCCAGCCATCATTCTAACCTACAATTGTCTGAACAAGGAAGATACCTAGGGCTTATAATTCTCTTGATCCCAGTACCATACATCAATCAGGAAGGTTCTTTCAACTCATAGGACGAGATTTTCCGGCTCTTCATGCCGACGGGATCTTCTGGTCCCGCCAACAGCGCGCCCTTGCTGTGGGCTTCCCGGCAGCGCTGGGTGGAATCAATGGGAAATCCCATTGATAGCAGCAGGACCAGGAGATTGTACCGCTGGCCAACAACAGACCTCCTCCTGCCGTCGAGAAACGTGCTGTGGGGAGAATCCCACCCAGAGAATATTGTTTGTGAATTGTAGGAGGGATCAATGGTGGATCAAGAAGCTAGGGTCAAGCCGTGCGTGGAGCATTCATAGAATTTACTCATAGAATTTACAATGCAGAAGGAGGTCATTTGGCCCATCGAGTCTGCACCGGCTCTTTGAAAGAGCACCCCACCCAAGCCCACACACCCACCCTATCCCCATAACCCAGTAACCCCACCCAACATTAAGGGCAATTTTGGACACTAAGGACAATTTAGCATGGCCAATCCACCTAACCTGCACATCTTTGGACTGTGGGAGGAAACCGGAGCACCCGGAGGAAACCCAAGCACACACGGGGAGAACGTGCAGACTCCGCACAGACAGTGACCCAAGCCGGGAATCGAACCTGGGACCCTGGAGCTGTGAAGCAACTGTGCTAACCACTATGCTACCATGCTGCCCTTATGACCAAGTTGACTGGAGGATCAGATGGGAGTGGCCTGGAGTTTGTCTACAAAAGAAGCCCAGTAGCTGAGCACCAATGTTCTCTGCAATGTGAAAGTTTGTTGAGGAAAATCTGACACTGAGGAGGGCACTAAGTGTACCCGTGCCGTTATGTTTGACAGTCTTAATGAACAGCAGCAGCGAAGAGAATGATCCAATCAGGACCATCTGCAGTAAAACCCCATGGCATTCCCTAAGGCCAGTCTGAGTAATTCTAAAGAATGCTCCAACTGAGGTTTAAGTAATATGTTGGGCCTGATTTTAACTCTGTGCGAATTGGATGTGTTTTGAGTGAACTAAAATCTTACCCAGCTTGTGGTTTAATACACACTCATCTTTCTTGTTTAGCTTCAACATGTTGGCAAGCAATTTGAGTCAGCCATAACACACGGCTTCTATTACCTTGTGACTGGCCAACATATTCCCACATGAGCAGTCTGTATGCAGAAGCAGTGTTCAGAAATAGAAGACATTTCATACTTTCCCAAAGAGGAGATGCCAGGGTATTACATACTAAGCACAGATGTACCTCTCACACTGTCAGTGGCTCAGTGGTAGCACCCTCATCACTGAGCAATGAAGGTTGTGGGTTCAAGCCTCGCCACAGAGTTTGAGCACATAATCCAAGTTAGTCCCTTCGTGCCACATTAAGGGAGTGCCATCTTTCCGATGTGATGATAAATGAAAGCTCTGTCCACCGCTCAGATCGACGAGAAGGATGGAAATTTGATTGAAAGGATTTAAACCAAGACCTGTGGGAGAAATAGAAATAATCCAGGAGCTCAAATTCAGGCCCCCTTAACTTGAGAGAGAGAATATGGGGGCCATACCGAGGAAATTATATTGAAGGAAAGGAAGGCAATCAGGGTTTTGTTGGGGATAAGGGCATTGATGGTTGAGCTGAGGGAATTGTTGAACAAATTGAGAGCTCCAGAGATATCTTGGTAAATGGAGAGCTAAAGACTAGATAGTCGGAGTCAGTCCTTTGTAAATGACTTGAAGGACTAGCCTCAAAATAAGGGGAAGTAGATTTAGGACTGCGTTTAGGAGGAACTTCTTCACCCAAAGGGTTGTGAATCTATGGAATTCCTTGCCCAGTGAAGCAGTAGAGGCTCCTTCATTAAATGTTTTTAAGATAAAGATTGATAGTTTTTTGAAGAATAAAGGGATTAAGGGTTATGGTGTTCGGGCCGGAAAGTGGAGCTGAGCCCACAAAAGATCAGCCATGATCTCACTGAATGGTGGAGCAGGCTCGAGGGGCCAGATGGCCTACTCCTGGCTCCTAGTTCTTATGTTCTTATGTTCCTGAAATTAAGGCAGATGGAAATAGGGTCAGAGGAGGGTAGGAGTGACTGGGAATATAGGTAGGAGAGTTTATCTGGATTTGGAACTTTTAGAGAAGGCAGGAAAACAGTGTACTTGAAGGAGACAGGGCACGAAAAGCAAGGATGAAGATTGAAATCAGCCATGATTTGAAGTCAATCAGAATGGAAACTTGAAAGAGGAAAAGAAGGACAATATTTCAGTGAGCAACCCAGAGGTGTGTGACTTAATGATAAGGGCCTTGTCAATGGTGCCAGAGAAATGGAATGGCATCTCTAATAGTTTATGTGGAGCAGAGGGGATTGATGGATTTGTGTACTGATGCACTTAATGGACAGAAAAGTATGATAGCACATATCTGGGGCAGGATTCTCCGACCCCCCGCCGGGTCGGAGAATTGGCGGGGGGGGGCGGCGTGAATCCCGCCCCCGCGGGCCGCCGAATTCTCCGGCACCGAAAATTTGGCAGGGGCGGGAATCGCGCCACGCCGGTCGGCGGGCTGTCCCTGGCGATTTTCCGGCCCGCGATGGGCCGAAGTCCCGCTGCTGTCATGCCAGTCCCGCCGGCGTGAATCAAACCACCTACCTTACCGGCGGGACTGGCGGCGAGGGCGGGCTCCGGGGTCCTGGGGGGGGGGGGGCGCGGGGAGATCTGGTCCCGGGGGATGCCCCCACTGTGGTCTGGGGGCACACCAATCCGCGGGCGGGCCTGTGCCGTGGGGGCACTCTTTTCCTTCAGCCTCGGCCATAGCCTCCGCGATGGCCGATGCGGAAGTGACACCCCACTGTGCATGCGCGGGGATGACGTCAGCAGCCGCTGACGCTCCCGAGCATGTGCGGACTTCCACCGGCCGGCGCAGTCCCTTTGGCCCCGACTGGTCTGGCGCCAAAGGCCTTTCCCGCCGGCCGGTGGAGCGCCAACTACTCCAGCGGGGTCCTAACCCCTCAAGGTGAGGGCTTAGCCCCTAAAGGTGCGGAGACATCTGCATCTTTGGGCGGCCCGACACTGGAGTGGTTCCCGCCACTCCATCCCGCCGGGACCCCCCGTCCCGCCGGGTAGGGGAGAATCCCGGCCCTGATATCCCAATATGCTTGTTCCTGGTGGGTGAGTATTCATCCCAGGTATGCACATTCATTAGATCTATAGCTTTATAGTTCTACGACGGGTACTTGCCACCGGACCTTGGAGCTCATTCATGGCTGACCTCCCTTTTACTTGTATGCCCTCATCAGACTTTACTGATTCATGTACTTTTGGGACTTTTCTAGTTCTCCACCAATTAAGCAACAGGATCATTCCAGTTTGTTACACAGTAAGTGGTGAGGCAATTTAAACTAAAGCTATTCAGTAGAACTGTTGGCCCTATTGTTTTTTTCTCTGTCTGGGGGAGTGTCTGGCCTCCACTTGGCAAATGCCCACAGAGACGTGATTGTGGAACAAAAACAGAAAATGCTGGAAATACACAGCAGGTCTGTTGGAATCTGCGGTGAGGACATATAAAGTTGATGTTTCTTGGCTTCTTCAGAACCCAGTTGGAATGTTATGGGCAGTCTGGCTTACATTCCTGAGAGTGGTCTTCAAATAGGACATGACTTAGTACTGCAACCCTCTTCAAGCTGTTAGACAGCAAAGCTGCTCTACAGATTGAAGAAAGAATGGCATTAGTGAAATGTAAAGCTGTGCTAAATAGCACATTTGGAAAAGAAAATTATGCCAAGTAATTAATAGAATCCTAGAATCTCTAGAATGA
Organism: Scyliorhinus torazame; assembly: GCF_047496885.1. Classification (NCBI taxonomy): domain Eukaryota; kingdom Metazoa; phylum Chordata; class Chondrichthyes; order Carcharhiniformes; family Scyliorhinidae; genus Scyliorhinus; species Scyliorhinus torazame. The sequence continues at coordinate 29,826,322 of NC_092717.1, forward strand.
AGAAGGAGGCCATTCGGCCCATCAAGTCAGCACCGATCCTCTGAAAGTGCACCCTTCCTTGGCCCACTCTCCCTCCCTGTCCCTGTAACCCCCACACATCTTTGTACACTAACGGGCCAGGTTTGTCATTGTGACATTGTATGTGTTTGACAAGTTACTTCATCTTGTCTAAAGTCTCAAGCCGCGATTCTCCCAAAGGGTGATAAAGTCCCGACGCCGGAGTGAAAACCAGAGTATTTCACTCCGGCGTCGCAGCCCGCTCCCAGCCCCCTATTCTCCCGCCTCGGGGGGCTAGGAGCGGGGTCGCGTATTTTACATGCGCTGGGCCTTGGTGCCGCTTAAAAGGCGGCGCAGCATAAATGACGTGGCCGGCGTCGCGTAAATGAAGTCACCCGCGAATGCGCGGTTGCCGTCCTCCCCAAGGCCGCCCGCAAGATGGCGGATGGATCTTGCGGTGCGGCGGAGGAAAGGAGGTCCTCCTTTAGAGAGGTTGGCCCGCCGATTGGTGGGCCCCAATCGCGGGCCAGACCCAATTGGAGGCCCCCCTGGTGAAGGAACACCCCCCCCCCCCCCACAGGCCATCCCCCCCAGCGTTCCCACACAGTTCCCGCCGGCACGACCAGGTTTGGACGGCACCGGCGGGAACCTGTCGTGTCGGAGTGGCCGCTCGGCCCATCCGGGCCAGAGAATAGCGGGGATACCGGAGAATCGCCGTTGTGAGTGTCTCGGGCGATTCTCCGGCTGGCGCGGCGCAGAACTCAACGGGGCCATTCTCGCCGGTTGGGAGAATGGTGAGACGGCGTTGGACCGGCGTCACACGATATAATGGCGCGGCTGGCGATTCTCCCAACCGGTGCGGCCTCGGAGAATCGCGCCCATCGTTTGTAAAGCAAAAACTTTACTTTTTTCTATATTTGTTTAAATTTCTAAAGAAATGGGAATATATTTAAAACAAAGTTTGTGTGTAAATGTAAGGATGTGCATGTTCAACTGAAATTCTTTTAATTTTCAGTAATAAAAGTCATAAACCTGGAAAAATCAGGTATTGGAAATAAAGTTCCAAAGTAAAAAAAGTGGCCGGCCTTTAAATATGAACAAACGGGTCATTCTGCCAGAGACAGCGGCAGAGAGAAAGTTGCATGCCCAGCATGTACACTGACGCCACATGCCCTGTACATCCATGTTTTGGGTGCAAAATCATGGAGGAGAGATTCTTCCATTGTGTAGCTGCCAGCAAGCACGGAACATGACTGTGTGAAGAACTGAAGATGGATCATTTTGTAATAAGGAAGAGGGGGCAAGAGACACAAACAGGCAAGGATCTCACAATTGAATCTGCTGGAGACAGCTTATCAGGAGAGTCCACGGCAGGGCAAAGCTGTGCTGGTGTGAGCTGTATCCAGAGCTCCAGGGCCTCTGGTGAACAAACAATTAAGAAGAAACTGAAATTGTGAACAAAACAGTATAAAGATGATTTCTTGAGGTATGGCTTTAATTGTGCCAATACAAATCAGGATGCAAAGCTCATGTGTGTTATGTGCAGGGAAATACTGGCAAATAAAAGCTTAAAACCCTCAAATCTTCAAAGGCATTTAAAGGCGAGTTCGAGGAAAAAAACTCTTGATTTTTTTCATAGGATGCAGCAAGAACTTAAATCGCCAGCTGAAGTCCTTCGCAGAAATATAACATTGAATGACTAAGCAAGTGAGATTGTGAGGACCAAGCAGGCTCACCTGCCGCATTAAAGGTAAGCAATAATGGTGTGTCACAAACGTTGGCCAGCGTGGGTCCCGAAGGTCTGCCGGTTGGTAAAAGTGGGTCCCGAGAAAAAAAGTTTGAAAAACACTGATGTAGAGGATTCTCAGGGGCTTGACCGGGTGGTTGCTGAGAGGTTGTTCCCCTTGTGGAAGATCCTAGGACCAGAGGGCATATTATCAGAGTGAGGGGTCGCAACCCAAAGGTGTGCAGGGTAGGTGGATTGGTGACGCTGAATTGCCCTTTAATCGGAAAAAACAAATTGGGTACTTTAAATTTTAAAAAAGGCTGAGATAGACAAATTTTTAATCAGTAAGGTGATGTGGATAAGATGAGAGAGTGGAATTGAGGATTATCATATCAGGCCAGTCATGATCTCATTGAATGGCAGAGCAGTCTCAATGGGACGAACGGTCTACTTCTGCTCCTATGTGTTATGGTCTAATATTGTCATGGACAGATGCTTCTGCGACAGGTAGATTAGTGAGGATGAGGTCAAATAGGTTTTCCCCACTGTGATGAACGGTTACTGTACTACTGTACCCTTATCATCATGTAAGGTGATGTCCCCTTTAAGACTGGGCTTGGAACCCTGGGGGACTCCACCTCCGGCTCCGCCCCCCTGGGAGTCGTATATAAGGGGCCGTCTTGTGGGCGGCACCCAGTTAGCACCCGTCTCGGCACCAGGCTAGTTCTTAGCTTATTAACTCTCTCTAAGCGTCGTTATTGAGGATACAACACCCACTTAGTGCCATTCTTCTGCCTTCTCCCTGTAATTCTGCACACTCTTCCTTTTCAAATAAGTATTTTGAGTGCTTCATTTGAACGTTCCTGCACCATACTCTCAGGTAGTACATTCCAGACCTGCACCTACATTCACTGCATGAAAATGTTTTCTCTTATATCGCTTCTGCTTCTTTTGTCAATTACTTAAGTATGTGCCCTCTCATTCTCAATCGTTTCCCAAGTGGGAATCGTTTCTCCCTATCTACTCTATCCAGACCCCTCTTGATTTTGAATATCTCCTGTCAAATTTCCTCTCAGCCGTCTCTTCTCCAAGGAAAATAATCCTGACCACCAATCTATCTTCATAACTGAAGCTCCTCATCCCTGGAACCAATATCTCAGGGAAAAAAACAAAAGAACATATGAAATAAAAATATAAAGAAAAGCAAATTGAAGGAAAATGGCACAGAGATTGGTCAATTTCCTCGCCCCGCCCAAAGGCTGGCTGGAATCCAGCAACTGCCACCACAATGACTGGGGTCATTTGGATGACACTGATATTTATGCATTTATCTGGGTTTTATGCTAATATTTAGTGGTATTTTAATTGAAATGTAAGGCAGCCACGAGTGGTCATTCGGTTGTCAAGCAGCAGCCAGTCTAAAGCTAGTCACCAGCAACCAAACCACAGCCAGCCTCACAGCCAAGTCCTGCCAGTGGTTGGACAGGACTGCTGGTATGTGCTGGTGACTGACTTGTAAATGGCTTGGCTGTTGGTCGTATGATTACACTGCAGATTTTAAAATGAACAGATAGAAAAAAAGAGGAAGACTGAAAACACAGCAACCTTGTTTCAACTTCCCATTTGTGGTATTGGAGAACACTTCAGTTGAAACACATTCTCATACAACTTTGACTCACAGGTTTTACAGAAGTATGGCTGGAAGAATTTTGCTTGCTTAATAACTGATCCCAAACAAATTTATACAAACTTTAAAAAAAAATTATTTTAGAGTACCCAAATTATTTTTTCCAACGAAGGGGCCAATTTAGCATGACCAATCCACCTAAACTGCACATCTTTGGGTTGTGGGGTGAGACCCACACAGACATGGGGCGAATGTGCAAACTTCACACAGACAATGACCCAGGACCGGGATCGAACCCAGGTCCTCAGCGTCGTAGGCAGCAGTGCTAACCACCTCACCACTATACAAACTTTTTACAGTTTATTTCATTGCAGTGCGTTGCAATCTTTAATAGGTACAATGTTACGCTCAATAATGTGCTTGAGCGGTTGTGCAGAATGGATTTATCTGACCTTTATTTTTGCGGCTTTAGAATTGCCCCATAATTGTAAGTTGTATCCATAGTAGGCTACTGTATTCCCAACTTGTGTCGTAATATCAGCAATGTAGCGATGCAACCTAAGTCATGGCAACTAACTTATTTCCCATCAGATCTAACCCAACCTTGAAAGTTTTCACATTCTCCCCATGTCTGCTTGGGCCCCATCTCCACAACCCAAAGATGTGATGGATAGGTGGATTTAGTAAAAGAATAATTTACAAAATGAGGTAAAATGGCCTAAACAGCCACTTAGTTTAAGGGTAATTAGGGATGGGCAATAAATGCTGGCCCAGCTAGTGATGCCCACTTCCCATGAAAAAGTTTTTAAAAAATCAATGCCACTCTGTGATTAACATGTTGGAGATTGCTTCTTACATCAATTAGATTATTTTATTGTAAGGGCGGCATGGTGGTGCAGTGGTTAGCACTGCTGAGGAGCCGGGTTCGATCCCGGCCCCGAGTCACTGTTCATGTGGAGTTTGCATTCTCCCCGTGTCTGCATGGGTCTCACCCCCACAACCCAAAGATGTGCAAAGAACAAAGAACAAAGAAAAGTACAGACAGGAACAGGCCCTGCGGCCCTCCAAGCCTGTGGTGACCATGATGCCCTAACCAAAAGAAAACCTTCTGCCTTTACTCGGTCCATATCCCTCTATTTCTTCCCTATTCATGTACCCATCCAGATGCCTCTGAAACATTGTTAATGTGCCTGCTTCCACCACATCCTCAGACAGCAAGCTCCATGCACCCACCACTCTCTGCGTGAAAAACCTACCCCGCACATCTCCCTTAAACTTTCCCCCTCTTCCAGTCGGGGAACACTTCAGCAGTCAAGGGCATTCAGCCTCTGATCTCCGGGTAAGCGTTCTCCAAGGCGGCCTTCAGGACGCGCGACAACGCAGAATTGCAAAGCAGAAGCTTATAGCCAAGTTCCGCACACATGAGTGCGGCCTCAACCGGGACCTGGGATTCATGTCGCATTACATTCATCCACCACCATCTGGCCTGTGAAATCCTACCAACTGTCCTGGCTTGACACAATTCACACCTCTTTAACCTGGGGTTACCCCATCTCTGGATCTGTAAAGATTTAATTACCTGCTAATACTCGCATTCCAAGCATTGTCTGGCATCTTTGAATTTGTCTATATATATGTTTCTGGAACATACCTCTTCATTCACCTGAGGAAGGAGCAGCGCTCCGAAAGCTAGTGACATCAAAACAAACCTGTTGGACTTTAACCTGGTGTTGTAAGACTTCTTACTGTGCTTTCCCCCTCTCACCTTGAACCTGTGCCCCCTTGTAATTACATTCCACCTTTGGAAAAAGCTTCTGACTATCCAACCTGTCTATGCCTCTTACAATTTTGTAGACCTCTATCAAGTCTCCCCTCAGCCTCCATCTTTCCAGTGAAAACAATCCTGTTTATTCAACCTCCCCTCATAGCTAACACCCTCCAGACCAGGCAACATCCTGGTGAACTTTCTTTGCACTCTCTCCAAAGCTTCCACGTCTTTCTGATAATGTGGTGACCAGAATTGCACACAGTACTCCAAATGCAGCCTAACCAAGGTTTTATATTGCGACAACATGATTTCCCTACTTCTTTACGCAATGCCCCGGCTGATGAATGCAAGCATGCCATATGCCTTCTTAATAACCTTGGCCACCTATGTTGCTACTTATAGGGAACTGTGGACCTGCACGCCCACATCCCTCTGTATGTTAATGTTCCGAAGGGTTCTGCCATTTACAGTATAATTCATACCTAGATTTGATCCTCCAAAATGCATCACCTCACATTTTTTTCCAGTTTAAGGTCCACCTGCCATTTCTGTGCCCAAGTCTCCAATCCATCTATCCTGTTGTATCCTCTGACAATCCTTGGCACTATCAGCAACTCTGCCAATCTTCGTGTCATCCGAAAACTTACTAAACAGACCACCCACATTCTCCTCCAGATCATTTATATATACTACAAACAACAGGGGCGGGATTCTCCGTAATCGGCGCGATGTCCGCCGACCGGTGCCAAAAACGGCACGAATCAGTCCGGCATCGCGCCGCTCCAAAGGTGTGGAATTCTCCACATCTTGAGGGGCCGAGCCCTTACCTTGAGGGGCTAGGCCCGCGCCGGACTGATTTCCGCCCCGCCAGCTGGCGGGAAAGGCCTTTGGTGCCCCGCCAGCCGGCGCGGAAATGACTTGCCGGGCGGCGCATGCGCGGGAGCGTCAGCGGCCGCTCACGGCATCCCCGCACATGCGCAGTGGAGGGGGTCTCTTCCGCCTCTGCCATAGTGGAGACCATGGCGAAGACGGAAGGAAAAGAGTGCCCCCAGAACCCCGGAGCTCACCCGCGCCGCCTTGTCCCGCCGTTCGAAAGGTGGTTCAATCCACGCCGGCTGGCGTGGGTTGACAGCGGCAGGACTTCGGCCCATCGCGGACCAGAGAATCGCCAGGGGATTCCCGCCGACCGGCGCAGCGCATTTCCCGCCCCCGCCGAATCACTGGTGGCGGAGAACTCGCGACACGGCGGGGGCGGGATTCACGCCGGCCCCCGGCGATTCTCCGACCCGGTGGGGGTCCATCTAGCCAGCTCACCCAGAATACAGTGCAATTTTAGTTTTTGTACCAGTCTGCCATGTGGGACCTTGTCAATGCCTTACTAAAGTACATACACATAAACTACATACACAACCCTTCCCTCATCAATTTTCTTTGTCGCCTCTTCAAAAAACTTAATCAAGTTGGTGAGACATGACCTTCCCCGTACAAATCCATGCTGCTTGTCACTAACTAGTCCATTTTCCTACAAATGTTCATATATTCTGACACTCAGTATCTTTTCCAAAAGCTTCCCCACCACTGACGTCAGGCTCACAGGCCTATAATTTGCTGGATTATCCCTGCTTCCTTTCTTAAACAAGGGAACAACATTGGCTATTCTCCAGTCCTCTGGAACTTCACCTGTTGGCAAAGAAGATGTGAAGATATCTATTAAGGCCCCAGCTATTTCTCCCCTTGCCTCCCACAGTAACCTGGGATAGATCCTATCCGGCCCCGGGGCTAGTCTACCTTAATGTAATTTAGAATACTCAGCACTTCATCCTTTGATATATTGAAGTGTTCACACGCCTATCCCTGATCTCAACATCTGTCATGTCCTTCTCCCTGGTGAATACCAAAACAAAGTACTCATTAAGGATTTCAACCACTTCTTGTGGTTCCACGACTAACTTTGCTCCATTGTCCTTGAGTGGGCCTACTCTTTCTCTTGCTACACTCAAGCTCCTAATATATGCATAAAAATCCTTGTCGTTCTCCTTGACCATGTTTGCTAAAGACATTTCATGACCCCTTTTAGCCCTCCCAATTCCATGTTTAAGTTCCTTCCTACTTTCACTGTACTCCTCAAGGGCTTTATCAGTTTTTAGATGCCTAGACCGATTGTATGCTTTCTTTTTCCTTTTCACTAAGATTACAAGTTCCCTTGTCATCCATGGTTCCAGAATCCTGCCATTTCTATCCTTCATTTTTGTGAGGGCATGCCTGTCCTGCACTTCAATCAACTAGCCTAAAAGCTTCCCACATGTCAGATGTGGATTTACCCTCAAAAACCGCTCTCAATCCACATTCCCCAGTTCCTGTCTAATTTGGATGTAATTAGCCCTCGCCCAATTAAGCACCCTCACCCGCGTGGGCCACTCTGGTCCTTATCAATGAATACCCAAAATCTTATGGAATTCTGGTCGCTAAGTCCAAAATAGTAATAATAATCTTTATTAGTGTCACAAGTTGGCTTATATTAACACTGCATAAGGGCGGCACGGTGGTGCAGTGGTTAGCACGGCTGCATCATGGCACCAAGGGCCAAAGTTCAATCCCGGAACCGGGTCACTGTCCGTGTGGGGTTTGCACATTCTCCCGTGTCAACGTGGGTTTCACCCCACAACCCAAAGATGTGCAGGATAGGCAGATTGGCCATGCTAAATTGCCCCTTAATTGGGAAAAAAAAGAATTTTGTACTCAAAATTTATTTAATAAAACTAAAAAAACATTAACACTGCAATGAGGTAATGTGAAAATCCCCTAGTCGCCACATCTTCGGGTACACTGAGGGAGAATTCAGAATGTCCAATTCGTCCAACAAGCACGTCTTTCGGGACTTTTGGGAGGAAACTGGAGGGCCCGGAGGAAACCCACGCAGACACAGGGAGAACGTGAAGACCCCGAGCCGGGAATCAAACCCAGATCTCTGGCACCATGAAGCAACAGTGCTAATCACTGTGCCGCCCCAGTGCTCCCCCACTGAAACATCGATCACCTGGCCTGGTTCATTCCCCAATACCAACACTAGTATGGCCCCCTCCCTGGTTGGACTGTCAACATACTGTATCAAAAAGCCCTCTTGGACACATCTAACAAATTGGTCTCCATCCGAGACCCTGGCTGTAAGGGATTCCCAGTCAATATTGGGGGAGTTAAAGTCACCCATCACAACTACCCTGCTTTTTTCACACCGTTTCAGTATCTGACTACACAACTGCTCCTCTCACCCTAGCAGGCTGTTGGGAGGTCTATAGTACACTCCCAACATTGTGATTTCACCCTTTTTATTCCTGAGCTCCACCCATAATGCCTCACTACAAGATCCCTCCAACATATCCTCCCTCAGCACAGCTGTGTATCATAGAATTTACAGTGCAGAAGGAGGCCATTCGGCCCATCGAGTCTGCACCGGCTCTTGGAAAGAGCACCCTACCCAAGGTCAACACCTCCATTCTATCCCCATAACCCAGTAACCCCACCCAACACTAAGGGCAATTTTGGACACTAAGGGCAATTTATCATGGCCAATCCACCTAACCTGCACATCTTTGGACTGTGGGAGGAAACCGGAGCACCCGGAGGAAACCCACGCACACACGGGGAGGATGTGCAGACTCCACACAGACAGTGACCCTAGCCAAAATCGAACCTGGGACCCTGGAGCTGTGAAGAAATTGTGCTATCCACAATGCTACCGTGCTGCCCTAATCTGTGATCTTCTCCCTAATCAGCAATGTAACTCCCCCACCTCTTTTGTTTTTCCTTCTGTCCCGGCTTGGGTCACTGTCTGTGCAGTGTCTGCACGTTTTCCCCGTGTCTGCATGGGTTTCCTCCGGATACTCCGGTTGCCTCCCACAGTCCAAAGATGTGCAGGTTAGGTGGATTGGCCATGCTAAATTGTCCTTAGTGTCCAAAAAAAAGGTTGAATGGGGTGCTGTGTTGCAGGGTTGGGGTGGAGGTGTGGGCTTGGGTGGGGTGCTCTTTCCAAGGGCCGGTGCAGACTCGATGGGCGAATGGCCTCCTTCTGCACTGTAAATTCTATGATTTTATAAAACAACGATATCCCAGAGTGTTAAGCTGCCAGCCATCTCCCTCCTCTAACCATGTCTCCGTAATTGCAATTACATCATAGTTCCATGCAGTAGTCCAGGCTCTCAGTTCATCTGTCTTACCTGTGATACTTCTCGCACTGCAGCAAACGTACTCCAGACCTACAGTTCCAATGAGCAATGTGGCTTCTCTCTGCCTGCTCTTACTCTGTGCTATATTTATCTCAGTCTCCCTAGTCTCTACACTTACTGGCCTGCTGTTCCAGTTCCCACCTCCCTGCCGTCCTAGTTTAAACCCTCCTGAATAGCATTAGCAAACCTCCCGCCCAGGATATTGGTGCCCCTCCAGTTCAGATGCAACCTGTCTTTCTTGTACAGGTCCCACCTTGCCCAGAAGACATCACAGTGATCCATATATCTAAAGCCCTCCCTCCTACACCAGCTCTTTAGCCACGTGTTCAACTGTACTATCCCTGTTCCAAGCCTCACAAGTACGTGGCTAGTGAGATTACTACCGTAGAGGTCCTGCTTTTTAGCTCCCGATCTAACTCCCTGAATTGTCTTTGCAGGACTTCTTCCCTCTTCCTGCCTATATCATTAATACCAATGTGGACAATGACATCTGTATGTTTACCCTCCTGTTTCAGAATGCACTGTAGCTGTTTAGAGACATCCAGGACTCTGGCACCAGGGAGACAACACACCATCCTAGAGTCCGGTTTGCGGCCACGGAAACACCTCAAAAAGATTATTTTATTGTAATGCGCATCCCCGTTACATGAGCCAAGCTTCTGCCAAAACTCTATTTATACGTTCATCATTCCCAGACTCCATTGCCCAATACTCTCTTCATTCGCGTTTTATTTGCCTATTATCTGTCAACTTCAACTCATCCAAAAATGTATTGTCCATGCCTATCCCTCACCAAATCTTACTCACCTTTTCCCTTGTTCGCCACTATTGGCTTCCGGTGCCCTATGTTTAAAATTCCCGATCTATGTAAATCCGTTCATGGCTTTCCCTCTACCTTTCTCTATAAAATCCTCCAGCCCAACATCCCATCCCACAATCTTCCAATTCCTCTGACCTTGGTGCATTCTACTTCTCCTGCTCAGCACCATTGACAGCCATATCTTCAGTTCCTTAAACTCCACGGGCTGAATTTTATGTTCCTCTGCAAGTGGGTTTGCAGGCACGGGAGGCCCGTAAAATTCCCTGGGATGGTCTTCCCACTGTCCTCCTGCTCACTCTGCGCTGACCACAATTTTACAAGGAATCGGCAGGACCTAGGCCAGCCTGCCGTTGCCCCCTTTGAGGCCCTTAAGTGGGCAATTAACCACCACTTAAGGACTATAGTCCAATTAAGGACTAATTTGCAGGCTGGCGGGAGGTTTTTAGGAATGGGAAGCCCAATAATTGACCCACCTCGGCTTCCTTTCCACAATGGGTACTCCATCCCCACAAGATCTGCCTCCCATGGGTGCTCCCTCCCACCATCCTCTCTCCACCCTATTGGGGCTCATCTACCCTCCCTGCAGTAAGATTACCAGCACTTAATTGATCCTGGACTTTGTAACTTGGAATCTGGGGACTGGTTGTAGCCCCAATTCTGGCCACTGCACTATTGGGACTTCTGAGCTGCTGGCCAATCAGATTGGTCTGAAGCATAATTTCTTCCTGAGTGAGAAGCGGAATTCCTGTCTCCAGCCAATTAATGTTCCTTGGAGCGTTAAATGGCTGTTGGGCTGGGCGACACAGTGGCGCTGAGGACTCGGGCTCGATATCGGCCCCGGGTCACTGTCTGTGTGGAGTTTGCACATTCCCCCTGTATCTGCATGTGTTTCACCCCCACAACCCAAACATGTGTATGTTAGGTGGATTGACCACGCTAAATTGCCCCTTAATTGGAAAGTAAAATTAATTGGGTACTCTAAATTTTTGGTTAGGGTGGGAAACACCACCATCTGGAAAATCCTGCTGCATGTTTTGGAATTCCTTTCCTCAACTCCTCACTTTCTCCACCTCCTTCATTTCTTTTAAAACAATCTCTTCGCCAAGCTTTTGTTACCGTTCCTAGTATTCCCTCTTTTCACTCTGCATCAATATCTTTGATTATGCTACTGCAAACTGCTTTGGAACATTCCTATGTTAAATTTGCTATATTAATGCAAGTTGTTTTAGCCTGAAATTAGCAACCTTTTCCTAATCCATCTTTGCTGGTAAAATCAGGAACTAAAGAGGCCGCCGTTGTCATGATATGCACTCATGCACATAATGAGATACAGACAGGCAGTGACAGGCACCCAGTACAGCCAATCAACACACAGGACAGAACACAACCAATCACCAGGCAGAACACTAGAAGGTGGTCTCCCACTATAAAACACACGAGGCATCAGCACTCTGCACTTTCCACTGGTGACAACTGTACTGACAGTCAGGGTGTATATATCAGTTAGCACCTTCTACACGTGGCTCAGAGCTAGTCTGGTCTAGTTAGTTATAGTAAGCACGCTTAGATTAGTAGATTGTCAAACCCACAGCGAACTGTGTGCACTGCTTAACAAGTTCAATAAAGCGTATTGAACTAACATCAAAATTTGGAGTCTACTTTCAAGTACAACTGCACCCAGTTGCAGTCCGTGTTACCCCAGGGTGATTAACACGACATGGTACCAGTGGTCTACTATCGCTAAATGGTTTACGTCGAGTGATTCCGTGACGGCCAGCAAGTACCTTCCAGCGGCATGGAGAAGATCCAGGCCTCTCCACAGCTACGGATCTCCGGTAATCTCGGCGCCAACTGGCGGGTCTTCAAGCAAAGGTTTCTTCTCTACATTGAGGCCTCAGACCTCGAGGATGCGTCCGATGCCAGAAAAATCGCGCTGCTCCTATCAACTGCGGGGGACCAAGCCATCCAGATTTTCAACTCGCTTAATTTTACTGACAGCCAGGACAAGACCAAATTCAAAACCGTTTTTGAGAAGTTCGACTGTCACTGTGAAGTTGAAACAAACGAGACCTTTGAGCACTATATTTTCCAGCAACGCCTTCAGAGTAAGGATGAACCTTTCCAATCCTTTCTAACTCATCTCCGTAACATAAGCACAGTCCTGCAATTATGGTGACACCACTGATTCCATCATCAGGGATTAGATCGTGTTTGGGGTGCACTCCGATTCCTTGTTGGCGCAACTCCTCAAAATTAAGCACATGACCCTGCCAGTCGCAATCAAGACATGTATAGTGCATGAGCATGCAAGAAATCGGTACTCCCGTTTCAAATTGGCAGAATACGAAAAACTTGCCTCCCACGAAACAGAGAGTGTACAGGCCATCGCCCGGATGTGGCGCCTCAGTATCGATGAAAGCGACCATTTTGCGCGCTTTTCCCGGGGCCCCATGCATGTGCAACACAAACGGGAGAACAAAGCGGCCGATAACTAAACTGCGCAGGTGCGAACGTCGGCTGACCGCACTGCGCATGTGCGACAACGCACGTAGCGTAACGACGTCAACGTCATGACCTGCCCGAACTGCGGCACCGCCCACTTAAAGCAGCAATGCTCTGCAAAAGGCAGGCGATGTTTAAATTGCGGGAAGCCTGGACATTATGCAGCCTTGTGCAGATCTACACAACCGGTCAAGGGCCAGCGATCCCAATTCCAATGCAAGCGCATTCGATATGAACAGCAAGGTTTACTGGATTCTGATCCAGGTAGCATTACGGATCCAGAGGATGACTGCCTGGAGTCCCCCTATCGTGTGGGCATCATCACTCCATGTGAGTATGCCTCCTCAAATTCAGCAAGACGCCTATCTATCCTCAATGTGAATTCCGTGGACGAATGGCGTGCTGTCATACAAGTAAATCAATGCAGCATCCAGTCCAAGCTGGACGCTGGTGCTTCTGCCAATCTCATCTCTCAAGCTGATTTTGACCGCATTAAAAAGCAACCAAAAATTCTTCAGCCGGCCTGCCAGCTCCTTGATTATAATGGCAATGCCATAACTGCACTAGGATCTTGTCATCTATTCATCTCCAACAAGACCATCAATGTCACACTGCGATTCGAAATCGTCAAGCCTGATAAGGCATCCCTGCTCGGTGCCCATGCATGCAAGCTACTCAACCTCGTACAGCGAGTCCATGCCATGTCTTCTTCCAATGTGGATCTTCAGGCTGATATTGATGACATCCTTGCTCAATATCCGGATGTGTTTGATGGAATGGGCACTCTGCCATACTGCTACAAGATCCTACTCAGGCCGGATGCCAGGCCTGTAATCCATGCACCACGCCGGGTGCCAGCTCCTCTGAAGAAACGTTTAAAGGCACAGCTACAGGAGCTCCAAGACCAGGGCATCATTTCCAAAGTGACGAAGCCGACTGACTGGGTCAGCTCGATGGTCTGTGTGAAGAAGCCTTCAGGAGAGTTGCGGATATGCATAGATCCCAAAGATCTTAACCAGAACATAATGAGGAGACACTACCCGATCCCGAAGCGGGAGGAACTGACCAGTGAGATGGCACATGCCAAATTCTTCACGAAGCTAGATGTATCGTGTGGTTTCTGGCAGATACAACTGGACGAGTCCAGCAGGAAGCTCTGCACGTTTAACACACCATTTGGCAGATATTGTTATAACCGTATGCCGTTCGGCATTGTTTCAGCCTCTGAACTCTTCCAAAAGATCATGGAGCAGATGATGGAGGGCATTGAGGAGGTGCGTGTCTACGTAGATGATGTAATCATATGGTCCACGACCCCCGAGGAATACATATCTCGTCTCAAACAAGTCTTTCGACGTGTCCATGCAAACGGCCTCAAGCTGAACAAGGCCAAGTGTTCCTTTGGCATGTCATCCATCAAGTTCTTGGGCGACCAAATATCTCAGCAGGGTGTACGACCAGATTCGGACAAGGTCAAGGTCAGTAACACCATGAAGACCCCGGAAGACAAGAAGGCGGTACTACACTTCCTCGGAATGGTGAACGTCTTGGGAAAATTCATTCCCAACATGGCCTCACACACCACGGCTCTCAGGCATCTGGTGAAGACGTCCACTGCATGCCAGTGGCTACCCACACATCAAGCAGAGTGGCTCAAGCTCAAAGCAAGGTTCACCACTGCTCCGGTACTAGCGTTTTTTGACCCGGACAGGGAAACAAAAATCTCCACGGACGCAAGCCGAGGGATGACTCCTCGTCCTGGGCTCCAGTTGCTTATACGTCAAGGGCCATGACTCCTACTGAACAGAGGTATGCCCAGATAGAAAAAGAGTGCCTGGGCCTCCTAACCCGCATTGTAAAGTTCTATGACTACGTCTACGGTCTACCAACATTCACAGTGGAGACTGACCACAGACCCTTGGTCCATATCATTCATAAGGACTTGAATGGCATGACGCCCAGGCTTCAGCGTATTCTCCTTCGACTCCGAAGGTACGATTTTCAGTTAGTGTACACACCAGGCAAGGAGCTGATAATTGCGGATACCCTGTCACGCTCCATCACCTCGCCCTGTGAACAGGTTGACTTCATCCGCCAGATTGAGGCACAGGTGCAGCTGTGTGCCAGCAACCTCCCGGCCTCAGCTGAAAGAGTGATCAGCATTCGTGAAGAGACTGCCAAAGACCCTCTTCCGCAGCGTGTAATGCACCACCTTGCAAATGGCTGGCAAAAAGGGCAATGCCCTCAGTTCTTTAATGTGAAGGACAACCTGACAGTCATCGAGGGGATCCTCCTCAAGCTAGATCATATCGTTATTCCTCACAGTCTGCAGAGCTTAATGCTCAAACAAATCCACGAGGGACACCTAGGTGTCGAAAAGTGTAGGCATAGGGCCCGGCAGGCTGCCTATTGGCCTGGAATCAGCCAGGACATATCCAACATGGTCCTCAATTGTGCGACCTGCCAGCGTTTCCAGCCTGCTCAGGTGAAAGAAACACTCCAGCAACACAAGATCGTGACCTCTCCGTGGTCCAAGGTGGAATCGACCTTTTTCATGCCAATGGGCGTGACTATGTGCTTATCATAGATTACTCTCAAATTACCTGGAAGTTGTAAAGCTGTCAGACCTCACATCAAGGTCAGTCATCAAGGCCTGCAAGGAGACATTTGCCAGGCATGGTATTCCACTCACTATCATGAGTGACAATGGTCCCTGCTTCCACAGCCAAGAGTGGTCCAATTTCGCCAAGTCGTACCATTTCAACCACATTACCTCAAGCCCACACTACCCGCAGTCCAACGGAAAGGTTGAGAAAGGGGTCCATATAGTGAATCAATTGCTCTGCAAGGCTGCGGACTCTGCTTCTGACTTCAACCTTGCGCTGTTGCCATACAGGGCAACCCCTCTGTCCACCGGCATGTCTCCGGCTCAACTCCTCATGAGTAGAGACCTGCGGACGATTGTTCCAGCCATACACTTACCAGACCTGGATCACCTCCCAGTGCTGCAAAAGGTGCAGCAACTCAGGACCCGGCAAAAGCTGACGTACGATGCTCATGCTACCGATTTGCCTGTGCTATCCCCGGAAGATGCTGTTCAGATCCAGCTACCTGATGGAGGCTGGTCAGCTCCAGCTGTTGTTGTTCGACAGGCTGCTCCCAGATCGTTTGTAGTTCGTATGGCTGATGGCTCCATCGTCAGGTGCAACAGAAGGGCACTGTGCAAGGTTGCCTGCCCACCACCAGATCCTACTTTTCCATATGTTGTTATGCCTCCTCCAGACACCTCGCACCACGAGGCCACCAATCTGGCAGCAATCCAGCCTGTCAAGGCACCGTCGTCCCCACCTCCACCTCTCAGGCGGTTGAAAGGATCAGACGCAAGCTGCAAAGATTGGACTTATAGACATTTATCTTGTAAATTTTGTTCTGTATCTGCACGCTAGACACCTTTTATGTATATATTCATCCACTCACTTTCATCCATTTGCCATTTGATGTAAATAGTTCTACATGTAAATACAGTCACATATGCTCCTAGCAACCAACGTTTTTTTTTAAAAAGGGGAGATGTCATGATATGCACTCATGCACATAATGAGATACAGACAGGCAATGACAGACACCCAGTACAGCCAATCAACACACAGGACAGAACGCAACCAATCACCAGGCAGAACACTAGAATGTGGTCTCCCACTATAAAACACACGAGGCATCAACATTCTGCCTCTTTCCACTGGTGACAACTGTAATGAGTCACGGTGTATATATCAGTTAGCACCTTCTACACGTGGGTCAGAGCTAATCTGGTCTAGTTAGTTATAGTAAGCACGCTTAGATTAGTAGAGTGTCTACAGCGAACTGTGTGCACTGCTTAACGAGTTCAATATAGCGTATTGAACTAACATCAACGTTTGGAGTCTACTTTCAAATACAACTGCATCCAGTTGCAGTCTGTGTTACCCCTGAGTGATTAACATGACAGCCGTGTTTGTTCAATCAGCTTGTTTCGTTAATACAGAAGATCTGTGTTGTTTCTCCTGTTCCCTTAAGACTTCTGCATTATTCAAAACATTATTACAAAAGCAGAAAGTACTAACAATGTGGTTCAGTCATGTCCTGCTTCTTATCTTGCTGTTTGTTTCCTAAAACCCTGAACATTCGCCACATTCTGCACCCCTTCCAACTCCCACAAATCCCAAGGCTGTTAACTGGCAGCTGACTGATTATCTGTGGACTGCATGGTGGAGGCTGGTCATCGCCCAGCAGAGGCCTGGGCACATTCACAATACAAAGTGATGGTAGGCATACCAAAAACCATTCCCAGTCTCACAACCCACACACACGGCCTTTTAACTTCTCACAAAACTCAATATTGCTGAAGTAATAAACATTATGCTCAAGCAGGGATTGGAATAAGTTGACCTGACTGACGTAAGCATCATCTAGGGTTGCCAACTCTGATTTAATGTATCCCTGGAGGTTTCATCACATACTTACCCGCAACCCATCAAATCCTTGTGATGCACTGCTTTCGTATGCTGATTGGAATGCAAAAAGACTCATTATCCAATTGGATGATGGTTGACCTTGAACCAAACAGCCTTTATTTTCCTTCCATTTTCAATATTTTTATACCTGGTAAAGAGAAATGTTAAAAGCAAATTACAAAAAGACTATGGGCGCGATCTACCGGCCACGTTGCGCCCAAAAGGCAGCGTGGCACGGTGCGATGCAGCCGTAGATGCCGGGAGATCCCTCTTCTGGGATCTACCCAGCTCGCCACACCTCGCAAGATCGCATTAGATGCCATGATGTAAATCCCGACCATTGTGGATCACTTTTTAGCAAATCTGCATTTTAGAGCGAGGCAGCTAGTCTCATTCTAATTTGCTCTCCCACGTTAGGATCTAACCCCTTCGCCTTGAGGACCTCGGGTGAGCGCCATTCAGTGCTGGTCCCCACAAATGGGGACCAGACAGAACGGCACTTGTGGGGATCTCCCAGGGGATTGGAAGCCCTGGGTGCTTTCCCTCTGAACAGGGTGGCACCCTGCAACTGCTGGTGGCACCTGGGCACCATAGCATTGCCTTTCTTCCTGGCACTGCCAGCCTGGCACCCCAGCACACCTGTCACCTGTCAGTGCAACCTGGGTGCCTTGGCAGTGCCAGGCTGGCAGTGCCAGGCAGAAAGACAATGCTATGGTGCCCAGGTGGGCGATGTCCCTCTACGAGTTGGCTACCTCCTTCTGAGTCTGCGCCACGCCGGCCATCACCTGGGCAATGCTGCCGACGCTCTCAGACATGGCCTGCTGTGACTTGGCCACACTGAGGAGCGGTGCTGTGATGATCAGGCGGCTCTGGCCACATGGTTGCTTGTGGGAGGACCTGTCCTGGGCCTCGGCCCCGCCTGCACAGAATGACCCAGGCCTTGCACACGCTGACCCAAATCCGACACCGTCCCCATTGCCTCCACTGCGGATGTCACCCGTGCGGTGTCGGCCTGGCTGGCACGCATGACCTGCACCACCCTCTGCTTCTGCATGCGGATGGACTCCTCCACCTGCACCCGCAGGTGGTGGAGGCCAGCCGTCATCCCCTCCCGTAGTCCCTGGGTCTCTGCCTGCACCTCCACTGTGGGTGGGACTGGGTGTTCCAAGAGCCCGGGACCCATCTGGGGGCAGCAGTTGGTTGCTGGGACTGGGCTGCCCCTGACCGTCCGGCCCCTCGGCTGCACCTACCTCCACCTCAGTCTGTGTGGTGCGCACCAGATAGTGTCCCAGGAGCCTCTTCACTAATGTGCCCAACCGAGGTGATAGTCTCTGAGATGGTGGACAGTGTTGGAGACAGCTGTGACGGAAAGTCTGTATCCTCCTCTGACCCGAGCTCCGGGGTATCCTGGGTCTCGGGCTGAGGGCTGGTGTTCCGGCTGCTCTCCCCGTCAGTGCTCGGCCGCCTTGGGGGCAACGGCTCTGGTACTGGCTGGGTGCAGGTGTCTCCGGATGGACCGGGCTCATCTCCAGCAGGTCCTGTAAGACACAAGATGACATGTATGGTTCGACAGCCGGACAGGAGGGGGGGAGGGGGGGGCATGGGGCAGGGTTGGGGTTGGGGGATGGGGGTGTGGATGAGGGGGGGTTGGGGGGGGGTCCACACATGTGTCATGAGGATCTGCAACTAACCAGGGGGTCTCACTTGCTCGCCCGCCGCCGAGTTCCACATCGGCGACCTCCTTTTCCTCCTGGTCGCCAACCACGTCACGTGCCCTGTGCTCAGGCATGGTGAGGGGCCGCAAGTCCGGTGCTCCCCCTCCGGTCTTCTTCCGCTCCCGGTGGTTGTGCGCGGCCTTCTCCTGGGGCGGGGCAAACACAAACAATGACACTGTTAGACAGTCCGGCACATGCAGCCCAGGGGTTGGGTAGATGATGGCCTCAGTGGCCATGGCACCCGGTCATTGCGGCTGGCATGGGTGCAGGCATTGGATACCAGTCCGGATGACATTGCCCACGGCGCTGACCGCATCTGCCACCTATACCCAGGCAAGGCAAACGGCGGCGCCTGGTGGCCTTCCTCCTGGGCCGGGGTACAGGGTCTTCTGCCTCTCCTACACGGCGTCCAGGAGGGTCTCCAGCTCAGCGTCCCTGAACCGTGGCATTGCTCACGTTCCAGCCATCTTGTTTTTTTGTTTTTTTAATTTAAATTTAGTGTACCCAATTAATTTTTTCCAATTTAGCATGGCCAATCCACCTAGCCTGCACATCTTTGGTTTGTGGGGGCGAAACCCACGCAAACACAGGGAGAATGTGCAAACTCCACACGGACAGTGACCCAGAGCCGGGATCGAACCTGTGACCTCGGTGCCGCGAGGCAGCAGGGCTAACCCACTGCGCCACCGTGCTGCCCTTCCAGCCACCTCATTGACTGGAATGATGTGTGTGGGGTAAGGCCCATTTAAGTGTGGCTGTGGCGTCTGAGTCTCATGTGCGGCAATCACAGACCCGGCGAAACCGGGTTGCGTTCCACGTGCTGATGGTGCTAGCCCATTGCTGAATCAGTGCACCTGTTGCTGTTTTTGCTGTCATAAAACACCACTGTATCCACGCTGGCGGCAGCACTTAGTTTCAAAATCGCAGAATCCAGCCCAATATTTTTGTAAGTTATGTAGTATAAAGGGCCAATGGGCTTGCCTTTGTAGGAAATCTGGTTCCAGAGGTTAGGTCAGAGGTAAGATGCCACCAAAAATGAAGTATATGCAGCGTACTCGTAACAACAGCAGTGAATTTGCCAGAGACTCACATAAGCGCAAACACATGCACGAAATTAGCGACAAGATAGACCAAGGTGAACGATCACTGGAAAATTAACAGGTTTTCCACTTATGAATTTGTGGATGAAGTCATACGATTAGAAGTTTTTGTAACTGTCAACATCTTTATTATGCCTTAAAAAAAGTAGCAAACACAGGCTCACAGCAAAAGTCGACACAGCAGCAAGTGCAAATATTTTACCAGTCGGAATATTGCACGATATCTATCTGGATGTCAATGATATAACCTACAACAGACACAATTAATTGCCTACAATGGGTTACCCATTCATTGCATTGACATGCAGGTACAGCGCCCGGGATTCTGCAATACGGCGGCTAAGTGTTGACGCCGGCGTAAACACGGGAGTGTTTCACACCGCCATCAAGAGGCCCCCTGGCCCAGCGATTCTGTGGCCCACAGGGGGCCAGCACGCCGCCGGAGTGCTCCACGCAGCGCCGGCGCCGATACGCAGCCCTACATTGCCAGTCGCGGGTCCACGCATGTGCACGCCGGCCGCTTCCACGCCGGGCCCGTGCAACATGGCGGAGGCTCACAGCGGGCCAGCGCAGAATAATGTAGGCCCCCCCCCCCCCGGATCACGCGCGCCTGCCGATCGGTGGCTCCTAATCGCAGGCCTGGCCGTTGTGGAGGCCCCCCCTGGAGCCTGATCCCCCCCCCCCAACCAGGACGCCCATTGCGGCCGCGGGTCTGAGCTCCCACCGGGTGGAACCATGTTAGAGCCACGCCGGCGGGAACGCGACTGGTCGACCATGGAGAATCATTGCAGGGCCTCTTTTGACGGCCCCCGACCGGCGCCGCGTGGATCGCGCGCACTCGGCTGGCGGCGATTCTCCAGTCGGAGAATCGCATCCCGACATCGGACCGGCGGTGCAGGCCGTCACGCCGTCATCTCCGATTCTCCGAGCCGGCGTGAGCTCAGAGAATCCCGGCCAGGATGTCTGCATTGAAACCACAAATATTCTACATGGTAGACATCAGCTGACCAGCAGTAGCAGGGTCGCCAGCATGTACGGAATGCAACATTGTGACCATACACAATATCACCAAGATACCAATTGTAGCAGAAGAAGTCAAGGATAATCGCACTGAGTCAATCCATGACCTACAGCAGATGTAACCAGACAGATCAACGCCATAGGGAAACTTAAAAGTGATGCTGTACTACACCTCATAGAAGATGCAATTCCATCGAACGGCCCTCATGGAAAGTGCAGTGTGCACTTTCAGGAGCAGCTAAAGAGCTGAATGACATGGAACGTAACAGCATTATCCATCGTGTGTACAGCACATTGACTGGTGCAGTTCCATCATGAGCATACTGAAAAAAGATGACGCAATTCGGGAATGCTTACACCCAAGACATCTAAATCTCACTCTAAAGAGGTGCCCACACCAGATTCCAGCATTATGGGAATCGAATATCAAAATCACAGAGGGAAAGATTTTTCTCCAAGTTGGACGCCAAACATGGATATTGGTTAGTTTATATGATAGAGGGGTCTCAAGAAATCCCTATTTTTAAGACACCATTCGGAAGATACTGCTTCCAGAAATTAATCTTTGTGTATCCGTCATTCCACTGTTCGGGCAGCATATGGACAGAATTACGGAAAATATCACTCAATGCGTACACATTGCTAATGATATTATGATGATGGGCAAAAGCAAATAAATCTACACTCGCTGATGGCAGTGGCTCGTCTCAAATCACCCTTCATTAACAGAAAGAAATATTGGATGAATATGGGTCAGATTAACTTTATTGATTATATCTACTCAAGCTTCGGGATCTGTTCTAACCTAGGCAAACTTGAAGATGTTAGAGACATGCCTGTTCCCAAGAACAAAGGGGACTTGGATTTTTCAACATCTAAGCTTCATACATATCCAACTTTGCCGATACACCATCATCACTGAGAGAGTTGCTAAGGAAGGATGTTCCATATGTACAGCAGGAGGACCATCAACATGTATTTAAGTCACTTGAACAAGCATTGTTAGAACAAAGAATGAAGAACAAAGAACAATACAGCACAGGAACAGGCCCTTCGGCCCTCCAAGCCTGCGCCGATCACATGTCCTATCTAGACCAACCACCTGTATCCTTCTATACCCTGTCTGTTCATGTGCCTATCCAGATAAGTTTTAAAGGTCGCTAATGTACCTGCCTCAACCACCTCACTTGGCAGTGCATTCCAGGCCACCACCACCCTCTGTGTAAAAAACTTCCCCCCGCACAATACCCTCCGTACCAGGAAACATCCTGGTAAGCCTTTTCTGCACTCTCTCCAAAGCCTCCACGTCCTTCTGGTAGTGCGGTGACCAGAATTGGACACAGTATTCCAAATGTGGCCTAACCAATGTTCTATATAATTGTAACATAATTCAGGAGACATGTGTGCTCTACAATGCTACGACCCAAGACAGAAAACAATCTTAGAGGGTTAGGAGCCTGCATTATGCAAGATGACGAATCAATTGCATTTTGTTTCAAACGTTTATCACAAGTGCAATCCAATTATTCAAACATAGAGCGTGAGACACTCATTCTAGTATTTGGTGTCACAAGGTTCCACATGTACCTATTTTGTAAACGATTTATTGTGAAAACTGACCATAAACCATCGGAAATGATTTGGTACAAGCCACTGATGAGTACACCACCCAGACCAAAATGGCTTCTGATCAAAATACAGGGTTATGCCTTCAAAGTCCATTACAAGCCTGATAACAAAATGGTTACTTTAGACACACTGAGCAGGTTATCCAATCTAAACTAAACTGCAGATGTCTTGCTAGACCTATAGGTAGTAGTGTAGTCATTGACGTAGAAGATGTACTCCAGGTTGGTGTGTTGAGTTTTGGTCAACACAAGCGTAACCAACTTCAGGAAGAAACAGAAAATGGTCCATAACTGAAGGCATTACAGAGAGTCATTGCAGAAGGTTGGCCTGATATGATAGAGGAAGTGCCAGACATCCTCAGATGTCTTTTGCAGTATAGAGATGAACTAGCTATTTCAAGAAACATAGAGCGCCACGGTGGCGCAGTGATTAGCACTGCTACCTACGGCGCTGAGGACTTGGGTTCGATCCTGGCCCCGGGTCACTGTCCGTGTGGAGTTTGCACATTCTCCCCCTGTCTGTGTGGGTTTCACCCCCATAACCCAAAGATGTGCAGGTTAAGTGGATTTGCCACGCTAAATTGCCTCGTAATTGGAAACAAAAATAATTCGATACTCTAAATTTATTTTTAAAACGGTATTTCAAGAAACATGAATTTCAGGGGAAAGCACCTGAAGCTCTTCACCAGGACATTTTGTCACAGCTACACCAGTGCATAGAGGAAACAAGGTGGCTGTGTATTGACTAGGGCTCAACAACACTATCGACAAGGTGGTGAGGAGGTGAGAAGCATGCCAGAAACACCAGCCACCTCAACACAAAGAATATTTACACCTTATCGAATGTAGAATGATGAAAAATCCCCCAGAGTTATGGTTTATGAGTTTGCACTTTGGAACAGTTACAGAATGGAAAAAAACCCTGTTTTTTTTAATGGTCATGAAACAGCAGCCTGTGTGTGAATCACACCCCAAGAGACATTAACATTTAAACAATAGCCTGAGACTGAGTTCAAGCATGGCCTCTCCAGAAGCCCCTACAGTGGAGCCAACTCCAGATTCGGTGCGAGGATAGTCCACAAACCCCATTAGCGCCTCCATCCCAACAAAGGCCCAGTAACAGACTGTTCCATCAAACAATCTACATAGCTTACCCACAACATTAGGACATTGGGCCAAAGAATCAAGATGAATCCCGGATGCAGTTACCACATACTGCAAGACATAAGCAAGTCAAGATTGGGCACGCAGATAAGCCATCCGAGCAACTATAACATGGGAGAAGACACAAATTCAGTTTTGTTTTTAAGAAGAGATAGGGTGCAGCCCAGTTCCAATCGTCCAGGAAGATTCAAGTTTAGCTACCCAGGTGGATCGAGATCAAGCCTGAGAAACAAGGAGCAACGGAAACCTCACCAGAGAAACACCGACGGAACACACCCCAACTGACCTGGAATGCAGCCGAGGGCTTCAACGATGTCCGGGATCTGGTACCTCCAACCAGCAAAGCAAAGGGGGAACCAAAACCGCATTTTGGAAGCATCAGTCCAGATCATAGTGGTGAGCATAGGTCCTGACACCCCAAACCCCAATCCAGTCAGTCAGGCGAGGGAAGTGTTTTTTTTTCTTTTGCTTATGGTATATTTGCATGTTCCCTTCTTTCTCCCTCATCCATTTTGTATTATTATAGTGTAAGTTTGGTGATTTCATCTTGTTTGAAATAAACCCTGGGCTGGATTCTCCGATTTCCAGGCTATGTCCGGGTTCCGTGGCGTTTTACTTCAAAAAAATCGGCAGTGCCCCAGCACCGATCCGATCCTCCGACCGGTGAGGGACTAGCAGCCGCACCACCTAAAACACCCGCCCTCCATGACAAAAACGGCCGGAGAATTACCGGGTCTGTGGCCGCGCATGCGCATGCCGATGACTTGCAGCAGTCGCACCGTACAACAAATCGCCGGCCGTGCGCGGACCCGACCTGCCGAATAGTGCCCCCTGTGGACACTGCCTCGCCACCCCTTGGCAACTCCCCACCAGTCTCCCCGGCTCTTGCCAAAGTCCCCCTGGCCAGCAACACGACTGTGGCGAGGCTGGACACAGTCCGCAGTCGCCACGCCGGGGGGGTTTCCGACCGCTGAGACTATGAGTCAAATGCGCGGTCAGAAGGCAGCACGGTGGCGCAGTGGTTAGCATTGATGCCTCATTGGCGCCGAGGTCCCAGGTTCAATCCCGGCTCTGGGTCACTCTCCGTGTGGAGTTTGCACATTCTCACCGTGTCTGCGGGGATTTCGCCTCCACAACCCAAAACTGAGCAGGGTGGGTGGATTGGCCACGCTAAATTGCCACTTAATTGGAAAAGATGGGGCGGGATTCTTCGACCCCTAGCCAGGGTGTCCCACAGGCTAGGAATAAGCCATGGGAATGCAGACTCTCATAGCAGAACACCCTACACAAATTTCCATCATACCCTTGCTTTAAAATCACAACAGCTTTATTAATCGCGATGACTTTCTCCTGATCTCTGACCAAGTTTCCAATCATTAGGTAATTGAAGGATACCTCAAGTGTGTCTGTAGCAAACACAGTGAGTTCAATTTTCAGCTTGTTCAGTAACTCTGAAGAGATCATATTGGACAATGTGCCACAATACACTGGCAGACCTTTTAGGGACATGTGTGCTAAATGGGGCATAAACCATGTGACAGCCTGGTCACTATCCCAGATCCAATGTTTTGCTAAGCGAATGGTTCGCTCGGTTAGGTCATTAATCATAAAGAGCCAGGAAGTTAAACAAGATCTCCGTATCACCACCTTACATTTAAGAGCAACACGGTTAGACATGGGCTTCCTGCCACCAGTAGAAATCATGCTTTGGAAGGCAAGTTCGGACAACCTGACCAAGCCATTACCTGTCACATTTCTCAGAAGTACAGGAGAAACCTCTCAAAAAATATGGTAGAATGAAGACGGTGTCTGACCGACATCCAGGTGCAGAACTGCCTACTCTGCATGCAGGACAAAAGTCTGGGTCATTTATCCTACCCAGGAAACTTGGTACCCACAGAAATATCCAAAGTGTGCAATAATAATAATCTTTATTGCAGTCACAGGTAGGCTTACATTAACACTGCAATGAAATTACTGTCAAAATCCCCTATTTCCCACACTCCGGCGTCTGTTCGGGTACATTGAGGGAGAATTCAGATTGACCCAAGCTGGGAATCGAACCTGGGACCCTGGAGCTGTGAAGCAATAGTGCTAACCACTGAGCATGAGAGCCTATGAATTCACAAACCACAAAAGCCAGCTCAGGGAATTGTACAACTGTATAACACCGAGAAGATAAACTGTGTCTAGAACACATCCAGAGATGAACTCAGAGAGTGAAATTGTGGAGGATCACCATGAAAACAATCAGCAGTCCGACAGGACACAAGATATCAACACACCTACAAGTCAAGTGCTACGTCTAGATCTCAGGAAGATCATCCATTACACGATCTGAGAAGATTGGCAAACCCACCTTACATACGTTTTATACAGTCTTAAACTCTCAGATTCTTAAATCTTAAGCTCTTGAACAGAGATTTATAATATGCGCGATGCTCCGGAAAAATTTCAAAGTGTACTAGCGAGCGGGAATTGCTGCGAGTTTCCCAGTGCTCAGCCCAGCATGGCCGGCAACGCTATTCAACGTTAATTTGTCCACTTATTGAGGCTTCACGGGCTTCTAGCCCCTAATGACAGCTCGCCAGCTGATTCGCCAGGACCGCACTCGCCAGCTGCCTGGTAACAATGTCGAGCAGCATTTAAACTGCACTTGCTCAGCCAACCCCCGCCAGCTCACGATAATGGCGCCGAGGAAACCGGCCCCAAGATTCAGGGATGCTGACCTGGAGAGGCTCCTGGATGCGGTGGAGGCCAAGGGGGATGTCCTATTCCCCCGAGGGTCCAAGAGGGTGAGCCACAAGGCAGCAACTATGGCAGCCGTCAGCTCGTGCCGTGTGATCAGGAGGACTGGCCTCCAGTGCCGGAAGAAGATCAACGACTTACACCGGGCAACATGAGTGAGTAGACACCAATTCCCCCCCCCCCCCCCCCCCCCCCCCCACTTCCCCCCAGGCAAACAGCAGTCAGAGGTCTGCTGGATCCTTGGACCCAGCTAGGTCCCAACCTGATGCTGAGCCTCTGGAACATGGTTACCTGGTTACCTGGAGCTGATGGAGACGTTAGGAAGCGGCCGGGACACTCAGAGGGAGGTATCAGCGTCACTCCAGCAGATCCATAGCAGCTTGAAGGAGTCCCAGAGGCTACGGATGCAGGAGATGGCATAAGCAATGAGTGCCATCGAGGTCAACACTGCTCGGGTGGCGATAGCAGTAGAGAGTTTGGTGGTGGTGCAGGTGATGGGTGTGAGCGAGCAGACATGCAGGGATCAGACAATGGCATAGATTGAGGAGCACCAGCGCCCACCTCTCTGAGGGTTATTATCACACCCCCTGCCCTCGACAATGACCCGCTGACAGTACCAACATAGTACCAGCATCCTGGAGTGATGTGACATTTACCCTGGGAAGGTGGGAAATGGGGGTGGTGGGTGAATCAGGATGCAAAACGATGGACCAGGCCACGTCCTAGGTGAATCAGGCCAGTATAAGGGCCTCCCTGGCCCTCCGGGCTTGCCGGATCCTCACCGTTGCCACCTGTCCTGCATCTTCTGGCTGAGCCTCAGGTTCCTCCCCGGCACCTGCAGATCGGGCGCCTCCTTATAATCCTCATCCCCATTGCCCTCCCTTGACCTCCTTCTCCTCCTCCTCGTCCTCATCCTTCTTCTCGGAGGTGGTTACATGTTCCTCGTCACCAACCTCCAGCTCGTCGCCCCGCTGCTGTGCGAGGTTGTGGAACCGCATCTTGAGGAGTCCGATGCACTGTCAATGACAGCCCGGGTGGCCGCATGGGCCTCGTTGTATCGGCTCTCCACGTCAGTCTCTGGCCTCCGTACTGGTGTCATTAGCCAGATCCTAAACAGATATCCGTTATCCCGCAGAAGCCAGGCGCCCAATCTGGGGTGCTCCTCGAAGAGGTGGGGGATGACCAACCGCCCCAGGATGTAGCTGTCATGGATGCATTCTGGGAAGTGGGCACACATGTGCATTATCTTCATTTAGTGGTTGCAGATGAGTTGAATGTTTTAAAATTTTTTTATTATAAATTCACTTTTTTCCAATTAAGGGGCAAGTTAACATGGCCAATCCACCTACCCTGCACATCTTTGTGTTGTGGGGGTGAGACCCACGCAGACACGGGGAGAATGTGCAAACTCTACACGGGGCCGGGGTCGAACCCGGGTCCTCAGCGCATGAAGCAGCAATGCTAACCACTGCACCGCCAGACCGCCCCTAGACGAGTTGGATGTTTGGTTAATGTAGGGCACCCCCAGGTGGCCTGGTGAGCGCAGGGCAATATACGTGACATCTATGACCCCCCTGGACCTGGGGCATCCCAGCGATGGTGGAGAAGCCTGCTGCCCGGGCATCTTGCTGGGCTTGGTCCATGTCAAACACGATGCAATGTTCCGCCCAGGCATACAGGGCATTCGTGAACTGCCGGATGCACCTGTGTGCTGTTTGCCTGCGAGATGCCACATAAGTCTCCGCACGAGCCCAGGAATGGTCCCGAGGCGTAAAAGGTCAGGCCTGTGATGACCTTGACAGCCACTGGGAGCGGATGTCCTCCTCCTCCACATGGTGCCAAGTCCGTGAGGATATGGCACAGGTGCTGCACCATCTCCTTGTTGAGGCGGAGTCTGCTGAGGCACACGTTGTCCTTCATTTGCTAAAACAACCAGCGGCACCTATGCATCCTGGACTGTCGCTGGACTCCCCTTCTGGGTCCCTCCCTAGCCTGATGGGCGGCCGGGTCCTCAGGGTGTGGGGCAGGATGCAGCACATGGGTTGCCAATCGAGCATCTGCAGACGCCGCTGCTGCCCCCTTCTCCGGCATCGAGAATGGGTGCACACGATCCAGGGGTTGGCGTGGTGGTGCGGAGAGCGGTTGCTCACTGTTTGGCCCCACAGCCCCTCCCACCCTCCCATGACAGCCCACCCTTGCAGAGGGTCCCCCCCAACCCCAGCTAATGGTCCTCCATCCCCTGCCGAGCTCAGGGGAAGGATGTCCCTGGGCTCTTTGCTTGCGAGCAAGGCTGACTACTCACCTCCTCAGCTCCCCACAGAAGCCCTTCCGCCAGTAGTAATCGGCACCAGCATGAACACTTGCTGGGGAGGCCGCTGAATGTTGGGAGGCCATTGGATCACGGGTGGGCCTCGTTAATTGTATGGAAATGGGGCTTTAGTGGTGATAATTGGTTGATCTGGCGAGATCCCGATTTCGCCTACGGGAGAAGGTTGGTTACATTGCGAACTGTTTGGTGCCTGGCACGGATCTCGTTTTTGGCCTTTCCCGCTATTCACCGGCCTCATTTTGCTTGAGCGTGAGTGGAACGAGGCCGGAACATCGTGCCCATTTTGTGTGAATAGTTTTCACAACTACCCTAATGTATATGTATTTTCACTCTTATTGTTTGTAATTTGATCCTGGAAATAAAGGCGGATGTTGTAATATCGCTTTAAGAAAGAATATGCCAATGAGTAAGTAGCCAGGATTTAAACCATGTGACCTGCAGACATTGTTCAGAGGAGCTTTCAGTTTTGCAAGCAGCATGTGGTGTGAAGGAATTGCAGCTGTACTTTACTGTTTTTTTTAAAATTTAGAGTACCCAATTCATTTTTTCCAATTAAGGGGCAATTTAATGTGGCCAACCCATCTACCCTGCACATCTTTGTGTTGTGGGAGCGAAACCCACGCAAACACGGGGAGAACGTGCAAACTCCACACGGACAGTGACCCAGAGCTGGGATCAAACCTGGGACATCGGCACCGTTAGGCAGCAGTGCTAACCACTGTGCCACCGTGCTGCCCTTACTGTCCCTCGTTATGACGAGGACAAAATTCAACAAATAACAAAAGTATATAAATTAGAGCCACTCATTTTTAAAAATCTACAGCAAATCTCCAATCACATTGTTCACAGTGATTTTATAGTTAAGCATTGCAAGAAGGAGAGCATTTGTTGGGATATAGGATGGGTGCACAGGTTTGCTTGAAAGATGTGAAATTTGTCTTAATTCTACCGAGAAACAGTGAGTGAAAAAAAAAATGTTTTTTGATTTGTGCCTCGAAAACGAATACTGCTTTCCTTATCTGCAATTTGTTCCCTTTCATATGACATTATTAAATCCATAATCTAAATCCATGTAATCTCAATATTATTGTATCTTAATCGAGGAGCAGTCTTTATCTGGGATATGAAATAGATAGAATGTGCCATCTGTTTAAGATGCGGTTTTGATTTTTTTTTAAATTTAGAGTACCCAATTATTTTTTTTCCCAATTAAGGGGCAATTTAGAGTGGCCAATCCACCTACCCTGCACATCTTTGGGTTGTGGGGGTAAAACCCATGCAGACGCGAGGAGAATGTGCAAACTCCACACGGACAGCGACCATGGCCAGGATCGAACCCGGGTCCTCAGCGCCGTAGGCAGCAGTGCTAACCATTGCGCCACCGTGCCACCCCTAAGACGAGGTTTTGATAATGAGAACCAAAACATATAAGATTTAAGATTATACCAATTTACATTTTCACTTCTTCATGAAACAACTCTTCAAAATGTCCTACTCAAACATCATGTTTAAATTTAGGATTTTAATAAAACATCTACTTACAAACTTGTCTTTCCAGAACTTTTATCGCTGGTTGCTTTGGCTGGTTGTTCTTGAATTTTCTCTGAGATTAACAACTGAAAGAAATGTGGTTGATGTTAATCATGCAGAACACATTGCAAACCATAAAGATTTTAAAATACCAAATTTCAAATCAAATAAATGTAAAAGATCTCATGGTAGTTTTCAAAGAAGGACAGGTGATTCCACCCAGTGTCCTATCCAATGCTTAACCATAAGACCATAAGACATAGGAGCGGAAGTAAGGCCATTCGGCCCATCGAGTCCACTCCACCATTCAATCATGGTTGATTTCAACTCCATTTACCCGCTCTCTCTCCATAGCCCTTAATTCCTCGAGAAATCAAGAATTCATCAACTTCTGTCTTAAAGACACTCAACGTCCCGGCCTCCACCGCCCTCTGTGGCAATGAATTCCACAGACCCACCACTCTCTGGCTGAAGAAATGTCTCCTCATCTCTGTTCTAAAGTGACTCCCTTTTATTCTAAGGCTGTGCCCCCGGGTCCTAGTCTCCCCTGCTAATGGAAACAACTTCCCGACATCCACCCTATCTAAGCCATTCATTATCTTGTAAGTTTCTTTTAGATCTCCCCTCAACCTCCTAAACTCCAATGAATATAATCCCAGGATCCTCAGACGTTCAACCCTGAACCCTGAACAAAATCAGACAATCTGGTCATTTGTCTCATTGCTGCTTATGAGAAGTTACTGTGCGCATTTTGGCAGCCACATTTCCATGTGTTACAACAGTGACAACACAATATAGTATTTCATTAGTTGTGAAGTTCTTTGGGACATCCCTTGGTCATAAACAGGTGCTGTGTAAATGCAAGTTCATTCCTTCAAATTGCAAGGTTTCATTTGTCACACATGCATTTATAGAGAGCAACTTGAATACAATAATATTCCCCTCCATGACCCCTCCAAGCTACTCACCATCCTGACTTGGAACTGTATTGCTATTCCTTCACTGTCGCTGGTTCAAAATCCTGGAGTTCCCTCCCCCCTCACAGCACTGTGGGAGTAGCTACTCCACATGGACTGCAGCAGCTCAAGGAGGCAGCTGGCCACCACCTTCTCAAAGGCAATCGAAAGGGGAATGAATGAATTTTTGTTAGCAAAGGTGACTTCAAAGGTTGAGGAGCTCTTGCTTTGTCTTTATTTTTAAATTTTATACAAAATACAAGTTATTTACTGCTCAGAAGAATGGTTTCTTCAGGGGTTCTTTATCAGAATAATAATAATCTTTATTAGTGTCACAAGTAGGCTTACATTAACACTGCAATGAAGTTACTGTGAAAATATAGTCGCCACACTCTGGCGCCTGTTCGGGCGCACTGAGGGAGAATTCAGACTGTCCAATTCACCTAACCTGCACGTCTTTCGGGACTTGTGGGAAGAAACCGGAGCACCCGGAGGAAACCCACGCAGACATGGGGAGAACATGCAGACTCCGCACAGACAGTGACCCAAGTCGGGAATCGAACCCGGGACCCTGGCGCTGTGAAACAACAATGCTACCCACTGTGCTACTGTGCCGCCATTACATAGGATTGGAGGAAGGACATAGAACATAGAACATACAGTGCAGAAGGAGGCCATTGGGCCCATAGAGTCTGCGCCGACCCACTTAAGCCCTCACTTCCACCCTATCCCCGTAATCCAATAATCCTTCCTAACCTTCTTGTTTGGGTCACTAAGGGCAAATTAT
Organism: Scyliorhinus torazame; assembly: GCF_047496885.1. Taxonomy (NCBI): domain Eukaryota; kingdom Metazoa; phylum Chordata; class Chondrichthyes; order Carcharhiniformes; family Scyliorhinidae; genus Scyliorhinus; species Scyliorhinus torazame. Next base: position 29,858,455 of record NC_092717.1, read on the forward strand.
CATGGCGAATCCACCTAACCTGCACGTCTTTGGACTGTGGAAGGAAACCGGAGCACCCAGAGGAAACCCACGCAGACACGGGGAGAATGTGCAGACTCCGCACAGACAGTGACCCAAGCCGGGAATCGAACCTGGGACCCTGTGAAGCCACAGTGCTATCCACTTGTGCAACCGTGCTGCCTACATGGCCTGGCAAGCATTGTGAATAGCCAGTCTTCTTATTAATCATTATAAAGATTTGGGGGGTTGTAGACACAGATGAACTCTGAGATTTATAACATGTTGCTTAATTAAATCTCCACCAACGACAGAGAGATTGCACTGAGAAGCAACAGGATCTCAAGCCTCATGCTTCTTCGAGAGGAGCAGGTTTCTGATGGGAAACATTTATGAGGGATTACTAAATCAGAACATGCTGTTCTCTCTTGTAAGCTTGATCACATCACTGCAAACTTGTAGCCACTTCATTTAATTCAGCCTCTTGATGTGTACCATTCATTTATTGGCTCTGCCACGATCAACAAATCAAGGAAAATGTTCATCATGCTAGGCATTAGATAACAGCTTGACACGCTGCACTGGGCAGCAGTGACTTTCGGACTGTACAGGTCGTGTAATAATATTGGGCTCTGAGGCAGTCAGAGGCCCTGGGCAGATCCAGCCAGCAGTATTCAGTGCTCAATTTTGACTAATGACTGATGCGATCAGCTCCAGAATCTGCAAACTGGGCAGTCAAGAGGAATCACCAGACCTGTTTGTGGTGAACCACGTTCCACTGTTACTCACTGCTGTATATATATATTCACTGTTATTGTTTGTTCCATTGTTACTTACGGTTGTTGTTGTTGCTTCTGTTGGCTCCGCCCCTCAGGCTTTGTATATAGTTGGCTGATCTGGGGCTTGATGTGTTGGATGTTCTGGATCACATACAGGTCACCAACACTTGAAGTAGTGCAACACTATTTTATAAAAAAGGTTAACTATTTAAACATACTTGAACTGTGGGTAAATACAATACTAGCTTTAACTAAAGACCTTTGCCTTGCCTAACCAGTTGATGCACTCAGCACATGGTGAATGTCTGTGTTGCAGGCTGTAAGCTCTGTGCTCCTAGCTAGCTGCTACTCGAATCAGCGGGTACTCTGATGCCCCATGTCTTTATAGTGCGTGTGCTCTCACTGGTGATTGGCTGCCGTGTTGTGTATGTTGATTGGTCCCACTGTGTGTCCATCAGTGTGCATCTGCACCATGATATACTGGTGTATATTATGACATCCCCCCTTTTATATAAAAAAATGCGCTTGCGTGACAATAAATAGTGTGTGGTGAATGTTCCTGACTACGTGTGTGTGAAATATTTACAGGACTATGTACATAAAACTAAGCTATTTACATGGGAAGGTGCCTGGTGCAGAAAAAACAGTGTGTCACACAATTAACGAGATGAACACCATATACAAACCACTTGAACGATTAAACGGAAGAACAGAACAAACCAGAGAGTTCATTAGTGCACAAAGTTCATAAATTAAGTCTCTGAGGTGGGCGACGAATTCTAGTTGACCGCCTCAAGGGTGGGACAGGAGCCACCGGCTGAGGAGCGGGCTGGACTGCGTCAGAGTGAGGAGGATGCAGAGTTACCGGAATCTCCACATAGTCCAGGTCAGAGACAATAGGAGGGTGTGGCACTGGCGGAGGATCACGTAGCGAGTGTGGAACGAGACGAAGGGCACGTCGATTACGGCGCAGAATGGAACCATCCGGTAGACGAACCAGGAACGAGCGGGGAGCCACCTGCCGAAGAACCACAGCAGTTGCAGACCAGCCATCATCCGGAAGATGGATGTGGACGTTGTCATCTGGAGCCAGAGCAGGGAGATCAGCTGCACGGGAGTCATGATCCGCCTTGTGCTGTGCATGAGACAGTTGCATTAGTTGAAGGACCGGAACGCGGTCGAGGTCTGGGACATGAATGGATGGCATCGTCGTCCTCAGGGTGCGACCCATGAGCAGCTGGGCTGGCGACAGGCCAGTGGACAGTGGGGCCGAGCGATAGGCCAGCAGGCTGAGGTAGAAGTCGGATCCCGCATCGGCAGCCTTGCAGAGGAGCTGTTTGACTATGTGGATGCCCTTCTCCACTTTGCCATTGGATTGGAGGTACAGGGGACTGGATGTCACATGCACAAAGTTGTACCTCCTGCCAAAGTTGGACCATTCCTGTCTTGCGAAGCAGGTACCATTGTCCGACATCACAGTGAGTGGGATGCCGTGACGAGCAAAGGTGTCCTTACAGGCACGGATGGCTGCAGACGATGTGATGTCGTGCAAACGTACCACCTCCGGGTAGTTTGAAAAATAGTCTACAATCAGAACATAGTCCCTGCCCAGCGCGTGGAACAGGTCGATGCTGACCTTGGACCAAGGGGACGTGACCAACTCATGGGGCTGTAGGGTCTCACGTGGTTGGGCCGGCTAGAACCGCTGACAGGTGGGGCAGTTGAGCACTGTGTTGGCAATGTCGTCATTGATGCCGGGCCAGTACACTGCCTCTTGGGCCCGTCGGCGGCACTTCTCCACGCCAAGATGGCCCTCGTGTAGCTGTTCCAAGACAAACTGGCGCATGTTGTGCAGGATTACAATGCGATCCAGCTTCAGGAGGACACCATCGACTACCGCCAGATCGTCTCTGATGTTGTAGAACTGCAGTCATTGGCCCTTGAGCCACCCGTCTGTTAGATGGCGCATGACACGCTGTAGCAGGGGGTCAGCCGCAGTCTCACGGCAAATTTGGACGAGGCGTTCATCCGTGGCTGGTAGATTGGAGGCCATGAAGGCCACATGGGCGTCAACCTGGCAGACGAATCCCGCTGGGTCACACGAGGTGTTGACTGCCCTGGACAGAGCGTTGGCTATGACCAGGTCTTTGCCCGGGGTGTATATGAGCTGGAAGTCATATCGCCGGAGTTTGAGCAGAACGCGCTGGAGGCGAGGCGTCATGTCGTTCAAGTCTTTCTGTATTATATTGACCAGCGGGCGATGGTCGGTCTCGACGGTGAATTGGGGAAGGCCGTACACATAATCATGAAACTTGACGACACCGGTCAAAAGGCCCAGGCGCTCCTTTTCTATCTGCGCGTAGCGCTGTTCTGTGGGGGTCATGGCGCGTGACACATATGCAACGGGGGCCCATGATAAGGCCTCATCGCGTTGCAGGAGCACTGCCCCAATGCCAGATTGGCTGGCATTGGTCAAAATTTTTGTCTCTTTCGCTGGATTAAAAAAGGCCAATACCGGGGCCGTGGTAAGTTTGGTTTTAAGTTCTCTCCATTCGCGCTCGTGGGCAGGAAGCCATTGGAAGTCTGTCGACTTCCTGACCAGGTTCCTGAGAGCTGTGGTATGTGAGGCGAGGTTAGGGATGAACTTCCCTAGGAAGTTGACCATGCCCAGAAATCGGAGGACCGCCTTCTTGTCCTCTAGCTTTTTCATGGCTGTGATGGCAGCCACCTTGTCCGCATCCGGCCGCACACCCAACTGGGAGATGTGGTCCCCTAGGAACTTGAGTTCTGTCTGGCCGAAGGAGCATTTGGCTCTGTTGAGGCGTAGGCCTTGCTCCCGTATGCGTTTGAAAACGGGCTGCAGGCGACTGATATGCTCCTGCGGGGTGGTGGACCAAATGATTATGTCGTTGACATAGACGCGAACACCTTCAATGCCTTCCATCATTTGTTCCATGATCCTGTGGAACACTTCTCACACAGATATGATCCCAAACGGCATCCTGTTGTAACAATATCTGCCAAAAGGGGTGTTAAAGGTACACAGTTTCCTGCTGGATCTGTCTAGTTGAATTTGCCAGAATCCTTTTGAGGCGTCAAGTTTGGTGAAGAGCTTGGCGTGAGCCATCTCACATGTGATCTCTTCGCGCTTGGGGATTGGGTAATGCACCCTCATTATGTTGCAATTCAGATCCTTTGGATCAATGCAGATTCTGAGCTCGCCGGAAGGCTTTTTTACGCACACCATGGAACTGACCCAGTCGGTTGGTTCCGTAACTCTAGAGATCAGTCCTTGGTCTTGGAGGTCCTGCAGCTGCTGCTTGAGGCGGTCCTTGAGGGGTGCTGGGACTCTGCGAGGTGCATGCACCACAGGCGTGGCGTTCTATTTGAGTAGGATCTTGTAAGTATATGGGAGCGTGCCCATGCCTTTGAAGACGTTGTGGTGCTGGTCGATGATGGCGTTGAGTTGCGCCCTGAAGTCAGCATCCTGGAAGGCAAACGCGTCATCAGGAGACAGAGAGTGAACTCTTTGAACGAGGTTTAGCAGCTTGCACGCCTGTGCGCCAAGCAGAGAGTCCTTCGAGGAGCCCACGATCTCGAAAGGAAGGATGGCTTTTCGTGACGTCTGCGTCACTTCGAGTTGGCATGAGCCGGTAGCAGGAATGATGTTGCCATTGTAGTCCAATAGCTGGCAGGCCGATGGAAGAATGGTTGGTTTGACACGAAGGCTTTGGAAAGCAGACCACGCCATGAGATTGGCGGAGGCACCAGTGTCCAGGCGGAATCGTATTTGGGACCGGTTGACCGTCAGGGTGCACACCACTCATCGTCTGGATCGATGCTGTATACCGACAGCAGCTGGTGTCTTTGCTTCGGGGACAGCCTGTTTTTCGTTACGACACCGACTCGAAAAGGCGCCTTCGGGTCCTCGGTGTCACTGCTGTGCGGGAGGTCGGAATCGGACTCGGTGACTGTGGGTTGAATTGCCCGAACATTCCTGCGAGGCTGGCTGAGGCGATATGAATTGGAAGGCTGAGCTGCTCGCCAGCAGGCAGCATAGTGGCCAAGTCATCCACATCGTAGGCATCGTCGAGGTTTTGCAGGGCATTGCCGCTTTAAATGGGCGGAGCCACAGTTGCCGCACGTCGTGACGTCAGCACATTCACTGCGCCACCACGCAAGCACGGTGCGGTCATGCGTGGTGCGCGCCTGCGCATTACGTTCCTCCACGTCGCCGTCCCCTCATTTGGTGCGTACAAGCGCGGGAGTCCGCGTAAAGCGCGCAAAATGGCTATCCTCATCCAGGCTGAGGCCCTGGAGGTGCTCAATCACTTGGACCCGTTCCGCCTCGTGGGGACCTTGCCGCGCCGTTTCAGCCGCTTGTATATGGGAGTACCAACTGGTGGCATTTTCATGCAGGACACAGGTCTCAATGGCGGTCGCTAAAGTGAGTTGCTTTACTTTGAGGAGCTGCTGATGTAGGGGGTCTGACTGAACACCGAAAACGATCTGGTCGCGTATCAAGGAGTCGGAGGTGGGCCCGTAGCTGCAAGATTGCACAAGGATGCGGAGGTGCGTTAGAAAGGATTGGAAAGGTTCGTCCTTAACCTGCAAACGCTGCTGGAACACGTAGCGCTCGAATCTTTCATTTACCTCTACTCTGCAGAAAGTGTCAAATTTGAGGAGAACTGTCTTGAACTTCGTCTTGTCTTCGTCATCTGCAAAGGTGAGAGAGTTGAAAATGTGGATGGCATGGTCCTTGGCAGTGGAGAGGAGAAGAGCAATCTTTCTGGTGCCCGAGGCGCCCTCCCTGTCCATGGCTTCGAGGAAGAGCTGGAAGCGCTGTTTGAAAATCTTCCAGTTGGCCCCAAGGTTGCCGGCGATGCAGAGCGGCGTCGGCGGGCTGATGTTGTCCATGTTGCAGGATGACGGACTGCTGGCGGAAGAGGCAGATCACTTGCAGGTAGGTCTAAGAAGTGCTAGTATGCAACCATTCCTGGTATCATGATGTGTTGGGTGTTCTGGATCACATACAGGTCACCAACACCTGAAGTAGTGCAACACTATTTTATAAAAAAGGTTAACTATTTAAACATACTTGAACATTGGGTAAATACAATACTAGCTTTAACTAAAGACCTTTGCCTTGTCCTAACCTGTTGATGCACTCAGCACATGGTGAATGTCTGTGTTGCAGGCTGTGAGCTCTGTGCTCCTAGCTAGCTGCTACTCGAATGAGCGGGTACTCTGATGCCCCCTGTCTTTATAGTGCGTGTGCTCTCACTGGTGATTGGCTGCCGTGTTGTGTATGTTGATTGGTCCCACTGTGTGTCCATCAGTGTGTGTCTGCACCATGATATACTGGTGTATATTATGACAGGGCCCTGCCCCCAGTGAGGGATCAGCAGCAGGCAGGCACACATCTCAGTGTATTAAAGCCACAATTTAGTTCTATAACTCGCTTCGTCTATTATTGATGGTCAATCACTGTTCATACACTTCACTCTATCTTACATGACATCAAGTACCCCAGAGCTTCCTCAATGACAGTCATGTAAGGATGAGCCCAGCAGCTTGTATATTTGTGCAACTCACCAATATGGTGAGGAAAATGTGGGGGCCCTTATTGAACTGTTGCATGAGACCCCACAAGGCAAAGGTGGCTCCTGACATTGGGAGACATAACTAATTTCCTAACATTTTACAAAAATATTAAGTTTAAATAAATTCTAAAATTGGTATTTGTATTACTAGTCCCAACAGAAGAAAACAACAACTTGCATTTATAGTTTGTAATAAAACAAAACAAGGCCTGTATTATCGGAGAAAAAACGGCACCGAGCCAAAGAATGAGGTAGAAGGGTGGGTGACTATAAAACCATGGCCAAAGAGTTAGGTTTCAAGGAATATTTTAAAGGACGATATAGAGGAGAGAAATTGAGAGGTTGAGGGAGAGAATTCCAGAGCGTAGGGCCCAGAAGGCTGAAGGCACAGCCATAAATGCTCGTCTAAAGGGAGTGGAAGAGGCTAGAGTTTGAAAAATGTAGTCCTTCTCAGGGTTTGTAAGGCTGGTGAAAGCTACAGAAATGGGATGGGGGACACCTTGGGGCTATTTGAACTTGAGGATGAAAATTAATTCACATAGTGTTTAGGGTAATCACCGGACGTTTACCGCAAAGGGATTCCAATCATTTTTTTTGCTGATGTGTGTATTCATTGTTCTTCTGATGATGCTATACTTCATTATGCACGGTAAATATCGCAGACTCCAAGCTGAGGACAAAAAGACATTTTAAGAATGTGCACCTCTTTACAATATCTTTATGGGGCAATCATGTGATTCTGCCTTTTGATAGTCCCCACCACAAAACCCAATCCATAGCTATTGATTTCATCCCTCTCCTTGACCACTGCCGGAGGCTGAACTGCACCATTTGAACCTTGGGTCCTATTTGAACCCTGTCGTGGATTCAAAATCAAGACTAGGCCTTGGAGGTTCAACCAAAACATTGAGCTTTATTTAGAAGATATTAACAGTGCAGGCTGCAATGTTAGGTTGCCCGTTTGCCTGCACAAACGGCCGGTGATGTCATCGGAAGGTGACGTCAAGCAATCATTCTCTTAAAGTGCCCTTGTTCAGCTACAAGGCTGCTTGTGAGGAAACACTAAAAGCACATTGAACTCACAACGTTTCCCCCCCCCTTTAAATCAAGGGTCCCTGACACAATAAACAGTACACATTAACAATCAATTAGCAACATGAACAATCAATCAACAACAACAGTCAATATGTCAGACGTTTCGGGGGTTGTCATTCCGTGTGTATTGGACCACACCTGGAGAACCTCAGGCGTCTGCTTTTTAATACTTGCTGCAACCTCTGATGTCTTTGGCTTGATGTGAGTGTCATCAGTGATTGTCTCAACCGGAGTTGACATAGTGATCTGAGGTTGACTCAGTGGCAGATTCACAATTGAGGTACTTCTCCCTCCAATTGGTTCGGTTAGTGTTAAGTTCTTGGAAAGGCCCAGGTTGTCTCTTGGCACAGCGGGATTTGGACTTTCTGTCACTTCTGCCTCTGGCGGTTTGGATAGATCATAAGATGTGGGAGCAGAAGTAGGCCACTCGGCCCATCGAGTCTGCTCTGCTATTCAATAAGATCATGGTTTATCTGTGAGAATCCTCATCTCCACTTTCCAGTCTTAGCCCATAACCCTTGATTCCCTTACTGATTAAAAATCTGTCTATCTCAGCCTTGAACATATTGAATGACCCAGCCTCTACAGCTCTCTGCAGTAAAGAATTCCACAGATTCACTACCCTCTGAGAGAAGAAATTCCTTCTCCTCTCTGTCTTAGACGGGTGACCCCATACTCTTTGATTATGCCCTCTAGTCCTAGACTCTCCCAAAAGAGGAAATACCCTTTCAGCATCTACCCTGCCAAGTCCCCTGAGACTCTTAAGTGTCTCAATAAGGTCATTGCTCAATCTTCTAAACTTCAGTGTGTACAGGCCCAATGTACTTAACCTCTCCTCATAAGAAAATCCCTCCACATCTGGGATCAACCTAGTAAACCTTCTCTGGACCGCCTCCAATGCCAGTATATATTTCCTTAGATAAAGGGACCAAAACTGTTCACAGTATTCCAGGTGTGGTCCAACTAATGCCTTGTGTAGCTTTAGCAGGACTTCCCTATTTTTATAATCCATTCCCTTTGAAATAAAGGCCAACATTCAATTTGCCTTACCAATTACCTATTGAAATTTCATTCTAGCTTCTTAGTGCACGAGGACCGCCAAATCCCTCTGTGCTGCAGTTTTCTGCAGTCTTTCTCCATTTAAATAATATTCAGCTCCTTTGTTCTTCCTACCAAAGTGCATAAATTCACATTTCCTACATTATATTTAATTGAAAAATAAGGTGTCAACATGGATAAGCCACAACACAGGACTACTTGCATGCCAAACAACATAAGCAGAAAGTGATAGACAGAGCTAAGCGATCCCACAACCTACGGATCAGATCGAAGCTCTGCAGTCCTGCGACATCCAGTCGTGAATGGTGGTGAACAATTAAATAACTCACTGGAGGAGGAAGCTCCACAAATATCCCCGTCCTCAATAATAGAGGAGCCCAGCACATCTGTGCAAAAGATAAGGCTGAAGCATTCGCAACAATCTTCAGCCAGAAGTTCCAAGTAGATGATCCATCTCGGTCTCCTCCAGAGGTCCCAGCATCACAGATGTCAATATTCAGCCAATTCGATTCACCTCACGTGATATCAAGAAACTGTTGAAGGCACTGGATAATGCCATGGCTATGGGCCCTGACAATAATCTGGAAATAGTACTCAAGACTTGTGCTCCAGAATTTGCCATACCCCTAGCCAAGCTCTTCCAGGACAATTACAACACTGCCATCTACCCAGCAATGTGGAAAATTGCCCAGGTGAATCCTGTACACAAGAAACAGGACAAATCCAACTAGCAATTTTGAACCGCTGCAGTCCATGTGGTGTAGGTACACCTACTGTGCTATTAGGGAGGGAGTTCCAGGATTTTGACCCAGCAACAGTGAAGGAACGGCAATATATTTCCAAGTCAGGATGGTGAGTGACTTGGAGAGGAACTTCCAGATGGTGGTGTTCCCACGTATCCACTGCCCTTGTCCTTCTAGATGGTAATGAGCATGGGTTTGGAAGGTGCTGCAGAAGGAATCTTGGTGAGTTTCTGCAGTTCATCTTGTAGATGGTACACATTGCTGCTACTGTGTGTTAGTGGTGGAGAGAGTGAATGCTTGTGAAAGGGGTGCCAATCAAGTGAGTTGCTTTGTCCTGGATGGTGTCGAGCTTCTTGAGTGTTGTTGGAGCTGCACCCATACAGGCAAGTGGGGAGTATCCCATCACACTCCTGACGTGCCTAGTAGGTGGTGGACAGGCGTTGGGGACTCAGGAGGGGAGTTACTCGTCACAGGATTGCTAGCCTCTGACCTGTTCTTGTAGCCTCAGTATTTATATGGCTAGTCCAGTTCAGTTTGTGGTCAATGATAACCCCCAGGATGTTGATAGTGGGGGATTCAGTAATGGTAATGCCATTGAATGTCAGGAGTGATTGTTTGATTCTCTCTTATCGAAGATGGTTATTGCCAGGCATTTGTGTGCCGTGAATGTTTCTTGCCACTTGTCAATAAGACCAGAAGATATAGGAGCAGAATTAGGCCATTCGGCCCAATGGCTCCTTATTAATCAAGAACCTATCTCTGTCTTAAAGACGCTCAGTGACTTTGGCCTCTATCTCTGATGCTATCCTTTAACACAGCCCCGAACTCGCAGTACGATATCAAGTATCGTCCAGGGGAGCTCAATGAGCCCCCAGATGCCCTGTCCTGCGGCAATGGTCCAACGCGCAGGAGGACCGCTTGCAAGCCATCCACAATGACCTCTGCCACCCGGGGGTTACCCGGCTCGTCCATTTTATCAAGTCCCGCAACCTACCTTACTCAACCAAGGAGGTCAAGGCTATGATCAGGGCCTGCCAAGTCTGTGCGGAGTGCAAACTGCACTTCTATTGGCCAGACAAGGTTCGGCTCGTGAAGGCCTCGGGCCCCTTTGAGCGACTGAGCGTGGACTTCAAGGGGCCCCTCCCGTCCACCAATCGTAATGCCTATTTCCTCACCGTTATCGATGAGTTCTCCCGTTTCCCATTCGCCATTCCCTGCCCCGACATGACCTCAGCCACCGTGATTAAGGCACTGCACAGCATCTTCACTCTGTTCGGTTTCCCCGCTTATATCCACAGCGACTGGGGTACATCGTTCATGAGCGATGAACTGTGTCAGTATCTGCTCAGCAAAGGCATCGCCTCGAGCAGAACGACCAGTTATAACCTACGGGGAAACGGGCAAGTGGAGAGGGAGAACGCAACAGTGTGGAAGGCTGTCCTTCTGGCCCTACGGTCGAGATGTCTCCCAATTACCCGCTGGCAGGAGGTCCTGCCCGATGCCCTACACTCCATTAGGTCGCTCCTCTGCACGGCCACGAATGAGACCCCGTACAACCAATTGTTTGTCTTCCCCAGGAAGTCTACCTCCGGGGTCTCGCTTCCACCTTGGCTGATGGCTCCGGGACCTGTTCTTCTCCAGAGGCACACGAGGAGCCATAAAACGGACCGCCTGGTCGAAAAGGTCCGATTACTCCACACCAACCCCAGTTACGCCTACATCGAGTACCCCAACGGCAGGCAAGATACGGTTTCCCCCGGGATCTGGCACCTGCTGGATCCCCCACTACAGACGTCCCTTCCCGCGCCGCTCCCCTGCAGGACCCTGCACCCCCTATAACTCCCCCCCTCCCGGCCCCACCCCCCGTTGGTGAGCACCTACCGCGTGCCCCCCCTAGCACCCCCCTTTACACACACCACCTATTCTCCCTGCGCCCTGTTCCCCTGCCCCGACCCGGACCGAAGCTCCGACCGCCGTGCTCCCAGACGTACCCTCAACCAGGACGACCGTGTCCGCCGCACCACCGGCCGCCACACCACCGCCCGAACTGAGGAGGTCGATGAGGACGATCCGGCCACCGAGACGGGTGGACTTATGATGGCACTTCACCCCCGCCGGACTATCTTTTAAACAGGGGGTGAATGTGATGAACGGTTACTGTAACACTGTACCCTTGTCATCATGTAAGGTGATGTCCCCTTTAAGACCGGGCTTGGAACCCTGGGGAACTCTGCCTCCGACTCCGCCCATCTGGGAACCGTATATAAGGGGCCGTCTTTTGGGCAGTGCAGCAGTTAGCACACGTCTCGGCACTAGTCTAGTTCTTAGTTTATTAAAGCCTTCTTTACTGTTTACACTCTAAGCGTCATTATTGAGGGTACCACAGTGATTATTAAAGGTTTTGCTGAATAGTGGCCCGACAACATTTCCACTATTTATTTGCATTCTTTTGTGCCTGGCTTTTCCGGTTGTACCAGACCCCTAAGGAGGTTAAATGTTTTCTTCCCCATTATGCTCAGGAATGCTGGGACTTGACTTCCGGTTGCGGCTATGCGGAGCTAAGTCGCACGTTCGGCAACGCCCGCTAAAAACTGACTTTTGGGCACTTTTCAGGGCCCGTAATGGCGCTTGATCGACGTTTCCCGGTGTGGGAAGGGGACAGCAACATTCCCCCGATAGTGTATGGAGTGGACCAGGAGTGGGGCGATTTAAAAAGTGGCATCGAAGCAAAGAAAGGTGCGAGGGAGGAGGACCAATGTGGCGGCGGGTGGAGACCAGGCAGCGTGGAGGCAGTGGGCGCAAGAGCAGCAGGAGCTTCTCCAGCGCTGTTTTAAGGAACTAAAAGCAGAGCTGCTGGAGCCAATGAAGGCATCAATCGATAAGCTGCTGGAGACCCAGACGGCTCAAGGGGCGGTGATCCGGGAGGTCCGGCAGAAGGTCTCAGAGAACAAGGAGGAGATCCTGGGCCTGGCGGTGAAGGTGGAGGCGCACGAGGCGGTCCACAGGAAATGGCAGGCGAGGTTCGAGGAGATGGAGAACCGGTCGAGGCGGAAAAACCTGCGGATCCTGGGTCTCCCGGAGGGATCGGACGTGGGGGCCTACATGGTCACCATGCTGAACTCGCTGATGGGAGCGGGAGCCTTTCAGGGGCCCTTGGAGCTGGAGGGGGCCCACCGAGTGCTGGCGAGGAGGCCCAAGCCTAGCGAGCCGCCGCGGGCGGTGCTGATGCGGTTCCACCGGTTTGCTGATCGAGAGTGTTTGTTAAGGTGGGCCAAGAAGAAGCGGAGCAGCAGGTGGGAGAACGTGGAGGTTCGGATCTACCAGGATTGGAGTGCGGAGGTGGTGAAGAAGAGGGCCGGCTACAACCGGGCGAAGGCAGTGCTGCACAGGAAAGGGGTGAAGTTCGGTATGCTGTAGCCGGCGCATCTGTGGGTCACCTATAAGGATCGACACCACTATTTTGAGTCCCCGGAGGAGGTGTGGGTCTTTGTTCAGGCCGAAAAACTGGACTCAGACGAAGAGTTGGGGATGAGGGGTCGGGGTGGAGGGCTGGTTGGGGATTGTTGGGTTGTGTTTCGAGGGGGGGTTCTTTGTTTTTTGGGGGTTGATTGGGCATTGTTTTAATTAGGTCTGCCGGGCGGGCTCGTGGGGGGGGGGGGGGGGGGGGGGGTGGGGGCGGTAAACTGCTTGGGGGGTTGATGGTCGGTAGGGGACTGTGTGCCGCAGGTCATACACGAGGATCAGACAGGGTTTGTGAAAGCGAGGCAGTTGAATACCAATGTACGGAGGCTCTTGAATGCTATAATGATGCCGGCGATGGAAGGGGAGGCGAAGATAGTGGCGGCGATGGATGCGGAGAAGGCCTTTGATAGGGTGGAGTGGGGGTACCTGTGGGAGGTGTTGGAAAGGTTCGGGTTCGGGGAGGGGTTCGTCAGGTGGGTGAGGCTGTTATATGAGGCCCCGGTGGTGAGTGTGGCCACGAACAGAAGGATGTCAGAGTATTTCCGGCTACACCAGGGGACGAGGCAGGGGTGCCCCCTGTCCCTCCTGCTCTTTCCACTGGCAATTGAACTCCTGGCCATGGCGTTGAGGGAGTCGAGGAACTGGAGGGGGCTGGTGCGGGGTGGGGAGGAGCATCGGGTGTCGCTTTTTGCGGGTGATTTGCTGCTATATATGGCGGACCCGGTGGGGGGAATGCCAGAGGTGATGAGGATCCTTAGGGAGTTTGGAGATTTCTCCGTGTACAAGCTTAATATGGGGAAGAGTGAGTTGTTCGTAGTGCACCCAGGGGACTAGGAGAGGGGGATTGGTGAGCTCCCGCTAAAAAGGGCGGAGAGGAGTTTCAGGTACCTGGGGGTCCAGGGGGCTAGGAGCTGGGGTGCCCTGCATAAGCTTAACTTCATGAGGCTGGTGGTGCAGATGGAGGGGGAGTTTAAGAGGTGGGATGTGCTGCCACTCTCCCTGGTGGGTAGAGTGCAGTCAGTTAAAATGATGGTGCTCCCGAGGTTTTTGTTCCTGTTTCAATGCCTCCCCATCCTGATCCCTAGGGCCTTCTTCAGGCGGGTTTACAGGAGCGTTATGGGGTTTGTATGGGCGCAGAAGACCCCAAGGGTGAGAAGGGTGTTCCTGGAGTGGTGCAGGGATTGGGGGGGGGGGGGCGCTGTCTAACCCCTGTGGGTATTATTGGGCCGCCAACGTGGCAATGGTGCGTAAGTGGGTGATGGAGGGGGATGAGGCGGCATGGAAGAGGCTGGAGATGGCGTCCTGTGTGGGCATGAGCCTGGAGGCGCTGGTGACAGCACCACTGCCACTTCCTCCAACGAGGTACACCATGAGCCCGGTGGTGGCGGCTACCCTCAAAATCTGGGGGCAATGGAGACGCCACAGGGGGGAAGTGGGGGCCTCGATGTGGTCCCCGATTCGAGGGAACCACCGGTTTGTCCCGGGGAGGATGGATGGAGGGTTTCTGAGCTGGCACAGGGTAGGTATTAAAAGGATGGGGGACCTGTTTGTGGAGGCTGGGTGAGCTGTAGGAGAAGTTTGGGCTCCCCCCGGGGAACACCTTCAGATATATGCAGGTAAGGGCGTTTGTTCGGCGGCAGGTGGTGGAGTTCCCACTGCTGCCGCCACGGGGAGTCCAGGACAGGGTGCTGTCGGGGGTGTGGGTTGGAGAGGGAAGGATCTCGGCAACGTATCAGGTGATGCAGGAGGAGGAGGAGGCCTCGATGGATCAGCTAAAGGGTAAGTGGGAGGCGGAGTTGGGTGAGGAGATTGATGAGGGGATGTGGGCGGATGCCCTGGGGAGGGTGAACTCTTCCTCCTCTTGCGCGAGGCTCAGCCTCATACAATTAAGGTGCTGCATAGGGCTCACATGACCGGGGCAAGGATAAGTCGGTTCTTTGGGTGCGAGGACAGGTGTGCTAGGTGCTCAGGGAGCCCAGCAAATCACATCCACATGTTCTGGGCCTGCCCAGCGCTGGAGGACCTTTGGAGGGGTGTAGCGAGGACGGTGTCGAGGGTGGTAGATTCCAGGGTCAAGCCGGGCTGGGGGCTCGCAATATTTGGGGTGGCAGAGGAGCCGGGAGTGCAGGAGGCGAAAGAGGCCAGTATTCTGGCCTTTGCGTCCCTGGTAGCCCGGCGAGGTTTATGGCGGGGTTTACTAAGTTGGAGAGGGTGAAATTCGCCTTAAGGGGATCGGTACAAGGGTTCTTCAGGCGGTGGCAACCGTTCCTAGACATAGAACATAGAACATAGAAAATACAGCACAGAACAGGCCCTTCGGCCCACGATGTTGTGCTGAACCTTTGTCCTAGATTAATCATAGATTATCATTGAATTTACAGTGCAGAAGGAGGCCATTCGGCCCTTTGAGTCTGCACCGGCTCTTGGAAAGAGCACCCTACCCAAACTCAACACCTCCACCCAACACCAAGGGCAATTTGGACATTAAGGGCAATTTATCATTGGCCAATTCACCTAACCCGCACATCTTTGGATTGTGGGAGGAAACCGGAGCACCCGGAGGAAACCCACGCAGACACGGGGAGGACGTGCAGACTCCGCACAGTCAATGACCCAAGCCGAAATCGAACCTGGGACCCTGGAGCTGTGAAGCAATTGTGCTATCCACAATGCTACCGTGCTGCCCTTGAGAACAAATAAATCTACACTATATCATTTAACCGTAATCCATGTACCTATCCAATAGCTGCTTGAAGGTCCCTAATGTTTCCGACTCAACTACTTCCACAGGCAGTGCATTCCATGCCCCCACTACTCTCTGGGTAAAGAACCTACCTCTGATATCCCTCCTATATCTTCCACCTTTCACCTTAAATTTATGTCCCCTTGTAATGGTTTGTTCCACCCGGGGAAAAAGTCTCTGACTGTCTACTCTATCTATTCCCCTGATCATCTTATAAACCTCTATCAAGTCGCCCCTCATCCTTCTCCGTTCTAATGAGAAAAGGCCTAGCACCCTCAACCTTTCCTCGTAAGACCTACTCTCCATTCCAGGCAACATCCTGGTAAATCTTCTTTGCACCTTTTCCAAAGCTTCCACATCCTTCCTAAAATGAGGCGACCAGAACTGTACACAGTACTCCAAATGTGGCCTTACCAAAGTTTAGTACAGCTGCATCATCACCTCACGGCTCTTAAATTCAATCCCTCTGTTAATGAACGTGAGCACACCATAGGCCTTCTTCACAGCTCTATCCACTTGAGTGGCAACTTTCAAAGATGTATGAACATAGACCCCAAGATCTCTCTGCTCCTCCACATTGCCAAGAACTCTACCGTTAACCCTGTATTCCGCATTCATATTTGTCCTTCCAAAATGGACAACCTCACACTTTTCAGGGTTAAACTCCATCTGCCACTTCTCAGCCCAGCTCTGCATCCTATCTATGTCTCTTTGCAGCCGACAACAGCCCTCCTTACTATCCAAAACTCCACCAATCTTCGTATCGTCTGCAAATTTACTGACCCACCCTTCAACTCCCTCATCCAAGTCATTAATGAAAATCACAAACAGCAGAGGACCCAGAACTGATCCCTGCGGTACGCCACTGGTAACTGGGATCCAGGCTGAATATTTGCCATCCACCACCACTCTCTGACTTCTATCGGTTAGCCAGTTCGTTATCCAACTGGCCAAATTTCCCACTATCCCATGCCTCCTTACTTTCTGCATAAGCCCACCATGGGGAACTTTATCAAATGCCTTACTAAAATCCATGTACACTACATCCACTGCTTTACCTTCATCCACATGCTTGGTCACCTCCTCAAAGAATTCAATAAGATTTGCAAGGCAAGACCTACCCCTCACAAATCCGTGCTGACTATCCCTAATCAAGCAGTATCTTTCCAGATGCTCAGAAATCCTATCCTTCAGTACCCTTTCCATTACTTTGCCTACCACCGAAGTAAGACTAACTGGCCTGTAATTCCCAGGGTTATCCCTAGTCCCTTTTTTGAACAGGGGCACGACATTCGCCACTCTCCAATCCCCTGGTACCACCCCTGTTGACAGTGAGGACGAAAAGATCATTGCCAACGGCTCTGCAATTTCATCTCTTGCTTCCCATAGAATCCTTGGATATATCCCGTCAGGCCTGGGGGACTTGTCTATCCTCAAGTTTTTCAAAATGCCCAACACATCTTCCTTCCTGACAAGTATTTCCTCGAGCTTACCAATCTGTTTCACACTGTCCTCTCCAACAATATCGCCCCTCTCATTTGTAAATACAGAAGAAAAGTACTCGTTCAAGACCTCTCCTATCTCTTCAGACTCAATACACAATCTCCCGCTACTGTCCTTGATCGGACCTACCCTCGCTCTAGTCATTCTCATATTTCTCACATATGTGTAAAAGGCCTTGGGGTTTTCCTTGATCCTACCCGCCAAAGATTGTTCATGCCCTTTCTTAGCTCTCCTAATCCCTTTCTTCAGTTCCCTCCTGGCTATCTTGTATCCCTCCAATGCCCTGTCTGAACCTTGTTTCCTCAGCCTTACATAAGTCACCTTTTTCCTCTTAACAAGACATTCAACCTCTCTTGTCAACCATGGTTCCCTCACTCGACCATCTCTTCCCTGCCTGACAGGGACATACATATCAAGGACACGTAGCACCTGTTCCTTGAACAAGTTCCACATTTCACTTGTGTCCTTCCCTGCCAGCCTATGTTCCCAACTTATGCACTTCAATTCTTGTCTGACAACATCGTATTTACCCTTCCCCCAATTGTAAACCTTGCCCTGTTGCACGTACCTATCCCTCTCCATTACTAAAGTGAAAGTCACAGAATTGTGGTCACTATCTCCAAAATGCTCCCCCACTAACAAATCTATCACTTGCCCTGGCTCATTACCCAGTACTAAATCCAATATTGCCCCTCCTCTGGTCGGACAATCTACATACTGCGTTAGAAAAGCTTCCTGGACACACTGCACAAACACCACCCCATCCAAACTATTTGATCTAAAGAGTTTCCACTCAATATTTGGGAAGTTAAAGTCGCCCATGACTACTACCCTATGACTTCTGCACCTTTCCAAAATCTGTTTCCCAATCTGTTCCTCCACATCTCTGCTACTATTGGGGGGCCTATAGAAAACTCCTAACAAGGTGACTGCTCCTTTCCTATTTCTGACTTCAACCCATACTACCTCAGTAGGCTGATACTCCTCGAACTGCCTTTCTGCAGCTGTTATACTATCTCTAATTAATAATGCCACCCCCCCCACCTCTTTTACCACCCTCCCTAATCTTATTGAAACATCTATAACCAGGGACATCCAACAACCATTTCTGCCCCTCTTCTATCCAAGTTTCCGTGATGGCCACCACATCGTAGTCCCAAGTACCGATCCATGCCTTAAGTTCACCCACCTTATTCCTGATGCTTCTTGCGTTGAAGTATACACACTTCAACCCCTCTCCGTGCCTGCAAGTACTCTCCTTTGTCAGTGTTCCCTTCCCCACTGCCTCATTACACGCTTTGGCGTCCTGAATATCGGCTACCTTAGTTGCTGGACTACAAATCCGGTTCCCATTCCCCTTCCAAATTAGTTTAAACCCTCCCGAAGAGTACTAGAAAACCTCCCTCCCAGGATATTGGTGCCCCTCTGGTTCAGATGCAACCCGTCCTGCTTGTACAGGTCCCACCTTCCCCAGAATGCGCTCCAATTATCCAAATACCTGAAGCCCTCCCTCCTACACCATTCCTGCAGCCACGTGTTCAACTGCACTCTCTCCCTATTCGTAGCCTCGCTATCACGTGGCACCGGCAACAAACCAGAGATGACAACTCTGTCTGTCCTGGCTTTTAACTTCCAGCCTAACTCCCTAAACTTGTTTATTACCTCCACACCCCTTTTCCTACCTATGTCGTTGGTACCAATGTGCACCACGACTTCTGGCTGCTCACCCTCCCCCTTAAGGATCCTGAAGACACGATCCGAGACATCCCTGGCCCTGGCACCCGGGAGGCAACATACCTTCCGGGAGTCTCGCTCGCGACCACAGAATCTCCTATCTATTCCCCTAACCATTGAATCTCCTACAACTATTGCTTTTCTATTCTCCCCCCTTCCCTTCTGAGCCCCAGAGCCAGACTCAGTGCCAGAGACCTGGCCGCTAGGGCCTTCCCCCGGTAGGTCATCCCCCCCAACAGCATCCAAAACGGTATACTTGTTTTGAAGGGGAACGGCCACGAGGGATCCCTGCACTTTCTGCCTGTTTGTTTTTTTCCCCCTGACTGTAACCCAGCTATTCTTGTCCTGTACCTTGGGTGTGGTTACCTCCTTGTAACTCTTCTCAATCACCCCCTCTGCCTCCCGGATGATCCGAAGTTCATCCAGCTTCAGCTCCAGTTCCCTAACACGGTCTTTGAGGAGCTGAAGTTGGGTGCACTTCCCGCAGGTATAGTCAGCGGGGACACCGGTGGTATCCCTCACCACCCACATCCTACAGGAGGAGCATGTAACTGGCCTAGCCTCCATCCCCTCTTACCTGACAGAATATAGCTGCCCTGTGGACTAACTAGATCTCCGCCCTCCGTCCCTGCTCCCAGTCAGCTACACTTTCTGTAAACTCCTGGCTCTCTTCGCACTCTTTGCGGAAATGTCGGAAACAAAATGAAAGGAGCGCCTTACTCCCTCCTCACCTAACTCCCTCGGTCACCAAACTCTCACTATCGCACTCAAATGCACCAAATTCAGCACTCCCTCGGTCACCAAACTCTCACTATCGCACTCAAATGCACCAAATTCAGCACTCAGTGCCAGACTTCCTGGCAGAACGTTAGAAGATGGTCAGTAGCGGCAGCAACCCGGGGAGGGGGGGCGGGGGGTTCGTTTTTCTTGAGTGGGTGTGTATTTTTGCCTTTGTGTTGATGAAGGTTGTTAATTTATTATTTATGTATATGGGGGGGGGGGGGGGGGGTTGTTCTTTTCTTTCTGTATTTTGTTTTTGATATTTTGTGAAAATTTGAATAAAAATTATTATTTTTTAAATGGAATGCTGGGACTTTTATAGCTGTTGCTATCTTGTCAGCTTGAACAAAATAATCAAATAGTAGCTTAGTCTGCATAGCATTCTATATGTTACCTCTCCATGTGATTAGTAAGTTTGCAGACGACACAAAGGTTGGTGGAATTGCGGATAGCGATGAGGACTGTCGGAGGATACAGCAGGATTTAGATTGTCTGGAGACTTGGGCGGAGAGATGGCAGATGGAGTTTAATCCGGACAAATGTGAGGTAATGCATTTTGGAAGGTCTAATGCAGGTAGGGAATATACAGTGAATGGTAGAACCCTCAAGAGTATTGAAAGTCAAAGAGATCTAGGAGCACAGGTCCACAGGTCATTGAAAGGGGCAACACAGGTGGAGAAGGTAGTCAAGAAGGCATACGGCATGCTTGCCTTCATTGGCCGGGGCATTGAGTATAAGAATTGGTAAGTCATGTTGCAGCTGTATAGAACCTTAGTTAGGCCACACTTGGAGTATAGTGTTCAATTCTGGTCGCCACACTACCAGAAGGATGTGGAGGCTTTAGAGAGGGTGCAGAAGAGATTTACCAGAATGTTGCCTGGTATGGAGGGCATTAGCTATGAGGAGCGGTTGAATAAACTCGGTTTGTTCTCACTGGAACGAAGGAGGTTGAGGGGAGACCTGATAGAGGTATACAAAATTATGAGGGGCATAGACAGAGTGGATAGTCAGAGGCTTTTCCCCAGGGTAGAGGGGTCAATTACTAGGGGGCATAGGTTTAAGGTGAGAGGGGCAAGGTTTAGAGTAGATGTACGAGGCAAGTTTTTTCCGCAGAGGGTAGTGGGTGCCTGCAACTCGCTACCGGAGGAGGTAGTGGAAGCAGGGACGATAGGGACATTTAAGGGGTATCTTGACAAATATATGAATAGGATGGGAATAGAAGGATACGGACCCAGGAAGTGTAGAAGATTGTGGTTTAGTCAGGCAGCATGGTCGGCACGGGCTTGGAGGGCCGAAGGGCCTGTTCCTGTGTTGTACATTTCTTTGTTCTTTGTTCTTTGTTCTTTGAAACATATAAGATTATGAAGGGAATAGATAGGATAGATGCGGGCAGGTTGTTTCCACTGGCGGGTGAAAGCAGAACTAGGGGGCATAGCCTCAAAATAAGGGGAAGTAGATTTAGGACTGAGTTTAGGAGGAACTTCTTCACCCAAAGGGTTGTGAATCTATGGAATTCCTTGCCCAGTGAAGCAGTAGAGGCTCCTTCATTAAATCATAGATTATCATAGAATTTACAGTGCAGGAGGAGGCCATTCGGCCCATCGAGTCTGCACCGGCTCTTGGAAAGAGCACCCTACCCAAGGTCCACACCTCCACCCTATCCCCATAACCCAGTAACCCCACCCTACACTAAGGGCAATTTTGGACACTATGGGCAATTTAGCATGGCCAATCCACCTAACCCGCACATCTTTGGACTGTGGGAGGAAACCGGAGCAACCGGAGGAAACCCACGCGCACACGGGGAGGATGTGCAGACTCCGCACAGACAGTGACCCAAGCCGGAATCGAACCTGGGACCCTGGAGCTGTGAAGCATTTGTGCTATCCACAATGCTACCGTGCTGCCCTAAAATCTTTATGTTTTAAAGATAAAGATAGATAGTTTTTTGAAGAATAAAGGGATTCAGGGTTATGGTGTTCGGGCCGGAAAGTGGAGCTGAGTCCACAAAAGATCAGCCATGATCTCATTGAATGGCGGAGCAGGCTCGAGGGGCCAGATGGCCTACACCTGCTCCTAGTTCTTATGTTCTTATGTGTGATTCAATAAATCATCATTCTAGTTAAGTCACCAGCAGTTCTGTATGAATCATTGCAAAGACTTTATAAAAATAAATTTAGAGTACCCAATTCATTTTCTCCAATTAAGGGGCAATTTAGCGCGGCCAATCCACCTACCCTGCACATCTTTCGGTTGTGGGGGCCAAAACCCACTCAAACAGGAGGAGAATGTGCAAACTCCACACGGACAGTGACTCAGAGCCGTGAGGCAGCAATGCTAACCACTGCGCCACTGTGCTGGCCTAAAGATTATTTGCATTGTGCGTTTGAACGGAGTTATTTCAAGAACATTCCCACAGAGAGAAATTCCTGGAACCAGCTGCAGAAAAGCTCCGTGAGCCTGACGTGATTTGAACATGCAACCTTCTGATCTGGAGTCAGATGCGCTACCGTTGCGCCACATGCCCACGTAATCATTGCAAGGACAACGTCACGGAACACAACATGGTACCATGAGTTTTAAACATTTGAAGGTAACAGCAGAAAAGACGAAGGGAAACCGGCAGAAGAACGAAAAAGAGAAGATCCTTCCGCTGACCTAGTGAAATACGGCCATTGGCGACTCAACACAACAAATGACGGTGAAGTTTGAAAACAGCTTCAAGTCTCAGGTAAAGTAGATGAAAACTGACACGTTTTCAAACAGCAGTTTAAAATCTAGGTCTCAGGACCTTCGGTGGCAGCTATGAAAGAGTTAGTCGCACATTTGGTGGCTCCCGCTCGGGTTGGACTTTTGGACCTTTTCCCCCGATTTTTTACCGGACTTGATTTGAAAAATCGATGATAGAGGCAATTGTGCACTGAATTCCCACATCGGTGCATGGAGAGGAGGACTAGAAGTGTTCGCAAAGGCAGAAACAGAAGAACAGAGAAGGCTTGGGCTGAAGCTGTAGCGGGAGACAGCATGGCGGACGACCGGAGCTCTGGCTTGTCGACCCAGCGGTCAACGGAGCAGCCGATGCAAGTTATCCAGGAGGGCTTCGCCAAGCAGAAGCAGGACTGCTGGGACCCGATTAAAGAGGCAATTGCGCGGCTGGAGCTTAGATTGGATGCCCAAGATCGTGCGATCCAGAAAGTAGAGAAGGCGCTGGCTGACCAGGAGGAACATCAAACTGCGGTGGAGTTGGAGGTGGGGATGCTGAGAGACCAGCAGAAAAGGCTCCTGGAGAAGGTGGAGGACCTAGAGAATAGGTCCCGCCGGCAGAACTTGAGAATCGTCGGGT
This sequence comes from Scyliorhinus torazame, assembly GCF_047496885.1. Classification (NCBI taxonomy): domain Eukaryota; kingdom Metazoa; phylum Chordata; class Chondrichthyes; order Carcharhiniformes; family Scyliorhinidae; genus Scyliorhinus; species Scyliorhinus torazame. The sequence goes on from NC_092717.1 coordinate 29,881,296, forward strand.
TCCCAGAGGGGTCCGAAGGAGCGGACGCTGGGGCACACGTAGCGGGCAGGGTCGAGAAGCTGCTGGGGGATGGGGCATTCCCCCGACCCTTGGAAGTGGACAGGGCTCACAGAGCGCTCGTGAGGAAGCCGCGAATGGGAGGCCCCCCCGAGGGCAATGGTGGTGAGATTCCACGGGTATTTGGATGAGGAGCGTATTTTACAGTGGGCCAAGCAGACACGGAGCTGTAAATGGGACAACAGTATCCTGCGGATCTATCAGGAACTGAGTGCGGAGGTGGCCAGGAGAAGAGCGGGATTTAACCAAATAAGGTCGACCCTTTTTAAGAAAAAGGTGAAGTTCGGACTGTTGTATCCGGCCCGTCTCTGGGTCACATACGAGGAGCAACATTTTTATTTCGAGTCGCCTGAGGAAGCGCTGGACTTCGCGAAAAGGAAAGGACTAGTTTCGGACTGAGAAATTTGAACTTTGCTGCAACATTCATGTTTAAAAAGGTTTCTCATTTTTCGTTTTGCGGACGTTATTTGTAATGCCTTCTGTATTATTTGGGGCCAGTTGCAGAGCTAAGTGAATTAAAGTTTTTATTTGCATTGTTGGGGGATGGAGGTGCGTTTGTCTAGATGCTGGATCTTTTGCTTGATCTTTTCTTTGTTTAGCGGGGTTTTTTTTTCTGTCAGGCAATTGTGTTAGGATTGTTTTTCATTTGAATATGTATGTATGAGCGGGGGGGGGGGGGGGGGGGGGGGAACAATAGGTGGGAGAATGTCTGGCGCCAGGGGCGAGGGCCACCAAGCTAGCTGGGCGAGCTAGCTCATGGAAGCGTAGTGGGGGGTGAGCAGATGTCAGGCTTATCAAAGGGGTCGATTTACATTGTGCTGTTACTAGGGGGGAGAGGGGGGGAAATGTTTTGCTGACGGGGAGGGACTTTTGCTGAGGGACAGAGAGGAGGTCGGGGCGGAGGCTGCCTGGGGGTGGGCCGGTGGAGGTGTGGGGCGCGGGCTGGAGACTGGCCCAAGAAAGGGGATGGCTGATCGACGAGGGGGGGGGGGCGATGAGCCAGGAATGTACGAGGGCTAAATGGGCCGGTCAAGAGGGCACGCATGTTCGCACATTTGAGATGACTGAAGGCAGACGTGATAATGCTGCAGGAGACGCACCTTAGAGTAGCTGACCAGATTAGATTAAGGAAAGGTTGGGTCGGACAGGTTTTTCACTCGGGACTGGACTCGAAGACTAGAGGGGTCGCGATCCTGATCAACAAGCGAGTGGTGTTTGAGGTGGGTAGAATAGTTTTGGATGTGGGAGGCCGGTACATTATGGTCAGTGAGAAATTGGAGGGGGTGCAGGTGGTACTGGTAAATGTGTATGCGCCAAATTGGGATGATGTGGAGTTTATAAAGAGGATGCTGGGGAGGATACCGGACCTGGATTCACATAAGCTGGTCATGGGAGGGGACTTCAACACAGTTATTGACCCTGGTTTAGACCGGTCAAGCTCGAAAACGGAGTAGATGTGGGGGGGGTGGGGGACAGGGGGATGGACCATGGAGATTTGGGCAGCCGAGGGGGGGTGGACCCATGGAGATTTGGGCAGCCGAGAGTGACGGAGTTCTCCTTCTACTCACACATGCATAAAGTGTACTCCCAGATTGATTTCTTTATTCTGAGCAGGGCTCTACTGACGGGGGTGGTGGACACGAGGTACTCGGCGATTACAATCTCAGACCATGCTCCGCACTGGGTTGACCTGCAGGTTAATAAAGACAGTAACCAGCGCCCGCACTGGAGGTTGGATATGGGGCTTTTAGCTGACGAAGACGTGTGCGAGCGGTTGAGGAAATGTATTCAGAACTACCTGGAGGTCAGGGCAGCACGGTGATGCAGTGGGTTGGCCCTGCTGCCCCACGGCGCCGAGGTCCCAGGTTTGAATCCCTGCTCTGGGTCACTGCCCGTGTGGAGTTTGCACATTCTCCCCATGTTTGCATGGGTTTCGCCCCCACAACCCAAAGATGTGCAGGCTAGGTGGATTGGCCACACTAAATCGCCCCTTAATTGGAAAAAATGAATTGGGTACTCTAAATTTATAAAAAAAAGAAGAAAAAAAAAGAACTACCTAGAGGTCAATGACGCGGGGGAAATTTCAGCAACGGTGGTCTGGGAGACATTGAGGGCAGTGGTTAGAGGGGAGCTGATCTCGATATGGGCCCACAGGGAGAAGGTAGACACGGCAGAGATGGACCAACAGGTAAAGGAGATATTACAGGTCGCCAGGAGGTATGCGGAAATCCCAGAAGCAGGGCTTCTAAGGGAACGGCGGAGGCTACAGGCGGAGTTCAGCTTGTTAACCACAGGGAGGGCGGTAGAGCAGCTGAGAAAGGTGAGGGGGGCTATTTATGAGCAAGGAGAGAAGGCCAGCAGAATGCTTGCACAGCAGCTTAGAAAGAGGGAGGCAGCCAGGGAGATAGGGAAAGTAAAGGATGGAGACAGGAACCTGGTGGGAGACTCAGCAGGGGTGAATAAGGCATTCAAGGAGTTTTATAGTAGGCTGTACAGGTCGGAATCCCCATCTGGGCCAGAGGGGATGAGGCGCTTCCTAGGGGGGCTGAATTTCCCGATACTGGACGGGGAGCTGGTAGAAGGGCTGGGGGCCCCAATCGGGATGGAAGAGATAGCGGAGGGTCTGAAGGCCATGCAGGCGGGTAAAGCCCCAGGGCCGGATGGTACCCAGTGGAGTTCTATAAAATGTTCTCTGGGATATTGGGGCCGCTGTTGATGAGGATATTCAATGAAGCAAGGGAGAGAGGGGTGCTCCCGACGATATCACAGGCCACGACTTCGCTGATCCTGAAGCAGGGTAAAGACTCGGAGCTGTGAGGCTCCAAAAGGCCGATATCCCTATTGAATGTGGACGACAAACTGCTGGCCAAAATTTTGTCCTCCAGGATTGAGGATTGTGTTCCAGACGTTATTGTGGAGGACCAGACAGGGTTTGTTAAGGGAAGGCAGTTGGTGACCAATGTAAGAAGGCTGTTAAACGTGATCATGATGCCCCTGGAAGGTAAGAAGGTGGAGGTAATGGTTGCAATGGACACAGAGAAGGCCTTTGATCAAATGGAATGGGAATATCTGTGGGAGGTACTGGGACGTTTCGATTTGGGCGGGGCTTTATTGACTGGGTCAGGTCGCTGTATCAGGTTCTTGTGGCGAGCGTACGGACGAATAGGACAACGTCGGACTATTTTAGGCTGCATCGGGGGACAAGACAGGGATGCTCCCTCTCCCCACTGTTGTTCGCGGTGGCCAGAGAGCCACTGGCAATTGCACTGAGAGCTTCAAGGTGCTGGTCCGGGGGGGAGTGGAACACAGAGTCTCGCTTTACGCAGACGACCTGCTCCTGTCTGTATCGGACCCAGCAGAGGGGATGGAAGAAATCATGAGGATTCTGGGGGAATTTGGCCGGTTTTCGAGGTGTGAACAAAATATTGTGGAAAGTGAGATGTTTGCAGTCCAGGCGAGGGGACAGGAGAGGCGACTGGAGGAACTGCCGTTTAGAGTGGTAGGGGGAAGCTTTCGGTATCTAGGCATTCAAGTGGCGCGGGAATGGGAACGGCTGCACAAACTAAATCTGGCCCGACTAGTAGACCAAACGAAGGACGATTTCCGAAGGTGGGACGCGCTCCCGTTGTCACTAGCTAAGAGTGTGCAGACGGTGAAGATGACGGTCCTCCCGAGATTCCTGTTTGTGTTTATCGTTTCCCCATCTTTATTCCGCGGGCCTTTAAACTGGACAACAAAGTGATCACTGGCTTTGTATGGGCGGGCAAGACCCCGCGAGTAAAGAGGGGGATGCTTGAGCGGAGCCGGGGAGAGAGCGGGCTGGCGCTGCCAAACTTCAGTAACTACTATTGGGCGGCGAATATAGCCATGATCAGGAAGTGGGTGGTGGGGGGAGGGTCAGCATGGGAGCGTATGGAGGCGGCTTCTTGTAAGGGCACCAGCTTGGGGGCATTGATAACGGCACCTCTGCCGTTCCCGCCGGCACGGTACTCCACCAGCCCCGTGGTGGTGGCGGCCCTGAGAGTCTGGGAGCAATGGAGAAAACATGTGGGAGCGGAAGGAGCATCGGTCTGGTCTCCAATTTGTAATAATCACCGGTTTGCCCCAGAAAGGCTGGATGGGGGGTTCCGGAGAGGGCAGAGAGCAGGGATTGAGAGGATGGGTGATGTGTTTATAGGTGGGAGCTTTCCTAGCCTGAGGGAGCTGGAGGAGAAATTTGGATTGGCGAGGGGAAACAAATTTATGCACCTGCAGGTGCGGGACGTCCTACGTAGGCAGGATTCAACCTTCCCGCTCCTACCACCAAGGGGGATACAGGACAGGGTAGTTTCCAAAGTGTGGGTGGGAGAAGGGAAGGTCTCTGACATCTATAAGGAACTCATGGGGTCAGAGGATACGCAGACTGGGGAGCTGAAGCGCAAGTGGGAGGAGTTGGGAGGAGAGATAGAGGATGGTCTCTGGGCAGACGCGTTGAGTAGAGTCAACGCGTCCACAACATGTGCCAGGCTCAGCCTGATACAATTCAATGTCGTTCACCGGGCTCACATGACAGTGGCCCGGATGAGCAGGTTCTTTGGGGTGGAGGACAGGTGTGCAAAGTGTGCAGGAGGACCAGCGAACCATGTCCACATGTTCTGGACATGTCCAAATCTTAGGGGATTCTGGCAGGGGTTTGCGGATGTCATGTCATGTCCACGGTGTTAAAAACAAGGGTGGCGCTCAGTCCAGAGGGGTGTCGGAAGACCCGGGTATCCAGGAGGACAAAGAGACAGACTTTCTGGCCTTTGCTTCCCTGGTGGCCCGGAGACGGATATTATTAGCTTGGAGGGACTCAAAGCCCCCGAAGTCGGAGACCTGGCTATCTGACACGGCTAGCTTTCTCTGTTTGGAGAAAATCAAGTTCGCCTTGAGAGGGTCAATGTTAGGGTTTGCCCGGAGGTGGCAACCGTTTGTCGACTTCTTTGCGGAAAATTAATTGTCAGCAGAAGGAAGTGGGTGGGGGGGGGGAGTTGTTTAGCTTAGAATAGGGGGTTAATAAAGATGGGACCTGTAGGGAAGGGAGACGGCTTTTGCATTATGTTTATAGATTCATGTACATTGTTTATTTTGTTGTTGTTGTAAAACCAAAAATACCTCAATAAAATGTTTATTAAAAAAAACTATGTCTCAGTCCTTGGCCTGCAGGCACAGCCTGACGAAAGGCGCATTGCGTTGCTGCGGTCCAGCGGAGATTCACACGGATGATCCCAGGAATGGTAGGCCTAACATACGATGAACATCTGAGGATCCTAGGATTATATTCATTGGAGTTTAAGAGGTTGAGGGGAGATCTAATAGAAACTTACAAGATAATGAATGGCTTAGATAGGGTGGACGTAGCGAAGTTGTTTCCATTAGCAGGGGAGATTAGGACCCGGGGGCACAGCCTTAGAATAAAAGGGAGTCACTTTAGAACAGAGATGAGGAGAAATTTCTTCAGCCAGAGAGTGGTGGGTCTGTGGAATTCATTGCCACAGAGGGCGGTGGAGGCCGGGACGTTGAGTGTCTTTAAGACAGAAGTTGATAAATTGTTGATTTCTCGAGGAATTAAGGGCTATGGAGAGAGAGCGGGTAAATGGAGTTGAAATCAGCCATGATTGAATGGTGGAGTGGACTCGATGGGCCGAATGGCCTTACTTTGGCTCCTAAGTCTTATGGTCTTATGGTCTTTTGCTCACGGCGACAGGTCCACAAGCAATTAAAATCTGCAATACATTCGCTTTTGATAATGAAGAGGAAGGCAAGAACTACGATGAGGTGATAAAGTACTTTGATCGGCATTGCTCTCTGAAAAAAAATGAAACATTTGAAAGATACATTTTTCAAATGCGTACCCAGAAACCAGGCGAATCTTTCAACAATTTTGTGATCGACTTGAGGCTGAAGGCCCAGGCCTGCAATTTCAGTGATCTAAAACCATCGATGATCCGCGAGAAAATAGTGTTTGGCATATCGAACGACAAGCTCTGACAATGATTGTTGCGCGAGGAAGACCTGAAATTGGAAAGTGCGACTAAGATTTGCCATGCGAGTGAGTTGGCTGCACAGCAAATCAGTACACTCACTTTGAAACATTTTGGCGCCAACATGGAAAAATACACCAGAGCCATCAGCACTGTGATGCAGTTCAATAAGAAATGTGGTCTCAGTGTGGGCGGCCATTTTAAACGGCCGACAGGAGCCGCCATCTTATGTCAGAAATGTGGCAACCGACATGGGCCATTGCATTGTCCAGCATATGGGAAAGTATGTTCCAGGTGTGGCCATACAATTATTTTGCGAAACATTGTTGATGAGGTGCCTCCAGTCGAACAGTTCTTTATTGATCTCATTTCAACCAAGGACCAGAAGAGTCCGACCAATAAAAGTGATGAAGTCTGTCCGAAAATAGTAAGGACAAACCTGCTGCCATCGAAACCAGATGGAAAACATTAGTGTGGATGAACAACACATTGGTAAAATGCGACCTCGACATGGGAATGAGGGCCAACCTCCTCTGTTTGTCTGCTTTGCACAGGCTAAGCGTTAAGCCAAAAGTTGGCGATCAACCGTGACTGCCAATGCAGTGCGGTAGGAAGAAGATTGAGACGCTGGGAGAATGTGAGCTTGAATTAAGCATGCACTATGCAAAGTACATGTTACCATTTTCCATTGTCGACATAAAATGCAAGTTCATCATAGGAGCGGATGCATGTGAGGCCCTGAACCTAGTTGAGCGGCTGTACATTCCAGACTGCGACTGACCAGCCGAATTCTACAAATCTCAACAAAGTATTCTGATGCAGTCATTTGATGAGGAACAAGCGAAAATCCAGATGGAGGACGACAAATCAGATGAAAAGATTGAAGAGCCAAAAGGAATGCCACACTTCTGGTTAACAGTTTTTAAGAAGGTGGAAATACTGAGTGGCATGATACAGGAGCACGATGAGCCTGTAGTAAAGCATCTACAAGATGTGAACGTTAAATGTTCACAGTGTCAACAGCCAATGAGCTTCACTCTGGAGTTTAAGTTTGAGCCTAATGAGCATTTTACAAATGAGGTGATTGCAAAAGTACACCAGCTGGAATCGCGGCCTGACAAGCTTGAATCCCCATTCTTTGACGAACCAGAATCACGGGATGCAAAGAGTGCCAGGTTGACTGGAAGAAAGATACAAATGTCACACTGAAACCATTAAACGAAGCCAAAGCATAAAGGTCGGTGATGTGTTATGTACTCTGGGATAACACAGGCTGCAACTTGATGTAGCTTTGACCAAAAGATACTCCAGACTTTGAAGTAAGTTCAATGTGATTTATTGAACCATTAGCACAGTTCTCTATGAGTTTGACTCTCCTGCTAACCTTGCTATAGTAACTCAGTCTAACTAACCAGTCTGCTCTAAGCCATGTGGTGGGTGTGATGCTTCTGGATCTGCCCCTGTCCTACTCTCTAAGTGTCGCCTGTAGAAAAAGACGGAGTGTGAGTGCCTCGTGCCTTTTATAGTGAGATACCACCTCTGAGTGTCCTGCCTGCTCATTGGTCATGTCCTGTTCTCTGTGTTCATTAGCTTCCTGTCTGTGCCTGTCTATATATCATTATCTGCACGTCTGCATATCATGACAGTCGGCACACTCACAAAACAGTTATGAAAACTGTACCAAATTACTCCTTCTTCAATTTTTCAGTCCTCCTAAAGTTCCACAGCATGGAATGTGAAATAAAAGTTCAGCAACAAAACTCGCTGCTGACTTTGAAATTGGTCACCCCCTGCGCGAAGACATAATTCCGTGTGCAATGTTGTATTTTACAGGGGACGTCTTTTCAGATTATACTGACTCCGATGATGAATACTACGCTGATATCTACGGCGACCATTAATGAGATGAAAAAAATAAAAACTTGGCGGGTAAGCCAGATGAAGATGACTATGAAGTGCTAGTAAGGTTGTTTAGCGGGCGTGATGGTAAACTAGATGAAGAGGCTCGTGAAGCACTAGTCCGGTGGTTTGGCGGGAATGACGAGGTGGTCACACGGGACGCCCAGTCTGCACAGGACACCGAGAAGTTTGAAAGTTCTGAGATGGTGCATGCAGAGATGGAGAGTGAGATTGCGGTAGCAGATACCTTGCAGCAAAAAGACTCAGCTGCGAACAAACTAATAACCAAAGACATAATACCAATTCTGGAGAAACTGGCTCCAGAGGCACATGGTGAATCGTCGCAGGCCTCTGAACTGGTTCAGGTAGTGGGCTCCTCATTGCGAGAGGGCACTCCTCCGAAAGATGAGTTAATGAGTCTGATGTCTATATCGCCAAGTAGCTCTACGACGATGGATGATACGTATATAATATCACAAGACGAGGATGAGTCATCACTTGGTTCTTCGGGACCAGCTAGCATATGCATGGTTCGAGTGATGACGAGCCATCACTTGGGGTTCAAACACAGGCTGTAGGGACAGCACCCAATGTTGGGGATGTGGATCCAACCCAGATACCAGAGTGCAAGGCTCTGCAGCCACCCATTGAAGGTGCAGACCCGACAACGATCTCACAGTCCCTTGGCAGCAAACCAACACGAGACGTCTCAACAGACGATTCACAAACTACTGCTCCCATGGCGCAGGTCAGCGGCAAGTCACAAGTTCCCAAACCCAAGCAAGAGAAGAGGATCAGCCACAAAATTGTTCTCAAAACAAAAAATAGGACACCAAGCAAGAAGACGTCGACAATGTGGCAGACAGGCCAGAGAATACAAAACAATGCAGCAGCAAAAAGCATCGCGTAACGTAATGAAAGAAGCTGGTGACGCCATAGTTCACATGACGCAGTAGCAAAAAGCATTGCGTAACAACACAAAAGAAGCTAGTGACGCCAAAGAATATGCAACGATGCAATAGCAAAAAACATTGCGTAAATATACGAAAGAAGCTGGTAATGCAGGCATGGCCAGCAAGGGTACCTGCCTTCAAAAAGCATTGTCAAAAGGATAAGGCACAAAAGACCGGCATGGAAATTAATCTTCCAGAAAGTTGACAAGAGCCCAGAAGATCTGCTGCGTGACACTGTTGGAGATGCACAATGAACTGTGCACAAAGAACACACTTAGCAGGCATATCATGTGAACTAAAACACAGTTAAATTTGTATATGCATGCCACAAGTGTAAAATATTGAAACCAATCATGTTTTGATTATAAATGATGACATCTCCAAAGGAAGGGGGATGTGGTGATATGCCTGTGTATAATATTGTATATAGTTAGCAGTGTGACCTCCAACCAGCTGGTGGCGGCAGTCTTTGGTCATGTGACAGCTGACTTTTGCCATTTGGTAGTAAGGCATACAGCAGGACTGTCGCACATCGGGTAGTTCCAGGAGAGTCTATGAAACTCAAACAGTAACTTAGCCTGTATAGCATTCTGTATGTTACCTCTCCACGTGTTATTCAATAAATCATCATTCTAGTTATGTCACCAGCAGTTCTGTATGAATCTTTGCAAGGACAAGGTCACGGAAACAACAAAGGGATGAATGGTTAAGATGGTGGATACAGGACCAATCAAGCAAGCTCTTCCTGGAAGATATCAAGCTTTTTTCTTAAAATTTAGAGTACCTAATTCATTTTTTATTAAATTAAGGGGCAATTTAACATGGCCAATCCACCTACCCTGCACAACTTTGGGTTGTGGGGGTGAGACCCACGCAAACACGGGGAGAATATGCAAACTCCACACGGACAATGACCCAGAGCCGGGATCAAATCTGAGACATCGGCGCCGTGAGACAGCAGTGCCAACCACTGTGCCACCGTGCCGCCCCTATATCAAGCTTCTTGAGTGTTCTTTATTTCTTTTAAAAGCAGATTTTTAAAATTGGCGGAACATTAAGGCCAGGGTGAAGTGTGTGTTTAGATTGGAGTTCTGTCATTAGAAGCTTGCACCATAAGACTTCCGGTTGCGGCTGTGCAGAGCTAAGTCGCACGTTCGGCAGCTCCCGCTTGGAACGGACTTTTGGGCTCTTTTCAGGGCCCCCAGCGGCATCTTTTCGACATTTCTCGGTGTGGGAAGAAGATTGTAATATTCCCCCGACAGTGTATGGCTTGGCCAGGAGCGGGGCGACTAAAAAAATGGTGGTGAACCCAAAGAAAGTGCGAGGGAAGAAGAGCAAGATGGCGGCGGCGGGGACCAGGCAGCGTGGATGCAGTGGACGCAGGAGCAGCAGGAGGTTATCCAGCGCTGCTTCAGGGAGCTCAAAGCGGACCTGCTGGAGCCAATGATGGCTTCTATCGACAAGCTGCTGGAGACCCAGACGGCCCAGGGGGTGGCGATCCACAAGGTCCGACAAAAGATCTCCAGCAACGAGGACGAGATCTTAGGCCTTGTGGTAAAGGTGGAGGCGCACGAGGCGCTCCACAAGAAATGGCAGGAACAGTTCGAGGAGATGGAGATTCGGTTGAGGCGGAAGAATTAGCAGATCCTGGGCCTCCCGGAGGGGCTGGAGGGGTCGGACGTGGGGGCCTATGTGGTCACCATGCTAAACTTGCTGATGGGAGCGGGGTCCTTCCAGGGGCCCCTGGAGCTGGAAGGGGCCCATACAGTGCTGACGAGGAGGCCCAAGGCTAACGAGCCGCCGCGGGCGGTGCTGGTGCAGTTTCATTGGTTCGCTGATTGGGAGTGCATGCTTAGGTGGGCCAAGAAAGAGAGGAGCAGCAGGTGGGTGAACTCGGAGGTTCGAATATATCAGGACTGGAGTGCGGAGGTGGCGAAGAAGAGGTCTGGGTACAACCAGGCGAAGGCGGTGCTGCACAGGAAGAGGGTGAAGTTTGGCATGCTGCAGCCGGCGCGACTGTGGGTCACCTACAAGGATCGGCACCATTATTTTGAGTCCCCAGAGGAGGCGTGGGCCTTTGTTCAGGCCGAGAAGCTGGACACAAACTGAGGGTCGGGATGCGTGGTCGGGGATTGCTGTTGGTGTGTTACATTTTGAGGGGGGGTTCTTTGCTCTTGTTTCTTTTTGGTTCGGTGTGGGTGGTTAGGGTGGGTTGGGCACTGTTTTGGTTGGGTCTGTGGGGTGGGCTCTTGGAGCGGGGTAAGTAAATGGAGTAGGGGTGGATGGCCGGTAGGGGGGATGGGGCGTGGGGGTGGGGGGTGGGTGGAGGGGGATCGGGTTGCTGCTGGGCCCGGGTGTTTGCGCACCTGAAGGGGCTGAAGGCGGATGTGGTCATGCTCCAGGAGACACACCTGAAAGTGGCAGGCCAGGTAAAATTGAGGAAGGGGTGGGTAGGTCAGGTGTTTCATTCGGGGCTGGATGCCAAAAGTCGGGGGGTGGCGATCTTGGTGGGAAAGAGGGTGTCGTTCGAGGCGTCGAGCATTGTGACAGACAATGGCGGCAGGTATGCAATGGTAAGTGGTAAGCTGCAAGGGGAGAGGGTGGTGCTGGTCAACGTGTACGCCCCGAACTGGGACGACGCGGGTTTTATGCGGCGCATGTTGGGTCGGATCCCGGACTTGGAAGTGGGGGGCCTGATAATGGGGGGGGACTTTAACACAGTGTTGGATCCGGCACTGGATCGCTCCATGTCTAGGACGGGTAGGAAGTCGGCAGTGGCTAAAGTGCTGAGGGGGTTTATGGACCAGATGGGAGGGGTGGACCAATGGAGATTTGCAAGGTCGGGGGCTAGGGAATTTTCATTCTTCTCGCATGTTCATAAGGCTTATTCCCGGATCGACTTTTTTATTATGAGTAGGGCGCTGATAGCGAGAGTAGAGGATACCGAGTACTCGGCGATAGCCATTTCGGATCACGCCCCACATTGGGTAGACCTAGAGCTGGGGGAGGAGAGGGACCAGCGCCCGTTGTGGCGCTTGGAGGTGGGGCTGTTGGCAGAAGAGGAGGTGAGTATGCGGGTCCGAGGAAGCATAGAGAGATACCTAGAGGCCAACGATAATGGGGAGGTCCGAGTGGGGATGGTCTGGGAGGTGCTGAAGGCGGTGGTTAGGGGAGAGCTGATCTCCATTAGGGCCCACAAGAAGAGGAGAGAGCAGAGGGAGAGGGAGAAGCTGGTGGGGGAGATGATGAGGGTAGACAGGAGGTATGCGGAGGTGCCTGAGGAGGGACTGTTGAGGGAGTGGCGTAGCCTCCAGGCTGAATTCGACCTGTTGACCACCAGGAGGGCGGAGGCGCAGTGGAGGAAGGCCCAGGGGGCGATTTATGTGTATGGGGAAAAGGCAAGTCGGATACTGGCGCATCAGCTTCAGAAGCGGGACGCAGCTAGGGAGATTGGGGGAGTTAAGGATAAGGGAGGGAGTGTGGTGCAGAGTGGGGCTGGCATCAATGGGGTCTTCAGGGACTTTTATGAGGAACTGTATCGGTCCGAGCCCCCACTGGAGGAGGGAGGGATGGGCCGCTTTCTGGGCCAATTGAGGTTTCCGAAGCTGGAGGAGGGACTGGTGGCGAGATTAGGGGCCCCGATTGGGCTGGAGGAGGTGGACAAAGGGATAGGGAGCATGCAGGCGGGGAAGGCACCGAGGCTGGACGGTTTCCCAGTCAAATTCTACAAACAATATGTGGACCTGTTGGGCCCGTTGCTAGTTAGGACCTTCAATGAGGCAAGGGAGGGGGGGGCTTTGCCCCCGACGATGTCCCGGGCACTGGTCTCCTTGATCCTGAAGCGGGACAAGGATCCCCTGCAGTGTGGGCCTTACAGGTCGATTTTGTTGCTAAACGTAGATGCCAAGGTGCTGGCGAAGGTCTCAGCCACGAGAATTGAGGATTGTGTGCCGCAGGTGATCCACGAAGACTAGACGGGGTTCGTGAAGGGGAGGCAGTTGAACGCGAATGTGCGGAGGCTCCTAAACGTTATTTTGATGCCGGCGAGGGAGGGGGAGGCGGAGATAGTGGTGGATGGACGCCGAGAAGGCCTTCGGTAGGGTAGAGTGGGGGTACTGGTGGGAGCTGCTGAAGAGGTTTGGGTTTGGGGAGGGGTTCGTCAGGTGGGTTAGGCTATTGTACGAGGTCCCGATGGCGAGTGTGGCCACGAACAAGAGGAGGTCTGAGTACATTCGGTTGCATCGAGGGATGAGGCAGGGGTGCCCCCTGTTCCCCCTGCTCTTCGCACTGGCGATTGAACCCCTGGCTATGGCACTGAGGGAGTCGAGGAACTGGAGGGGGTTGGTGCAGGGTGGGGAGGAGCATGGGGCGTCGCTCTATGCGGACAACTTGCTGCTATATGTGGCGGACCCGGTGGGGGGAATGTCGGAGGTAGTGAGGATCCTCAGGGAGTTTGGGGATTTCTCAGGGTACAAGCTCAACATGGGGAAGCGCGAGTTGTTCGTGGTTCACCCAGGGGACCAGGTGAGGGGGATTGGCGAGCTCCCACTAAAAAGGGCGGAGAGGAGCTTCAGGTATTTGGGGGTCCAGGTGGCCAGGAGCTGGGGGGCCCTGCATAGACTTAATTTCACGAGGCTAGTGGAGCAAGTGAAGGAGGAGTTTAAGAGGTGGGATGCGTTGCCGCTGTCCCTGGCGGGTAGGGTGCAGTCAGTTAAGATGACGGTGCTCCCAAGGTTTTTGTTCCTGTTCCAGTGCCTCCCCATTCTTATCCCGAAGGCCTTCTTTAGGCGGGTCAACAGGAGCATAACGGGGTTTGTGTGGGCGCGAGGGACTCCGAGGGTGAGAAGGGTGTTCCTGGAGCAGAGTAGGTTTCGGGGGGGCTGGCACTGCCCAACCTCTGTGGGTACTACTGGGCCGCCAATGTGGCGATGGTGCACAAGTGGGTGATGGAAGGGGAGGGGCTGCATGGAAGAGGCTGGAGACGGCGTCTTGTGAGGGTACGAGTCTGGAGGCGCTGGCAACGGTGCCGCTGCCGCTCCCTCCAATGAGGTATACCACGAGCCTGGTGGTGGCGGCTACCCTCAAAATCTGGGGGCAGTGGAGGCGGCACAGGAGGGAAGTGGGGGCCTCGGTGTGGACTCCAATACGGGGGAACCACCGGTTTGTCCCCAGGGAGAATAGATGGAGGGTTTTCGGGGTGGCACAAGGCAGGGATAAGAAGGTTGGGGGACCTGTTTCTGGATGGGAAGTTTGTGAGCCTGGGTGAGCTGGAGGAGAAGTATGGGCTCCCCCCGGGGAACACCTTTAGGTATTTACAGGTAAGGGCGTTTGCCAGGCGGTAAGTGGTGGAATTCCCGCGGCTGCTGCCACGCACAGTACAGGACAGGGTGCTCGCGGGGGGGGGGGGGGGGTTGGTGAGGGGAAGATCTCGGCAACTTACCAGGTGATGCAGGAGGAGGAGGAGGCCTCGGTGGTGGAGTTGAAAGGTAAGTGGGAGGAGGAGTTGGTTGAGGAGATCGAGGAGGGGACGTGGGCAGGTGCCCTTGGGAGGATGAACTCTTCCTCTTCGTGCGCGAGGCTCAGCCTCATACAGTTTAAGCTGCTGCACAGGGCACACATGACTGGAACAAGGATGAGCCGGTTCTTTGGGGGTGAGGACAGGTGTGTTAGGTGCTCAGGCAGCCCAGCAAATCACACCCATATGTTCTGGGCATGCCCAGCGCTGGAGGAATTTGGAAGGGCGTAGCGAGGACGGTGTCGAGGGAGTTAGGATCCAGGGTCAAACCGGGCTGGGGGCTCACAATATTTGGGGTTGCAGGGGAGCCGGGAGTGCAGAAGGCGAAAGAGGCCGGTATTCTGGCCTTTGCGTCCCTGGTAGCCCGGCGAAGGATTCTTCTGAAGTGGAAGGATGCGAGGCCCCCATGCGTGGAATCCATATCAACAATATGGTCGGGTTTATTAAATTGGAGAGGGTGAAATTTGCCTTAAAGGGATCGGTGCAAGGGTTTTTCAGGCGGTGGCAACCGTTCTTGGACTTCCTGGCAGAACGGTAGACAATGGTCAGCAGCAGCAGAAACCCGGGGGGGGGGTTCTATTTTATTTTTGTTTGTTTACACTGGGGGATCTGAGGGGGTGTATATATTTGCTATGTGTTAGTTTGGGATGTTAATTTATTATTTATGTATGGGGGAGGGGGGGGGACGGGGGTTGTTTTATTTTGTTCTGTATTTAATTCTATTGGGTTCCTTTTTCATTTTGTTGTTGATATTTTGTGAAAACCTCAAGAAATTTTTTTTTTAAAAAAGAAGCTTGCGCCATTTCTCAGGTCATCTGTGGGACAATGATAGAGGCAAAGGGACTGATAATTGATACTTGTGCAATGAACAACTTCCTGTAATATAGGGTGCAGAGCCGAATGCCAGCAGAGCACCCATTTATCTTGCGTGCTGCAACATGCCCCTGAAATGCCTGTGATGCTCAAAGCCTTGGCTCTGGGTGTGGTTTTTAAGTAAATAAAGAATCAGCCCAATATCGCATGTGAAACGCCTGAGCAGTGCCTGTTTTGCATGGGCACATGGATGTTTTTTATCTTCCAAAGGCACCCATTTGTTTATCGTTCTCTTCTTTAACCCCCCCATCTCCCCGCCCCCCAAGCCTGCTTACCATGGTGGCGAAGAAAACAATGGTAATAATATGGCGCTTTTGTTTGTATCCTTTGGATTGCATTATCAGCTTTATTAGGTTCATATGGTTTATGCTACTCCTGTGACTAGCTGGGTTCTGTTGTGTTATGTACTCTGGAATAACACAGGCTGCAACTCGATGCAGCTTTGACCAAAAGATACTCCAGATGTTGAAGGAAGTTCAATGTGATTTATTGAACCATTAACTCTATGAGTTCGACTCTCCTGCTAATCTTGCTATAGTAACTCAGTCTAACTAACCAGTCTGCTCTAAGCCACGTGGTGGGTGTGATGCTTCTGATCAGCCCCTGTCCTACTCTCTAAGTGTCGCCTGTGGAAAGAGACAGAGCATGTGTGCCCTGTCCTTATATATGGTTTGTGTAATGCCCCCTTGTAGTAGTGTCACCTCTGGGTGTCTTGACTGCTCATTGGTTGTGTCCTATTCTAAATGTTCATTAACCGCTGACACTATCCCCTTCTCCAGTCTCCCTGTCGTCAGCAGCTCCTCCAACAATGTGGAGGCCGGCTCCATCAGGAAGCTCTGTATCTCCTTTCTGGCAAAATCTCGAACCTGTATGTCTCTAAACATTTCCCCCTGCTCCAGCCCATACTTCGCTTCCAGCTCCTTCAGACCTGCAAACCGACCCCTAAGAAACAAATCTTTTAATGTCTTAACCCCTTTCTCCTCCCATTTCTGAAAATTTCCATCCCATCTCCCTGGCTCAAATCTGTGGTTGCCCCGAATCGGCATTTCCCTTGACCCTGCCCCCAACCCGAAGTGTTGGCGAAACTGCCTCCATATTCTCAATGAAGCTATTATTACCGGACTCCCTGAGTATTTCCCCAGGGCGATCGGGAGCGGCGCTGTTGCTAGTGCTTTCAATCCTGGCCCCTGCACAAACTCTCCTCCATCCTGACCCACTGGGAATCAACCCCTCTGACCCAACTCTGCACCTTCTTCACATTCGCTGCCCAGTAGTAATACATCAGGTTCGGAAGACCCAAACCCCCTGCCTGCCTTCCCCTCTGTAGCAGCACCTTTCTAACTCTGGCCACCTTCCCGCCCCATATGAATGAGGTAATCCTTCCCTCAATCTCTCTAAAAAATGCCTTTGGCAGGAATTGGAAAATAAACAGAAATCGCGGCAACACGTTTATTTTAACCGTCTGTACCCTACCCGCCAGTAACAGAGGGAGACCATCCCACCTTGCCAGATCAGCTTTCACTCCGCACCAATCTAGAAATGCTGTACCTACGGAGCCCCTCCCCACTCTCGAGCAGCCTGCACCCCCCAGGTATCTAAAGTGAGTCCCTGCCTTACGGAACGGCAGCCCCCCTGCCCCCCCCAACCCGGCCGAGACACCACAAAATACTCACTCTGTCTAGATTTAGTTTGTACCCCGAATAAGACCCAAACACTAGCAGCAGCTCCAATATTCCCTCTATCGACACACTCGGTTCCGACATGTATAACAGCAAGTCAGCAGCATATAAGGACACCCTGTGCTCTATCACCCCCCGCACTATTCCTTTCCATACCCCCGAACTTCTTAATGCGATGGCCAACGGCTCAATTGTGAGTGCAAACAGCAGGGGACATAGGACATCCCTGCCTAGTCCCACGGTGGAGAGAAAAGTATCTCGAGCTGATGTTGTTTGTGCGGACACTCGCCCTCGGCTCCTTATATAGTAGCTTTACCCAGTTCACAAATCTTGGTCCAATCCCAAACCGCTCCAGAATGCCATCAAGTACCCCCATTCTACCCGGTCAAACGCCTTCTCAGCGTCCAATGCCACAATCACCTCTGTTTCTTTCCCCTCTGCCGGCGCCATAACGACGTTCAACCCTTCTAATGTTTGAAAAGAGCTGCCTCCCTCTTGCGAACCCCATCTGATCTTCACCTATCACCTTCGGGAGGCACTCCTCCAGCGTACCCGCCAGTACCTTCTCCAATACTTTTGTGTCCACATTCAGAAGTAATATGGGCCAATACGACCCACACTCCATTGGATCCTTATCTTTTTTTAGCAGCAGGGAAATCGATGCCTGCCCCAAAGTTTGTGGCAACACCCCCTTCCCTATTTCCTCTTCAAACATCCCCACCATCAGGGGTACCAGCTTATCCTTGAATTTTGTATAATATTCCACCGGAAACAAAATCCGGTCCTGCCACCTTCCCTGACTGCATCCTCCCAATCGCATTCTTTATCTCCTGCTCCACTATCGCTCCTTCTAACACTGTCCCCCTCCCCTAACCTTGGGTACTCCAGCCCATCTAGAAATTTGTGCATCTCACGGTCTCCCCCAGGTGGCTCTGACCTGTACAACCTCTCATACAATTCCTCAAAAACCTTGTTAATCAGATCCGGAGCCACCACCAACTTCCCCGCCCTATCCCCCACCTGAACAATTTCCCTGGCTGCTGCCTCCCTCCGGAGCTAACCTGCAAGATCGAAGGATAGTTATGATGACATTGAGGATTATACAATACCAAATAATAGTTATGAGTCCAACGTTCATGAATTTACATGGTCGAGTGGCTTTCTTGTGCTGTTATGGAAGTGTCGATGTTGATGTTGTCATTCCCTTTTGAACGCCGTCAGTGTTCCTGTGCTTAAGGAACCAAGAAGTCATCAGGAGGTGTTCAAATGGTCAAATCACTTCATTGCCTGATTGGGACTCTTTTTTTATTTTCGATGCTTGTGGTACCGATTCTTGATGTCATCTTTCCTGTCTGACCTGGACTGGTGTCTGTGTTTGCGGTATTGATGATGTATGTCAGCTGCCTTGAAAGCTGCTCTGCTTGTTTGTAGTGTAGCAAACGTGAATGTGTAAGATGCGTTATCATGCCATGGTATGTCTGCACACTTGCCATTGTCTTGAGCTGTGCTGTCACAGTGTCCTGCATTTGCAGAGTTGCACCATGTCGTACCAGTCGTTGTTCCGTTGTTGGTTTTGTCGTGCTTATTGTTGACGTTGGTGCCTTTGGTACGTTTGTTGTCTGTGTTGTTGTTTTTGTAGGTTTTGTTGTTGTGTTTGTTGCGTTCAATGACCATACCGAGTGGAGAATTCGAGTCCTTCATAAAGTTACTTGTGTTAGTGTCCTTTGTGGCATCTGATGTTTCATTGAGCGTGCCGTCTCTAATTCCTCGGCGTTCCCCACCTGGAGTCATGTCCGGTTCACTAGAATCATCTTTGGCTTGTCTATGCTCCCCGTCTGGAGTCATTTCAGATTCTTGTGGAGAGGCTCGAGTAGATGAGGTTTGAATTAACGGGGTGTCACTGGAGTCACTAGTAGCCTCACTTTGATTGTTGAGTGCCTCTATACATACTGGCTGAGATCTGTCAGTCTCGCTGAGATGTCGCACATCTTGTATGGGAATTGTGAAGCCTTTGTCACTTGTCGCACATACAGTGGGTAGACCTTCAGTGTCTTCTTGTCGGTTAGATGAGCTGGGTAGACTGTCAGAGTCTTCTTCTGGTTGCTCAAATAATCTGGGTAGATTGTCATAGTCTTTTTTCTGTGCACTTGAGCGTGGTAGACTTGCATCGTCTGCTGCTGGTTGCTCAGATAAGGTTGCTAGACCATCATGGTCTTGTTCATGATCGGACTGCGCTCTGGAGACTTGCGTTGCTTCCATCGAGTCAGTCAACGAGCTCGCTGTGAAGGCTTGTACCGCTCTCTGTCTCTTGGTGTCAGGCCGCAGCAGAATCCTGTACCCATGGGTCAGGATGTTGTCTATGCTGGGCTGAGGATCTTCAAATCCAAAGAACTCATCCATGACTGTGTCAGAAGCTTAAATGTACAACACATCTTGTTGCGGTTCGGATTTGTTACTGAGGTCGCCACGTCCAATGATGAAATCATCGTCTGAGTCGTAGTCTTCAAGGACTAAATCATCTCTTAGGGCGGTGCTAACTGCTTGTTGCAGGATTCTGCAGAGGTTACTTTCAGCTACTGGTTGAAGCTCAGGCATTGTGCTGTCATTCCAGGTTAAAGAATTGTGTTTTCTGGCTTTAAAGTTTTATTTCACTATTTTCGGACATTTCCCCTTTAAGTGGGCATGGTCCGGGGCCTCTGACGTCATGACCTTGTGACATAGAGCGTAGGAACGGATTGCGCATGCGCAAATCGCTTTTCCTTTACTGTGCGCTCTTTTCGCAACTGCACATGCGCGGCTTCTCGTGCATGCGCAAAACGTTTTGCGGGTTCGTGTCTTCTGGGGAACTGTGCATGTGCGACTCCTTGTGCAAGATGGCTGCCAATCAAAATTGCTGTTTTCTTCTGTTGCAAGCCTACCTTTAGCCTCGTGGTGTGTATAGGCGCTAGTTTTACCGATTTCTGTTGTGTTCACCTCGCAGTAGTTTTCAAACTTGTCCAGGACTGTCTGGAAGTCTCTCTTGTCCTGCCCTTTGGAGTACTTGAAGGAGTTGAAGATTTCTGTTGCACTTTCACCCGCAATGGTGAGAAGAAGATCTATCTTCTCAGCATCGGCATCGCCATCTAGGTCGGATGCTACCATGTAAATTTCAAATCTCTGCTTGAATGCACACCAGTTAGCACTGAGATTGCCGTGGTACCTAAGCTGCTGAGGAACCGGAATCTCGATCATCTTGCCTGGGTGCTGTTGCTGGTAGTCACGGATCTTGCTGAGTTGAACTATATAGATTCAACAGGCACACCTGGTACCATGTTGTGTTATGTACTCTGGGATAATACAGGCTGCAACTCGATGCAGCTTTGACCAAAAGATACTCCAGACGTTAGGTCAATGTGATTTATTGAACCATTAGCACAGTTCTCTATGAGTTTGACTTCTCCTGCTAATCTTGCTATAGTAACTCAGTCTAACTAACCAGTCTGCTCTAAGCCACGTGGTGGGTGTGATGCTTCTGATCTGCCCCTGTCCTACTCTCTAAGTGTCTGTGGAAAGAGACAGAGCATGTCCTTATATATGGGTTGTATAA
The DNA here is from genome assembly GCF_047496885.1 of Scyliorhinus torazame. Taxonomy (NCBI): domain Eukaryota; kingdom Metazoa; phylum Chordata; class Chondrichthyes; order Carcharhiniformes; family Scyliorhinidae; genus Scyliorhinus; species Scyliorhinus torazame. The sequence goes on from NC_092717.1 coordinate 29,901,860, forward strand.
TGTCCCCTTGTGGTAGTGTCACCTCTGCGTGTCTTGACTGCTCATTGGTTGTGTCCTATTCTAAGTGTTCATTAGCTGTATGTCTGTGTGTCATGATATCTCCAGTGCTCCCTCTAGTGTTTACTTAGTTGTAGTGTATTTACATTAACCCCTTGTGTATATACAGTGATGCTTATCACCACATTCAAGCTGTCATAAGGCAAGTTTTGCATATTTAAAAAAAACCCTCTCAGGGATACAAATTAATCTAATTGAAAGAAAAACAGCACATCTTTAGTACTGCCAAGGGAATCATGCTTTGGCAACTGATAACACGGATTTACTGAATGGGGACAAGATGCACTATAGTGGGGGAATTTAACTTTACAAATATTGACTGGAAACGCTATAGATGGGTCAGTTTTTGTCCAATGTGTGCAGGAGGGTTTCCTAACGCAGTATGTAGATAGGCCAACAAGAGGCGAGGCCACATTGGATTTGGTACTGGGTAATGAACCAGGCCAGCTGTTAGATTTGGAGGTAGGTGAGCACTTTGGTGATAATGACCACAATTCGGTTATGTTTACTTTAGCGATGGAAAGGGATAGGTATATACCGCAGGGCAAGAGTTATAGCTGGGGGAAAGGCAATTATGATGCGATTAGGCAAGACTTAGGATGCATAGAATGGGGAAGGAAACTGCAGGGGATGGGCACAATTGAAATGTGGAGCTTGTTCAAGGAACAGCTACTGCGTGTCCTTGATAAGTATGTACCTGTCAGGCAGGGAGGAAGTGGTCGAGCGAAGGAACCGTGGTTTACTAAAGTAGTTGAATCACTTGTCAAAAGGAAGAAGGAGGTTTATGTAAAGATGAGACGTGAAGGTTCAGTTAGGGCGCTTGAAAGTTACAAGTTAGCCAGGAAGGACCTAAAGAGAGAGCTAAGAAGAGCCAGGAGGGGACATGAGGAGTCCTTGGCAGGTAGGATCAAGGAAAACCCTAAAGCTTTCTATAGGTATGTCATGAATAAAAGAATGACTAGGGTAAGAGTAGGCCAGTCAAGGACAGTAGTGGGAAGATGTGTGTCGAATCCAAGGAGATAGGAGAGGCGTTAAATGAATATTTTACGTCAGTATTCACACAGGAAAAAGACAATGTTGTCGAGGAGAATACTGAGATGCAGGCTACTAGACTAGACAGGATTGAGGTTCATAAGGAGGAGGTGTTAGCAATTCTGGAAAGTGTGAAAATAGATAAATCCCCTGGGCCGGATGGGATTTATCCTAAGATTCTCTGGGAAGCTAGGGAGGAGATTGCAGAGCCTTTGGCTTTGATCTTTATGTCATCATTGTCTACAGGAATAGTGCCAGAAGACTGGAGGACAGCAAATGTTGTCCCCTTGTTCAAGAAGGGGAGTAGAGATAACCCCGGTAACTATAGACCAATGAGCCTTACTTCTGTTTTGGGCAAAGTCTTGGAAAGGATTATAAGAGATAGGATTTATAATCATATAGAAAGGAATAATTTGATTAGGGATAGTCAACATAGTTTTGTGAAGGGTAGGTCGTGCCTCACAAACCATATTGAGATCTTTGAAAAGGTGACCAAACAGGTGGACGAGGGTAAAGCAGTTGATGTGGTGTATATGGATTTCAGCAAAGCATTTGATAAGGTTCCCCATGGTAGGCTATTGCAGAAAATACGGTGGCATGGAATTGAGGGTGATTTAGCGGTTTGGATCAGAAATTGGCTAGCTGTAAGAAGACAGAGGGAGGTGGTTGATGGGAAATATTCAGCTGGAGTTCAGTTACTAGTGGTGTACCACAAGGATTTGTTTTGGGGCCACTGCTGTTTGTTATTTTTATAAATGACCTGGAGGAGGGCGTAGAAGGATGGGTGAGTAAATTTGCGGATGACACGAAAGTCGGTGGATTTGTGGACAGTGCCGAAGGATGTTGCAGGTTACAGAGGGATATAGCTAAGCTGCAGAGCTGGGCTGAGAAGTGGCAAATGGTGTTTAATGCAGAAAAGTGTGAGGTGATTCATTTTGGAAGGAGTAACAGGAATACAGAGTACTGGGCTAATGGTAAGATTCTTGGTAGTGTGGATGAGCAGAGGTATCTCGGTGTCCATGTATACAGATCCCTGAAAGTTGCCACCCAGTTTGATAGGGTTGTTAAGAAGGCGTACGGTGTATTAGCTTTTATTGGTAGAGGGATTGAGTTTCGGAGCCATGAGGTCATGTTGCAGCTGTACAAAACTCTGGTGCAGCCGCATTTGGAGTATTGCGTGCAGTTCCGGTCGCCGCATTATAGGAAGGATGTGGAAGCATTGGAAAGGGTGCAGAGGAGATTTACCAGGATGTTGCCTGGTTTGGAGGGAAGATCTTATGAGGAAAGGCTGATAGACTTGAGGCTGTTTTCTTTCGAGAGAAGAAGGTTAAAAGGTGACTTAATAGAGGAATACAAGATGATCAGAGGATTAGATAGGGTGGACAGTGAGAGCCTTTTTCCTCGGATGGTGATGGCTAGCACGAGGGGACATAGCTTTAAATTGAGGGGAGATAGATATAGGACAGATGTCAGAGGTAGGTTCTTTACTCAGAGAGTAGTAAGGGTGTGGAATGCCCTGCCTGCAACAGTAGTGGACTCGCCAACATTAAGGGCATTTAAATGGTCATTGGATAAACATATGGATGATAATGGAATAGTGTAGATGGGCTTTAGATTGGTTTCACAGGTCGAGGGCCGAAGGGCCGATACTGCGCTGTAATGTTCTATTGTTTGAAATAGTTATTCCTGACATCTGGCCTAAAAGATGGAAGTGAATTTGGATGCCACATTTGCCTACGTAACTGTGATTTACTTCCATTTTTTGATGGCCTGAGGATCTAATAAAGTGCTGCACAAATGCTAGGCTTTTCTTTTCTTTGTTTTTCGCTTCCCATGGACAAGGTGCAGTGTGGACTGCAATAACTGCGGGCGAGATAGAAACACCACAACAATAGAGGTACTCTACTGAGGTACCAATCAAGAGGTACCAAACAGTAGTTTGGTATGCCCTGACTAATGGATGGTAAAGGTGGCATGGAGCAACTGGGTGGCACAATGGCAACCAGGCAGAACAGTGGCTAGCACGGCTGCCGCACAGGGTGGCATGGTGGTGCAGTGGTTAGCACTGTAGCCTCATGCGTTGAGGACGTGGGTTCAATCCCGGCCCTAGGTCACTGACTGTGTAGAGTTTTCACATTCTCCCTATATCTGTGTCTCACCCCCACAACCCAAAAGATGTGCAAGGTAAGTGAATTGGTCACGCGAAATTGCCCTTATTTGGAAAAGAAAGAATTGGGAACTCTAAATTTATTTTAAAACGGACTGCTGCCTGACTGCGCCAGGGACCTGGGTTCGATTCTGGCCTGAGGTGACTATCTGTGTGGAATTTGCACATTCTGCCTGTGTCTGCATGAGTTTCCTCCAGGTGATCCAGTTTCCTCCTACAGTCCAAAGATGTGCAGGTTAGGTGGATTGGCCATGCTAAATTGCCCCTTAGCAGGTTAGGTGGGGTTACGGGATAGGGCTAGAGTGGGGTGCTCTTTCAGAGGGTTGGTGCAAGCTTGACGGGCTGAATGGCCTCCTGCCCTGTAAGAATCCTATTCTAAACCAGGTGTGGAATGCACTACATTTCATTTACATACAGGAATAGCACTTTTGGTTATGCAGTCTAGAGTTGCCCTCTTGAAAGCAAGAATATCAAGGTGGGGGGTCCAGTGTAGGAAATTACCTACCCAAGAAAAATAACAAAGTATATATTAGTATGTGAAGATTAATTGTACTCTCTAACCTTTGGATTATAGGACGCAAGTTTTTATTCCACTTAAGTATGTCATGTGAGAGTACCTTTAAGAAATGGGTGTGTATATAAGTACCTGTAGTGAGAGTATCTTTAAGAAATGGGTGTTTATTATTGCAGTGATGTCAGAGAGTGGGTGGAGCTGGGCTGTATGTCAGCTTTTTACTTTCGTTTTAGGTTGTTTGCTGCAGGGTGTGTTTTAGTTTCGTTTTCAGAGCTGGATAGCTGCAGTCACAGCCAGAAGCTGTATTAAAGACTCTCTCTGTAATCTAAAGAATGTAAATCGATCCTTTGGTGATTTAAAACTAATAACTGCTCTTAGTAGTGACTTTAACCTGACGTGCTTCTGCTGAAAGTTTTTTAAAAGTCTTCTGGATGTTAAAAGGACAGCTTAAGAATTACTTAGTGTTGTATTCTTTGGTGGTTGTATTTGAATTAATGATGGCGAAGATGTTCACTGTATGTTTTAAAAAGGTTGACTTGAGTTCATAGAATAAACATTATTTTGCTTTAAAAAATACTTTTCCATTTCTGCTGTACCACACCTGTAGAGTGGGCAGTGTGCTCCCCATACCACAATCTATTAAACGTTATAGGTCAGGTGGACTCCATGATACACTTTGGAGTTCTCTAAACACTGGCCCATAACAAATTGGGGGCTCGAGGGGGATAAAAGTCTATCTATTGGATTGGCTTAGTGAACGTAAAGACAGTGAGTGGTGAGCATATTGTGGGTGCTTTTCAGGTGTGGTATTTTAGTTTAAGTGGGAGTGTGTTGTGGACAATGGCTCTTTCAGAGGCTCTGAAGTTTTTTGGGGTGGCGACGGTCACACACAGTACCTTACGGACAGAGACTAAAAGCAGACTGTTAGATTTGGAAAAAACATTGCAGATAACATTACCTGACAAAATGCAAAAAGATGAGGTCATTATGGCGGTGGCTAAGCATTTAAAGTTGCCTGAGATGCAGTTTGACTCATTGGAAATGGCAAAAATTCAGTTACAAATTAAACAAATGTAACATGAGAAATAATTAAAGCAGCTTGAATACGAAAGGGAGAGAGAGGAAAAAGAGAGAGAAGAAAGGAAAACAGAAAGAATAGCCCTAGCAGAACAAAAAGAAAGAGAAAGGGAGATACAGATCAGGGAAAAAGATAAAGAGAGAGAGTTTGAACTTCAGAAACTGGCCATGAAACATGACAGTCAGTTAAAATTGGCAGACGTAAAGGGAAATGTACAGTTGGAGGATAGTGATGAGGATAGTGAGAAAGAGCGTCAAAGTCAAAGGCTTGGTGGGAATCTATTTAAATATGTCCAAGCATTGCCAAGGTTTTACGAGAAGGAGGTGGAAGCCTTTTTCATTTCATTTGAGAAGGTGGCTAAACAAATGAAATGGCCACAGGACATGTAGGTATTACTGATTCAAACAAAGCTGGTAGGTAGGGCTAGTGAAGTGTTTGCATCACTACCGGAGGAGGTATCTAGGATGTATGAGGAGGTGCAAAAATCCATCTGAGGTGCATATGAATTGTGCCTGAAGCCTGCAGAGAAAGGTTTAGAAATTTAAGGAAAGAATTTGGTCAAACATGCATGGAGTTTGAAAGGCTCAAACAGAGTAATTTTGATAGGTGGATAAGGGCTTTGAAAATAGACCAAACGTATGAAGCTCTCAGAGAAATTATACTTTTGGAGGAGTTTAAAAGTTCAATTCCTGATGTCGTGAGAATTCATGTGGAAGAGCAGAGGGTTAAAATTGCGAGATTAACAGCAGAAATGGCAGACGATTATGAATTAGTTCATAAATCAAAGCTTGGTTTCCGACATCAGTTTCAGCCTGTGAGGGATAGAAACTGGGGACATGAGAAATACTCAAGTGATAAAGGTAAAGGTGATCTGATGGGAGATAATAAGGAGACTGTACCTCAGATTAAAAAAGAAATCCAGGAGGGTGGAAGAGACATGAAAAGTTTCAAATGTTTTCACTGTTATAAACTAGGCCATGTAAAGTCACAGTGTAGGTGGTTGAAGAAAAGCACTGGGAAGGCTGATTGTGGTAAAACAGGATAAGACAGTGGGGTTTGTTAAAGTGGTAAAGGAAAGCCCAAGTGAAGCGACGGAGGTGCAAAAGATTGTACAGCCTGATCAAAAGGTGATTGATAAGAAGGTGCCAGATCTCAAAGAATTTACTTGTGTGGGTGAAGTTTACTCATGTGTATCAGGAGGAGCAGGTAAAGAAGTCACAATTTTAAGAGATACGGGAGCTAGTCAATCTTTAATGGTAAGAGATGAGGAGTTATGTAGTCTGGGAAGAATGTTGCCAGAAAAGGTGGCAATATGTGGAATTCAGGGTGAGAGGAGTAGTGTTCCATTGTATAAGGTAAGGTTGGAAAGTCCAGTGAAGAGTGGTGAAGTGGTAGTAGGAGTAATAGCTTGTTCAGGAATACAGTTTATCTTGGGTAATGATATAGCTGGATCGCAGGTGGAAGTGATGCCTATTGTGGTGGATAAGCCAGTGGACAATCAGACAACTGAAGTGTTGAAGGACAAATATCCTGGGGTTTTTCCGGATTGTGTAGTAACAAGGTCGCAAAGTCACAGGTTAAGACCAGAGGAGAAATCAAAGAGTGAAGATGAAGTTGACATGCAATTATCAGAAACGATTTTTGATCAGATGGTTGAAAAAGAACAAGAACAAGTGGAGGATGAGGTGGATATTTTTAGTTCAGGAAAATTGGCGGAGTTACAACAGAAAGATATAGAAATAAACCGGATGTATCAGAAAGCATACACAGAAGAGGAATCTGAGTGTATACCAGAGTGTTTATACCGTAAAAGTGATGTCTTGATGAGAAAATGGAGACCTTTACATATGCAGGTGGATGAAAAGTGGGCAGAGGTTCATCAAGTTGTATTGCCAGTAGGGTATAGAAAGGAGGTGATGCAAGTTGCACATGAGGTGCCAGTGGGAGGTCATTTGGGAATAAGGAAAACTCAAGCTAAAATCCAAAAACATTTTTATTGGCCTGGACTACATAAAGATGTAGTTAAATTTTGTCGATCATGTCACACATGTGAAGTGATAGGGAAACCTCAAGCAGTGATTAAACCAGCGCCCTTAATACCCATTCCAGCATTTGAAGAACCTTTTACAAGGGTCCTATTTGATTGCGTAGGACTGTTTCCTAAAACAAAAAGTGGGAATCAATATCTTTTGACTATAAGGATGTGTCTACTAGGTTTCCAGAGGCCATTCCAGTACGTAATATTACAGCTAAAAAGATTGTGGAGGAGTTACTTAAATTCTTTACTAGATATGGACTACCCACAGAAATACAATCGGATCAAGGGTCACATTTTACCTCAAGGTTATTCAAAGAAGTTATGGATAGCTTAGGAATAAAACAATTTAAATCAACTGCATACCATCCAGAATTGCAGGGAGCGTTAGAAAGGTGGCATCAGACATTAAAGACAATGTTGAGGGTTTATTGTCAAGATTATCCAGAGGATTGGGATAAAGGAATTCCGTTCGTACTGTTTGCAATTAGGGATGCACCTAATGAGTCAACCAAATTTAGTCCTTTTGAACTAATTTTTGGTCATGAGGTAAGAGGACGACTTAAATTGATTCAGGAAAAATTGGTGAGTGAGAAATCGGAAATTACACTATTGGATTACGTGTCAAATTTTAGGGAATAATTAAATAGAGCAGGTGAATTGGCTAGACAACATTTAAAAGTTGCACAAAATGTGATGAAACGGGTAGCGGACAAGAAATCCAAAGTTCGTAGTTTTGCCAGTGGAGATAAAGTTTTAGTGTTGTTACCAGTGGTAAGTGAACCTTTAAAAGCAAGGTTTTGTGAACCTTTTCAGATTGAAAGGAAATTAAGTGAAGTGAATTATGTGGTAAAAACGGCGGATAGAAGGAAAACTCACAAAATGTGTCATGTGAATATTCTTAAAAGGTACATTGAAAGGGAAGGAGAGAAAAAGGAGGAGGTTTTAATGATTCTAACTCAAAGTGATGAACCAAATCCAGATGACTGTGAATTTGACATACCTCAAATTAAATTGGAAAACGAGGATGTTCTTAAAAATTGGGATATATTGTTATCTTCCAACGGAAAAACAGACTGACCTGAAAGAGTTATTGATATCACGTGGGCATGTGTGTAGAGATAAATTGGGAAGTATTAAAATGGCTATACATGATGTAGATGTGGGAAATGCTGTTCCAATCAAACAACATCCATATAGACTTAACCCTTTAATATTGGCACAGGTTAACAAAGAGATTGAGAATATGCTTAACAATGGCATAATTGAAGTGGGTTGCAGCCAATGGAGCTCACCCATAGTGATGGTACCTAACCCAGACAGTACCCAACGGTTGATTGTGGACTATAGAAAGATTAATGCAGTTACAAGAACAGACTCTTATCCTATCCCACGTTTGGAGGATTGCATTGAGAAAGTGGGACAATCAGCTTTTATTTCCAAACTGGATTTACTTAAAGGTTACTGACAGGTACCTTTATCCGAAAGGGTGAAGGAGATTTCAGCTTTTGTGACTCCAGACGGTATATACCAATTCAAAGTTATGCCATTTCGCATGTTAACGCCCCAGCCACATTTCAACGGTTAACTAACAAAGTCATTTCCGGGTTACCCAATTGTGCAGTATACATCGACGATATGATAATTTTCAGCCAGACACGGAAAGTACATTTAAAACATCAGATGGAGTTATTCGATCGACTTCAGGAGGCGGGTTCGGTGATAAACCTAGCCAAAAGTGATTTGGAAAAGCCCAAGTCACTTTCCTTGGACATACAATTGGACAGGGTCGAATGGTCACACGGGATGTGAAACCAACAGATATTGAGGAGTTTCCCATACTCTCAAGACGAATGGAAATAATGCGATTTCTTGGCATGAGTGGATTTGATCGAACATTGGTGAAAAATGTTTGCAGCGTGGTTGCTCCATTGACGGACTTGCTCAAGAAGGGTAACAAATTTCAGTGGACAGCGGACTTTCAACAGGCATTTGACGGCTTGAGAGCTGTGATAACCAATGCTCATGTGTTAGAGAATTACAAGGCATTCTGTGATCAGATTGAACTAAAGTATCTGACTTTAAAGAGAAATGCCGAGGCGTAGAGAAATGGACGGATCGTGCAAGGACCGTCTTTTTCAAAGAGACTGTCAATCGAGAAGGATTTCGGTTGGAGGAAGAAGAACGGAAAAAATGGACTATATTATTATCCCTGTTTGCGTGTGTTGTTTTTGTTAAACGATAAAGTATATTTACTGTGTGCATTTCTTAAAGGATGGTGAAAAGGTGAAAAATTAAACCATCTTGAAGTTGATGGGGTTTTTTTTGTTGGGGGGAGGTGTCATGTGAGAGTATCTTTAAGAAATGGGTATTCAGAAATGTGTGTGTATATAAGTATCTGTAGTGAGAGTACCTTTAAGAAATGGGTGTTTATTACTGCAGTGATGTCAGAGAGTGGGTGGAGTTGGGCTGCCTGTCAGCTTTTTACTTTCGTTTTAGGCTGTTTGCTGCAGGGTGTGTTTTAGTTTCGTTTTCAGAGCTGGATAGCTGCAGTCACAGCCAGAAGGTGTATTAGAGTCTCTCTATGTAATCTTTTTTCAAAAAATATTTTTTATTCTCCTCCTTTTTCACATTTTCTCCCAAATTTACACCCACCAACAATAAACAATAATCAGTAACAAATATGTCAATTCCATATCAATAACAACGATCCCATCCTGTAATCTAAAGAATGTAAATCGATCCTTTGGTGATTTAAAACTAATAACTGCTCTTAGTAGTGACTTTAACCTGACGTGCTTCTGCAGAAAGTTTTTTTAAAAAGTCTTCTGGATGTTAAAAGGACAGCTTAAGGGGGCAGCACGGTGGCGAGGTCCCAGGTTCAATCCCGGCTCTGGGTCACTGTCCGTGTGCACATTCTCCCCATGTTTGCGTGGGTTTCACCCCCACAACCCAAAAGATGTGCAGGCTAGGTGGATTGGCCATGCTAAATCACCCCTTAACTGGAAAAATAAATTGGGTACTCTAAATTTATTTTTAAAAAGCACAGCTTAAGAATTTCTTCGTGTTGTATTCTTTGGGGGTGTATTTGAATTAATGGTGGCTAAGATGTTCACTGTATGTTCATAGAATAAACATTGTTTTGCTTTAAAAAATACTTCTCCATTTTCGCTGTACCACATCTGTAGAGTGGGCCGTGTGCTCCCCATACCACAATCTATTAAAAGTTGTGGGTCAGGTGCACTCCACGATACACTTTGGGGTTCTCCAGGCCCTGGCCCATAACAAGTAGAAAAATCAATGTTTGATTTTTAGCTGCAAGACCACAGTTTATTGCCCATGCTTAACTGTCAGTTGTTGGTGGAGCTTCTCCTTGAACCACTGCAGGCCTTGTGGTGATGGGGCTCGCATGATTGTATTAAGTAGGGAATTCCAAGTTTCCAGTGATAATGTAAGAACAGCATATATTTAATTCAGGATGAACTGTAACTTCTAATGAAAACTTGGAAATAATAGTACCCCCATGATACGACAATTCATTCTTCTTGATTGTAGAAGTTGCAGAGTTAATTGTTGTCAAAGTAAGCTTGGCCAGTTGCTACAGTGCATCTTGTGCATAATACACACTTCAGCTAGTGTGGGAGAGAATGAATATTGAGTCCAATGGATCTGCAGTGAAGCAAAGCCAATTACCTGTAACAGAGGCCTTGACGTCAACCAGACATTCTTTACAATTGCATAAAAATTCTCTCAGTAAACAGAACAGTCGACTACATATCCTCTTTGATTTCATCAGGTGATTTTTGATACTTGAATAGGTTAAAAAAGAACTCGGATTTGATTGATTTACTACGAAGTTAGTTCTTCATTTGTACTGTTGACCACTTCTGACCTGTTCAGTTAATCCCCCATTGAGATATTTTTAAAAACAATTTTAAAAATTCTTTTTCACATTTTCTCCAAAATTTGCACCCACCAACAATAACCAATAAGCAGTAATGAATATAATGTCAATCCCTACTTCAACAACGATCCCATCCTCCCACCAACCCCCAAACAACTGTCCGCATGTTAACATAAACAAATAACAAAAAGGAATCAGGAATCACCCATAGTCACCATTAACACATACAGTCCCCCTCCCCCAATCCTCCCACAGCTCCCACTAATGCTTGATGTTATCCAATTCTTGAAAGTGCACAATGAATAACGCCCATGAATTGTAGAACCCCTCCATCCTTCCCCTCAGTTCAAACTTAACCTTCTCAATAGTCAAGAATTCCAACAGGTCCCTCCGCCATGCCAGGGCACAGGTGGAGAGGTTGCTCTCCATCCCAACAGGCTCCGCCTTTGGGCGATCAATGAGGCGAAGGCAACAACATCTGCCTCTGCACCCGTTTCCAATCCCGGCTGGACCGACACCCCGAATATGGCCTCCCGAGAGCCCGGGTCCAGTTTCACGTGCGCCACTTTAGAGATTACCCTAAAAACCTCCTTCCAGTAATCCTCCAGCTTTGGACAGGACCAAAACATGTGAACGTGATTTGCGCCCCCTCGCCCCCCCCCCCCCCCCCCCTCCCCCTCCACAACGTTCACACGCATCTTCTACCCTCTCAAAGAGCTGGCTCATCCTCGCCCTTGTGAGGAGTGCTCTATATACCACCTTCAGCTGTTTCAGCCCCAACCTCGCGCACGAGGTGGAGGCGTTCACTCTCCAGAGCACCTCACACCAGAACCCCTCCTCCTTACCCTCTCCCAACTCTTCCTCCCACTTTGCTTTGATCCCTTCCAGTGGTGCCTTCTCATCTTCCAAAATAGCTCCGTAAACCACCGACACTACCCCCTTCTCCCGTCCCCCTGTCGTCAGCACCTCCTCCAGCAATGTGGAGGCCAGCTCCACCGGGAAGCTTTGCATCTCATTCCTGGCAAAATCCTGCATGTATATAAACATTTCCCCCTGCTCCAGCCTATACTTCACTCCCAGCTCCTTCAATCCTGCAAACCGACCCCCATGAAACAAATCTTTTAGTGTCTTAATCCCCTTCTCCTCCCATTTCCAAAAATTTTCGTCCCACTTCCCTGGCTCAAATCTGTGGTTCCCCCGAATCGGCATTTCCCTTGGCCCTGCCTCCAACCTGAAGTATTGGCGAAACTGCCTCCAATTTTTCAATGAAGCTATTATTACCGGACTCCCTGAGTATTTCCCCAGGACGATCGGAAGCTGTGCTGTTGCTAGCGCCTTTAATCCCAACCACCTGCACAAACTCTCCTCCATTCTGACCCACTGGGAATCAACCCCTCTGACCCAGCTCCGCACCATCTCCACATTCGCCACCCAGTAATAATACATCAGGTTCGGAAGACCCAAACCCCCTGGCCACCTTCCCTCCCCATATGAATGAGGTAATCATTCCTTCAATCTCTCTAAAAAATGCCTTTGGCAGGAAAATTGGCAAGCATTGGAAAATAAACAGAAATCGCGGCAACACGTTCATTTTAACCGCCTGTACCCGACCTGCCAGTGACAGAGGGAGACCATCCCACCTTGCCAGATCAGCTTTCATCTCCCCACTAAACTAGAAATGTTGTACCTACGGAGCCCCTCCCCACTCCTGAGCAACCTGCACACCCAGATTTCTAAAGTGAGACCCTGCTTTACAGAATGGCAGCCCCCCCCCCCCCCCCCCCCCCCCCCCCCCCACCACCACTGCCCCCACCTCCGGCCGAGACTCCACAAAATACTCACTCTTGTCTAGATTTAATTTGTACCCCAAGAAAGACCCAAACACCCGAAGCAGCTTCAATATTTCCCCTATTGACACACTCTGTTCCGACACGTATATCAAGAAGTCACCTGCATATAAGGACACCCTATGCCCCATTGAGATATTTGTGATTCATTCATTCTAGTTCAGTAAATTAACATACTTGACGAGTAAATTAACAGATATGTTGTTTGAGAAAATTACTTTTTACATTACAGATGTGATGTGTTTCTGATGTTACTCTGAAGGTGCGCACAAGATAATTATGGATGAAGACTGCCTTTTAATTACACTTTCAAAGGCATTCTAAAGCCTTATCCAATTGTTTAACCTATTCCAGTCTTTTTGTCTTTATTAATCTATTTAGAAGTATTTTCACTTGTTAATCATTCTATGTGAGATCAGTCCTAAAAGTAGCATTTTCTAGCTTCTACCTGTGTCCCCATAGTACTACACCTGCAGCTTAATTTAAAGTAGTATTTCATGTTAACCTCTTATGTCCTTAACATTCTTACAGTGAGATTGCCTCTAAGGTGCTTTGTTCCCAACTGAAAAGACCAGATTTCTCCAATGTTTTACCATAACTCATACCTCTGGCAATAAAGTTTAGCCTCGTGATTCTTCTCCGCACTTTCTCTTGCCTCCTGTTTCTTAGCAACAAGAACCGGATGCAATATTTAAGGTGTGGGCTGACTAGAGCAATGTACAGTTTGACCATTACCTTCTCTGACCTTTATTGTTATGATGTGGCTACGTAATTCAACATTTCACTTCGTATTGGCTGAATGAGGCAAGTCAGCTGAATGGGTCAAGTCGGCGAAGACCCCTAAGTCTCATTCAGCTGCATTCTCAGCTATTTCGCCGCAGTTTTTGGAATACTTATGTCGTCTATCTTTTTCTTCCTATGTGCACCATTTTACAATTGTCTGTGGCAAATTTTGTCTGTGGTTGTTCTGCCCACTTTCCTATCTTGTCAAAACATTCTGCAATAGGGCAGCACGGTGGCGCAGTGGATAGCATTGCTGCCTCATGGCGCCGAGGACCCAGATTCAATCCCGGCTCTGGGTCACTGTCCGTGTGGAGTTTGCACATTCTCTCCGTGGTTGTGTGGGTTTTGCCCCCACAACCCAAAGATGTGCAGACTAGGTGAATTGGCCATGCTAAATTAATTGGAAAAAAAGAATTGGACACTCTAAATTTAAAAAAAACATTGACATTTCTGAGCTGTCTCTTCTACTGCTCCTCCAATTCAGCAAATTTGACGGCTCTGCATGGAGTTCAGTTCTATGTAAATTTAAATCCATAGTTATTTCAGCACTGAGCCTGATGTAATACAAACAGTAGCTTCTCTCCCACTCCCTTAATCTGACATAACTAATAAAAGTAATCTATTGCTTCGAAAGCTCTTTGGGACGTTCTGTTCTGTGATTGTGAAGGACGCTACATAAAAGCAGGACCTTCTCCTTCTTCCTTCTCTATCACTTCACCAACCCTCCCCCTCCGAATCTGCTTACCGCTTCTTAGTATTCAACCAGTTCCTTATCCATTCCTAGGGTTTATGCTAAATCACCACAGCTTTGAGTTTAATAATAAACTTTTGAATAGAACTTTATCAAGAGTATTTTGGAAGTCAAGGTACATGATGTTTTATGGATTACCATAGCCAATTGAGGTTGATAATCAATAACATTGAAAATATTCTTTAGGCAATATCTTTTCCATTCATGTATCTGCAAACTGCTGTTAACTAGGTAATTGTGGCGCAACGATACCCAGGTTTACTCCTAATATCAAATCTATTTCCATGTAAAGGAAGAAAAATGTGCCTGTTCTTTGTGTCTATTTTGTCAACCTTTCTGAACATGGGCACCAGATTCAATTGTTTCCAGGTGCCATAGTATCTCCTCAGCATCTAATGATTTTCTGACAATAATGGTCAGCGCTTCACAAGTTTCTTTTCAAACTGTGATTTTACTGTTTCGAGACTATTAGTTTAAGAACTTCCATCCCATTTATAAGTCATTCATTTAACTTGGTGTATCTTTGTTTGGAAAGATTAAGTTGTTCATGTCTTTCCTGATGAATACTTGGTGGAACAAAGAATTCAGAATATTTAATATTTTGTGTTCAACCTCAATATCGAATCCACTTCATTTTATGGGCTTTCACCGCTGACAGTTCTCTTGCTGTTGTAGTACTCAAATCATTTTTTACTCTAATGCTGAGACACAGTCGTTAGGTTTTTCCGATTTCTATTTGGCTCTGCTTACCTTTTCAACTTTTATGCAATGTCTTATGATTATTCCAGTTTTATCAGCATTCTCTGTTCTTGTTTCAAATTCCAGCATCTACAGTATTTTGCTCGTCTATTTAGGTTTCTGTTTGCTTTGTCATGGTTAAAGGTTTTGTGTATGTAATTAATTGTAATGAGATGAGTTTCCAACCACATATCCACATCATTACTGACATTGTCCACTTCCACTTCTGTAACATTGCCCGACTCTGCTCCTTCCCTAGTCTGTAACATTGCAAGTAGCAGATGAGGAACAAATCAGTCTCAAATAAGCACCTCCTTATTCTGCCACAGAAGAGCCACAGGGAAAAGCCTGGGAACTACAGACCGGTGAGCCTGACGTCTGTAGTGGATAAGTTGTCAAAAGGTATTCTGAGAGACCGGATCTAGTACCTTTAAGAAATGTGTGTTTAAGAAATGGGTGTTTATCAGTGATGTCAGAGTGTGGGTGGAGCTGGGCTGTCTGTCAGCTTTTTACTTTCGTTTTAGGCTGTTTGCTGCAGGGTGTGTTTTAGTTTCGTTTTCAGAGCTGGATAGCTGCAGTCACAGCCAGAAGGGGTATTAGTCTCTCTCTCTGTAATCTAAAAACTGTAAATCAATCCTTTGGTGATTGTAAAACTAATAACTGCTCTCAGTATTGACTTTAACCTGATGTGCTTCTGTTTAAAAGTTTTGTTTAAGTCTTATGGATGTTAAAAGGACAGTTTAAGGATTACTTAGTGTTGTATTCTTTGGGGGTTGGATTTGAATTAATGGTTGCTAAGATGTTCACTGTATGCTTTAAAAAAGTTAACATGAGTTCATAGAATAAACATTGTTTTGCTTTAAAAAATACTTTTCAATTTCTGCTGTACCACACCTGTAGAGTGGGCGGTGCTCCCCATACCACAATGTATTAAACGTTGTGGGTCAGGTGAACTCCATGATACACTTTAGGGTTCTCTAAACTCTGGCTCATAACAAATTGGGGCTCGAGGAGGATAAAAGTCTATCTATTGGATTGGCTTAGCGAACTTAAAGACAGTGAGGGGTGAGCATATTGTGGGTGCTTTCAGGTGTGGTATTCCAGTTTAAGTGGGGAGTGTGTTGTGGACAATGGCTCTTTCAGAGGCTCTGAAGTTTTTGGGGGTGGAGACGGTCACACGCAGTACCTTACGGACAGAGACTAAAAGCAGACTGTTAGATTTGGCAAAGATATTGCAGTTAACATTACCTGACAAAATGTGAAAAGATGAGGTAACTATGGCGGTGGCGAAGCATTGAAAGTTGCCTGAGATACAGTTTGACGCATTGGAAATGGCAAAAATTCAGTTACAAATTAAACAAATGGAACATGAGAAAGAATTAAAACAGCTTGAATACGAAAGAGAAAGAGAAGAAAAAGAAAAGGAAAGAGAAGAAAGGAGAAAAGAAAGAATAACCCTAGCAGAACAAAAGGAAAGAGAAAGGGAGATACAGATCAGGGAAAAAGATAAAGAGAGGGAATTTGAACTTCAGAAAATGGCCATGAAACATGACAGTCAGTTAAAATTGGCAGATGTAAAGGGAAACGTACAGTTGGATGATAGCGGTGAGGATAGTGAGAAAGAGCGTCAAAGTCGAAGGCATGGCGGGGATCTATTTAAATATGTCCAAGCATTGCCACGGTTTGATGAGAAGGAGGTGGAAGCCTTTTTCATTTCATTTGAGAAGGTAGCTAAACAAATGAAATGGCCACAGGACATGTAGGTATTACTGATTCAAACAAAGATGGTAGGTAGGGCTAGTGAAGTGTTTGCATCACTACCGGAGGTGAAAAAATCCGTCTTAGGTCCGTTTGAACTAGTGCCTGACGCCTACAGCCAAATGTTTAGAAATTTAAGGAAAGAATTTGGTCAAACATACATGGAATTTGAAAGGATCAAACAGAATAATTTTGATAGGTGGATCAGGTCTTTGAAAATAGATCAAATGTATGAAGCTCTCAGAGAAATTATACTTTTGGAGGAGTTTAAAAATTCAATTCCTGATGTAGTGAGAACTCATGTGGAAGAGCAGAGGGTTAAAACTGTGAGATTAGCAGCAGAAATGGCAGATGATTATGAATTAGTTCATAAATCAAAGCTTGGTTTCCAACATCAGTTTCGGCCTGTGAGGGATAGAAACTGGGGACATGAGAATTACTCAAGTGGTAAAGGTAAAGGAGATAATAAGGAGAGTGTACCTCAGATTAAAAAAGAAATCCAGGAGGGTGGAAGAGACAAGAAAAGTTTCAAATATTTTCACTGTAATAAACTCGGCCATGTAAAGTCACAGTGTTGGTGGTTGAAGAAAAGCCCTGGGAAGGCTGATGTGGTAAAACAGGATAAGACAGTGGGGTTTCTTAGAGTGGAAAAGGAAAGCCCAAGTGAAGTGAAGGAGGTGCAAAAGATTGTACAGCCTGATCAAGAGGTGATTGATAAGAAGGTGCCAGATCTCTTTAAAGAATTTACTTGTGTGGGTAAAGTTTACTCATGTGTATCAGGAGCAGCAGGTAAATAAATCAAAATTTTAAGAGATACAGGAGCTAGTCAATCTTTAATGGTAAGAGATGAGGAGTTATGTAGTTTGTGAAGAATGTTGCCAGAAAAGGTGGTAATATGTGGAATTCAGGGTGAGAGGAGTAGTGTTCCATTATATAAGGTAAGGTTGGAAAGTCCAGTGAAGTGGTAGTAGGAGTAATAGAGAAACTATCATGTCCAGAATCACAGCTGGATCACAGGTGGGGGTGATGCCTACTGTGGTTGATAAGCCAATGGAAAATCAGACAACTGAAGTGTTGAAGGACGAGTATCCTGGGATTCTTCCGGATTGTGTAGTAACAAGGCCGCAAAGTCACAGGTTAAGACAAGAGGAGAAATCAAAGAGTGAAGGTGACGTTGAAGAGCAATTATTAGAAATGATTTTTGATCAGATGGTTGAAAAATAACAAGAACAGGTGGAGGATGAGGCGGATATTTTTAGTTCAGGAAAATTGGCAGAGTTACAACAGAAAGATATAGAGATAAACCGGATGTATCAGGAAGCATACGCAGAAGAGGAATCTGAGTGTATACCAGAGTGTTATTACCGTCTTGATGAGAAAAATGGAGACCTTTACATATGCAGGCGGTTGAAAAGTGGGCAGAAGTTCATCAAGTAGTATTGCCGGTAGGGTACAGAAAGGAGGTGTTGCGAGTTGCACATGAGGTACCAGTGGGAGGTCATTTGGCAATAAGGAAAACTCAAGCTAAAATCCAAAAACATTTTTATTGGCCTGGACTACATAAAGATGTCGTTAAATTTTGTCGATCATGTCACACATGTCGAGTGATAGGGAAACCTCAAGCAGTGATAAAACCAGCACCCTTAATACCCATTCCAGCATTTGAGGAACCTTTACAAGGGTCTTAATTGATTGCGTAGGACCGCTACCTAAAACGAAAAGTGTGAATCAATATCTGTTGACTATAAAGGATGTGTCTACTAGGTTTCCAGAGGCCATTCCAGTACGTAATATTACAGCTAAAAAGATTGTGGAGGAGTTACTTAAATTCTTTACTAGATATGGACTACCCACAGAAATACAATCGGATCAAGGATCAAATTTTACCTCAAGGTTATTCAAAGAAGTTATGGATAGCTTAGGAATAAAACAATTTAAATCAACTGCATACCATCCAGAATCGCAGGGAGCATTAAAAAGGTGGCATCAGACATTAAAGACAATGTTGAGGGCTTATTGTCACGATTATCCAGAGGACTGGGATAAAGGAATTCCATTTGTACTGTTTGCAATTAGGGATGCACCTAATGAGTCAACCAAATTTAGTCCATTTGAACTAATTTTTGGTCATGAGGTAAGAGGACCACTTAAATTGATTAAGGAAAAATTGGTGAGTGAGAAATCGGAAATTACATTATTGGATTACGTGTCAAATTTTAGGGAACGATTAAATAGAGCAGGTGAATTGGCTAGACAACATTTAAAAGTTGCACAAAATGTGATGAAACGGGTAGCGGACAAGAAATCCAAAGTTCGTAGTTTTGCCAGTGGAGATAAAGTTTTAGTGTTGTTACCAGTGGTAAGTGAACCTTTAAAAGCAAGGTTTTGTGAACCTTTTCAGATTGAAAGGAAATTAAGTGAAGTGAATTATGTGGTAAAAACGGCGGATAGAAGGAAAACTCACAAAATGTGTCATGTGAATATTCTTAAAAGGTACTTTGAAAGGGAAGGAGAGAAAAAGGAAGTTTTAATGATTCTAACTCAATGTGACGAACCAAATCCAGATGACTGTGAATTTGACATACCTCAAATTAAATTGGAAAACGAGGATGTTCTTAAAAATTGGGATAAATTGTTGAGTTATCTTCCAGAGGAAAAACGGACTGACCTGAAAAATGTATTGATATCACTTGGGCAAGTTTGTGGAGATAAATTGGGAAGTACTAAAATGGCTATACATGATGTAAATGGTATAATTGAAGTGGGTTGTAGCCAATGGAGCTCACCCATAGTGATGGTACCAAAACCAGATGGTACCCAACGGTTGTGTGTGGACTATAGAAAGGTTAATGCAGTTACAAGAACGGACTCTTAACCTATCCCACGTCTGGAGGATTGCATTGAGAAAGTGGGACAATCAGCTTTTATTTACAAATTGGATTTACTTAAAGGTTACTGGCAGGTACTTTTATCCAAAAGGGCGAAGGAGATTTCAACTTTTGTGACTCCAGATGGTATATACCAATTCAAAGTTATGCCATTTGGCATGAAGAACGCCCCAGCCACATTTCAACGGTTAATTAACAAAGTTGTTTCAATCAATAAAACATTTATAAAAAAAAAAAAAAAAAACAAAGTTGTTTCAGGATTACCCAATTGTGCGGTACACATCGACGATCTGGTAATTTTCAGCCAGACATGGAAAGAACATTTAAAATATCTGATGGAGATATTCGATCGACTTCAGGAGGCGGGTTTGGTGATAAACCTAGCCAAAAGTGAATTTGGAAAAGCCCAAGTCACTTTCCATACAAATGGACAGGGTTGAATGGTCACACGGGATGTGAAGACAAGTTATTGAGGAGTTTCCAATACCCTCAACACAAAGGGAAATAATGCAATTTCTTGGCATGAGTGGATTTGATCGAACATTTGTGCAAAGATCTTGTAGCGTGATTGCTCCAATGACGGACTTGCTGAAGAAACGTCAAAAGTTTCAGTGGACAGCGGACTTTCAACAGGCATTTGACGGCCAGAAAGCTGCGATAGCCAATGCTCCTGTGTTGGAGAATTACAAGGCACTCTGTGATCAGATTGAACTAAAGTATCTGACTTTAAAGAGACATGCCGAGGCGTAGAGAAATGGATGGACCGTGCAGAGACCTTCTTGTTCAAAGAGACTATCAATCAAGAGGGATTCCAGTTGGAGGAAGAAGAACAAAAAAAAATGGACTATATTATTATACCTGTTTGCATGTGTTGTTTTTTATAAACGAAAAAGTGTATTTACTGTGTGCAGTTCTTAAAGGATAGTGAAAAGGTGAAAAATGAAACCATCTCGAAGTTGATGGTTTATGTCTTTTTCTTGGGGGGAGGTGTCATGTGAGAGTACCTTTAAGAAATGGGTGTTTAAGAAATGTGCCTTTAAGAAATGGGTGTTTATCAGTGATGTCAGAGTGTGGGTGTGTAGCCATCTGGGATGGCCACTTCCAACTACATATAAAGAAACACGCAAAGCCTGGCGGGTAAAATGGCCAAGCCAAGACTCAGGCAGGCTCAGAGCCTGAAATGCATATTCGTAAGCAAGAAGTCCAGACGGTATCAAAACTCCGTCCAATTAGCATTTTAATGGAGCCGATTGGCATTTGATGGCCCATCTTCACCAAAACAAAGGACTGGTACTCAAGCAACCGGGACAGTCCCAGACATTTCGGCGCCACTCCCTGTTCAAAGGAAATGCAAACAACGGGGTCAGTGACCGCTTGGGACACACCCAGCCATCCAGATCCCCGCCCACTTATTGGCGAAGGAATCGAACAGCGTGATCAGGGATCACCCAATTAGTAAGGCCCAAATTGAAGGAACGACCAAAAGAGCGCAACCCCCCCCCCCCGAGTATAAGAAGAAAAGTTCGCCATATGTTCGCTCTCTCTTGGTCCTGGTACCCTGGTCACGGCCATCGCCAAGTGTAGCAACACCAGAAGCAAGTACAAGTTCAACGCTCGCTAACGCTCGCTACCAGACGGATGAGCCCAGCTGAGCAGCAGTTACTCCTTCGAACCCGATAGGTCCAGAATCGAATAGTGGCCACTGTTTTCTGACCTAAGCTGGGTGCCCGAAGTTAAGTACAGGTTGTCTTAGTCGATAGGTGTAGTTAACTAGTAGTGTTTAGGTTGCATGACTAATTGTGTGTAAATAAAGTACCCTTGACCTTGAACTAACTAACTGGTGGTTGGCTCTTTGATCGATAGCTGGGTGAAACTTGTGGTGGTATCATTTGATACCTGGCGACTCTAAGCATTACGACATAGATAACCTAGAAAGAAGGGCAAATTCACTGATTGCCATATTTGGAACAGAGCCGCAGAAAAGACAAAGTAAAAGAAAGCACAATAGTTATGGGCGACACCTGATGGGACTCGCTCCAGAAATGACCGTGTCAGTCCGAGAGAACCCACAAAAGCATTT
The DNA here is from genome assembly GCF_047496885.1 of Scyliorhinus torazame. Classification (NCBI taxonomy): domain Eukaryota; kingdom Metazoa; phylum Chordata; class Chondrichthyes; order Carcharhiniformes; family Scyliorhinidae; genus Scyliorhinus; species Scyliorhinus torazame. Next base: position 29,923,492 of record NC_092717.1, read on the forward strand.
GAATTAGAATCCAAATTAGTGAAGTAAAAGAAACCACAAGCGAAACCAGTATCGATCAAACCTCCAGAATTCGGATGTGTGCAATTTGCATGCGTACTAACAAAGGGATATAAGGTAAATTCACTAGATTTTGATGCGTGAAACTTTCGGGAGTTGCATAAACCGGAAAATAGCTTGAGCCTTACCCGTGTTTGCACTGCCGTTTGATTCATAGAATTTACAGTGCAGAAGGAGGCAATTTGGCCCACCGAGTCTGCACCAGCTCTTTGAAAGAGCACCCGACCCAAGCCCACACCTCCACCCTATCCCCATAGTCCAGTAACCCCACCCAACACTAAGGGCAATTTTGGACACTAAGGGCAATTTAGCATGGCCAATCCACCTAACCTGCACATCTTTGGACTGTGGGAGGAAACCGGAGCACCCGGAGGAAACCCACGCACACGGGGAGAACGTGCAGACTCCGCACAGTGACCCAAGACGGGAATCGAACCTGGGACCCTGGAGCTGTGAAGCAATTGTGCTAACCACCATGCTACCGTGCTGCCCGTGATTCCCCTTGTTCCAAATTTCCGGAAAGAGACAGAAGTAATTGTAGGGATGGCCATGAAGGCAATGGAACGCCTTATGCATCCCCAAGAGCCCAAGGTCGCAGCGACCAATAGATCAGAACAGTGTCCTGTATGGGAAGAAGAGATTAGGAGATACCTAAAGGGGACTCTATGGTCCGAAATTTGTGCGAATGAAGAGACAGGTCCTGGCAGCATAGGACAGACTTGGTGGGGCAGCCTGACCGAGATCCATAAAAAGAGTTTGACTAAGGTTCGTAAGCCAATGGCAATCGTGTCCTGTCTGGCACAATTGTGAATCACAGAGGAGGTCGTGAGGACGCTCCACAAGCAGCTTGAGGAGAAGGAGAAAAGTAGAGAGGGAGATTTAAGTGAAAGTGAGATACTAAATGTACAGCTCCGGGAGGAGTTAGCGGCGAAGGACAAGGAAATGGATGATGTCAAGTGGGCACATCAATCCTGTCTCGCCCACCTTAGCAGCTTCCAAATTCAGTACGATAAGGCCTACCAGGACACACAACGTGCTGTAATGGTACGAGAAGAGATAGCGAATCAGGTACAACAGTTAAAGAAACAGTGCGATGATCTAAAGGCAGCCCTCCGAGCACTCCGCAGTTCCACCACGGAACAGAGGCAGAGTTCGGTGGATCATGCCAAATGCAGGCAGCAAATTGCAAAGTTGCAATCCCTGCTATCAGTTCAAAATGGGTTTAGAGACACCTTTAGCCCACAGCTAGACCAGGAAGACAGCCCCGATTGGCAGGAACTCAGTGAAACGGCCCAACGGTACATAAGCGAGACCGAGAATCAAAATAGAGCCCCCCCAGGCCCCAAAAAGAAAAGCACCCGCACCACCGACTGCACAAACAGCACCCAACCCAATGAACCCCATTACCACACAGCGCAGGGTTACCACGGAAGGCCAACCCGATTTTGTGTACACCACGCCATTAACGATCACCCAGTTATGAGGTGCCCGTGAGAAGATAGATACTTTCCACCCCACATCGGAAACTTTTTCGAGTCAGTGAAACAACAAACTCTCATGTACGGTTTAGACGAGCCGGAACAGGTAAAGCTCATAGTTATGTGCTTAGACCCCTCAGTTAGTTCAGCCCTTCCCGACCCACAAAATGTAGGAGGCGGTAGCCTCCAAGAAATGAAAACGGCCATTTTAGACGCCATAGGATATAACAGAGGAGATCCGGTAGGCGGACTCAAACGGTGCAGGCAGAAAAAGGGAGAGCATCCAACAGCGTTTGATGGACGCCTTTGGATCCATTTTACTGCTGTATTTGGTGAGTTAGCCCACGCCCATTTATCAGCAGACAATACGGCCAAATGGACCCGTACGTTAGTATCCCATGCCACAGAGGCAGGACAGAAGGCATCTGCCAGTTACGACCCCTCAGACCCAGCACACAATGAAGTGTGGGTTCTGAATCGCTTGTCCAGAGCTTGGGAATAGTCTGTACAGAAAAAGACAGAGCATGAGAGAGTAGACGCCACAATAAATCCAGTAAGGGCACACTAAGACCCCGCATGGGTAAATGAAGGCAGAGGTACAGCACCGCACCCCAAGACTCAAGAATGTTATAATTGAGGACAGAAAGGACATTACGCCTGAGAATGCAATGCCCCCCCCGAAGCAGCGAAGGAATCAGCACCCAAACGCCCCCCCCAGAAACAATACCAGACCCATCCACAGCGTTAGCGCCCGACCAGATAATTCGGCCATGAATGGCGCCGACTGACGGTTTTCGGGCTCCCCAACTTGGGTCTGCGATACCCTTTGGGATAAGTCCGGAAGACCGGTCATTGCAGGCAGTCCGGGGACACCCCGTAGAGTTCCTTTGGGACACAGGAGGGTCCTGAACCACGTTAAACTCCTCCATCATGTACCAGAAAGAGATGTGGCCCACTACGGACACCATTACCCTTAGTGGCTTTACAGGTCACATCCAGCAGGGACTCATCACAGCCCCTGTGGACGTACAGCTCAGTAATATCAGGACAAAACATTTGGTTGTTTTAGTAGACTTGCCCCAGGCAGCAGAACACATCCTAGGCATCGATTTCATGAGTGCTCACAACCTTTCATTCGACCCAGTCAACCGATGTATATGGAAAATGGCTAGAGCAGCGCGAGCCCCCGCCACGCTCACAGTAGGAGATTATGCCCATAGAATCAGCTCAGTAGGAGAGTACTGGTTTGATCCACAAACCATTACCACAAAGTGGTTAGAGAGGTCTTGAAAAGACATAAGGCAGCATTTGCCCGGCACAAGCACGACTGCGGCAAAATCTCAGGAATAGTAAACATTACAGGTCCCGATCCCAAGCCCCAGAAACAGTACGGCTTCCCCCAGCAAGCCGAGGGAGAGATAGCCAAGGTAATTCAAAGTTTATTGAATCAAGGCGTGATTCGACCCATCGCATCGATGAATAATGCCCCGATTTGGCCAGTAAGAAAACCCGATGGATCATGGCGACTGACCATCGACTACAGAGAATTGAACAAAGTGACTCCCCTAGCAGCCCCCACCATTGCCACGGGTCCCGAGACCATGTTGAGACAGGGACCCCAGTCGAAGTTTTTTACGGTGTTAGATGTCAGTAATGGCTTTTGGTCCACACCACTGGACAAAGCATGCCAGTATAAATTTGCGTTCACTTTCCAGGGACAGCAGCACACGTGGATGTGCCTTCCACAAGGCTTCCACAACTCCCCCTCCATTTTTCACAGACAATTGACAAATGGATTATCTAAATTTTCCCACCCTGAATGCCTTGTTCAGTATGTGGACGACTTGCTCCTACAGACTGACACCAAGGAAGAGCACATTTTGCTTTTTTCTGAATTATTAGAACTGCTCACAATGATTGGATGCAAAATTAACCCCAAGAAAGCCCAAATCCTTCAGGAAAAAGTCACATATTTAGGTACGGTCATCACGCATGGGAAACGTGAAATAGAATTCAAACGCATTGATTCCATTGTAAATTTGTCCTTGCCCCAAAATGTTACAGCACTCCGGTCATTTTTAGGACTGGTTGGATATTGTAGGAACCACATAGACGGATTCGCCACAAAAGCAGCCCCACTTTCCGAGCTAATAAAGAAACAGGCCCCATGGAAATGGCTTCCATAGCACACGGACGCCGTGGATGCATTGAAACGCGCCCTGAGCACAGCCCCGTTTTGCAAGCCCCAGATCCAGACTTCCCATACGCGATAGAGGTAGCGACCACAGACCAAACCCTTTCGGCCGTACTCCTGCAGGAAAGGCACGATCATCCAGGACCCGTAGTCTATGCCTCACGAGTCTTAGATCCGGTGGGACAAAGATTTTCAGCCTGCGAGAGGCACGTGTTAGCAGTTTTCTGGGCGTACTTCTCGTACATAACCGGACTCAACCCAGTAACCATTTTGACCGAGCACACCCCGACCCAGCTTTTATTGGACGGCAGACTAAAAGACGGCACAGTAAGCCGAGCAGCGCGATGGACCCTACTCCTACAGGGACGCAACATCATCTAAAAACGCACACGTTTTTGGCCGATAATTTGCACTATGCAGGGACCCCACATGAGTGCGAGATCATAGCCCCCAAGCACAGCACAGGCCCCTTTGTTCCCAAGTCGGTACCAAGAAAGACAGGTATCGGACCCCAGCCCACAGACAAAGAACTGCGAATTTACGTAGATGGCTCCTCCACAGTCCTTGAGGGAAAAGGGATAACAGGCTGTGGCATTTATGTAGAGGACGCGCAGGGACGCGCTTTAGAAGAGATAGCTTTAAAATTGCCTGGACACTTAGGATCGCAGGCAGCTGAGTTAGCAGCCATTGATTACATTGTCCAGCACCCCGATTCATTCCCGACCCCTGCAGACATATATTCGGACAGTTTGTACATCTGCAACAGCAGAACAGAATTCCTACCCCTGTGGGAATCGAGAGGATTTACTTCCGCCGACGGAAAACCTCTACCCTCAGCCCCATTGCTCAAACATATACTTCAGACAGCTAAAGGCAGGAAATATGGCATCATTAAAGTAAGAAGTCACCATCATTCCTCCCCATCCAGCTCCCTACGAAAAGTTTAGAAATTCGTTGACGGTCCATGAGGGAATCGTTTTAAAAGATGGAATTGATGTAGTCCCCACCCAGGACAGGAATGAGATAATTTGTAAGTTCCATGACAGACATAGACACCAAGGGATTGAATCCACCCTTGCCCACCTCAGACCCCTCTGCTGGTCGCCCGATTTGAAAACCGACATATCCCATTATGTCAAAAACTGTTTAATTTGTGCTCAAAACAACCCCGATAGGTACGCGAAAAAAGCCCAGCTACGGTACACCTGCCCTGTAAATGGCCCGTGGACAAACCTTCAATTGGATTATATTGGTCCCCTACCCCCCTGCAGAAATGGATACAAGTATGTGTTAGTGGTGATAGACACATTTACGAAATGGGTCGAAGCGTTCCCCTCGAGAACAAATACAGCCAAGTCCACGGCGAAGATCTTAACAGAGCAAATTTTTACGAGATGGGGACTCTCCCGTAGTATTGAGTCGGACCAAGGTTCGCACATTACGGGAAGGGTCATGAAAAATGTGATGACGATATTTGGGACTGAACAAAAGTTCCACATTGCCTATCACCTGCAGTCCAGCGGCATTGTGGAGCGCATGAATCGGACACTAAAAGCCACTCTTAGAAAAATGGTGCAGCAGCACAACACAACATGGGACACAGTGCTCCCATTCGCACTGATGTTTATTAGGAACACAATGTTGAGCTCAACAGGATATACCCCCCAAACGGGGCTGATTTAGCACAGTGAGCTAAACAGCTGGCTTGTCATGCAGAACAAGGTCAGCAGCGCGGGTTCAATTCCCGTACCGGCCTCCCCGAACAGGCGCCAGAATGTGGTGACTAGGGGCTTTTCACAGTAACGTCATTGAAGCCTACTCGTGACAATAAGCGATTATTATTATTATTATACCCTCATGACCGGACAACCCATGAAGGGTACTGAATAGTTATTCGGACTTGATTTGGCCAGCCCCGCAGTCACCACCCTGACCCATGAGAAAGCAGTCCAGCACATGGTAGAGAATATTAAAGCAGCACAGCTCGCTGCAGCTGTTCGACTAGGCGCTAAACGAAAGCAGAGGAAGGCCTGCTTTGACAAAACAGTACATCCGACAGAGGATACAGTTGGACAGCAAGTAATGATCACCTTATACAACCCCAGCTCATTCCTCTCCCCTAAATTTGCAGGACCCTATTCAATCTCGGACAAAGTATGCCCCTCCGTTTATAAAATCACGTATCCAAACGGAAGATCTAGATGGTTCCATGTAAACCAACTTAAGGTTTATGGAACACAGTACAGCCACTCGCGCCACCTCTCATTGGCGATGGCAGACAATGAGGACCCGCCCACTGACAACCTAAGTTCCCCCTCCCCCAGCAACAGCAGCACGTCCACAGACATGACCTTGACCACGCTCCCAGAATCAAATTTCACCCTGGTGCTTGATTCGGCTGCTGGCGACAGCGACAGCACAACCGAAGCCCCTGAGAGACCCGAACAAAGCTCCCACGAACTACACGCTCAGAGACCCCGACCACAATATGTTCAGCCCCTTTGAGACGATTTATTTGCCCACACCGGAACCTGACCCGCCACCCGACAATAGCGACAACCCCCTTGCAACCTCCCTATGGAACATGAAACACTGGCCGTGATAATTCCTGTCGCCTGACAAGGAATGATGAAATTGTAGCCACCTGGGTTGGCCACTTCCCGACTTAAAATGGAGATCCGCAAAGAATGCAGGGAAATTCAGTCAAGCCAAGAAAAACTAGCAGGTGCAAAGTTTCCTGTGAATTAGAACTTGCAGAAACCCAGACAGCACTGAAACTAGCAACCATCCGCATATTAATGAGCGATCCCCGGGAACAATTGAAACATTTAAGGTGAATAGGGCCAAGACAAAGGAAGGCCAACGGACACTCAGGAACCCCCCACCGATCAGGGAACGGCTCCAGTATTGGAGAAATCGATCCAAGTGATCGGAACGTAGTCCAATCACTTGGAACCAGATACGGGATCCGCCCCAAACGGCGCGAAGCCCCTGGGTACTATAGAGTCCCCAAGTTCAATTTGTCTTTCTTGGCAGGGTCACTCAGCAGCTCGAAACAACCCTTGACAGTGACCTGCCTAGCTGCCGCATCAACCAAGTAAGTCTCCAGTCAATGCACGCTACGAGATAGGCGCTCCTAGCTACCAGTTCATACCAGCTTTTAAATCCTGCGGACTCAGAATCGAACGAAAGGCCATTTGTTCCCCATACCTGGTGGGCCAGTTCCAAAGCTAAGTATAGGCCTTTTAGTGTTAGAGATAATCTAGTAAGTAGAGTTTTATGCATGAGTAGTGATTGACTGTGTGTAATAAATGTGTTTTGATTTGAAACTTACTAACTGGTGTATTTTTTTTGAGTTATTAATCAGCACTTGAACCTCGTGGCGGTATCATAAAGATACCTGGCGACTCTAGAGCAAAGGTTATAGAAACAGAGCAAATTAAGTAGACACAACGAGCAACAAATTAAGAGCCAACCAAAGTTAGCAACAAAATGGACCCCACATCGGCACACGCCGCGTTAGCACGCAAACTCCATGAACGGGTTTGGCACCCGGGTGATGGTGACAATTCCGAGTCTGACTCCCACCATGGTAACCCCTTTGAAAATCTTTTTGGAATGGAACCTTGAGTTGTCCAGATGATGAGAGTCAGGAACCTATTGAGATTTACGGTGTCCTGTACTCTGATGGAACCTGCCCGCTTTTATGTTCAGTTTGTGTTTAAATGTTGTTCGTTCTCTCTTGTACGATTTTGTGCATCGTCCTCACGGACGCTTTCTTGATGCAGTCATAACTACTCTTCTGATGCCACATGGCAGTTAGAGAAACGTTTGTTGGAGCCACATATTTACAAATTCTTACCACTCTTGGAAGGTCACTCAGGCAGTGAAGTAACGGCACTTATTCCCGCCCTGCCTGGGGACCCCCTATACCTTTGGTCAGCCAAGCTCGGGTAGTGGAGCAACGGCACTGATCACCTCCCTACCCGGGGATCCCACCCATTCTTGCCCTGCCGCGGATCATACGCACCACCCCATTCGGATAATTGTTTTCAAAACACATTTGCTGTTCTTTTCTAGTCCTGTGGTTTAAAAAATGCTTTTTGCCACAACGTTTGCCCTTCCCGGCAACCCTTCGGTTGCTATCCCCCACATACTATTTACATGTCAGAAACACTTGGTTAGAAAAACAAGTTTGAGAGGACGGAGAAATTGTCCGCCCACTCAGCCAAACAGACACAGGCTGCGACAATGCTCGCCTGTGACAGAATTTTTTTTGGATGTCTTGTCTCCGCAAATGGTTGGTTAAAAAAAAAATGAGTGAGTCACATATGGTGACGATTCTAATGGGACATTAACGTTAAGGAGAAACAGACAGACATATGAGATGTTAAACAACACGATTATAACGATTGTTCCCTTAGAAAGATATGAAGATACTCGAAGGCGAAGGAAAACCTGAACAAAATGAAGACGACCCTGATGATCGGCATCATGATCGTCACTGGAACAGTAGTTGCGCGCGTTACCCACTTCTACCCCCCTCACCGCACAGCCCCCGAACACGACTACCCAACACAACACCCCAGCCCGGACACTACACCACACATAGACCCAGCCACCGATACCCCCACATGGTGTGAGAATCTCGTTATGTGGTAGTCCGTCATACACAATGGAAGCCTTACTGGTGATAGCCATATTGTGCAGTATCATCCAGACAATCAGATTGCGAGAATGGAGGAGTGCCTCCCGCCCTCCAATATACACATTTAGAGCCCTTTTCCTCGGACTCCAGCAAACCCGCACACTCGTTCTGATCCTTTCTCTTTAATAAAATCCGCAGTTGTTGTTTTTGTTAATAAAGTAACTTCTCTGTATGTGAATGTTAGTGATAGGAAGAAATGTGATGCTGCTATCGGATTTTTTTTGTATTGTAAGATAAGTTCTTTGATTGATAAATAGTAGCATGAGTGTAGTCTAGTTAGAGACAGTTAGCGGTTCCCCTTTTTATTGAATGTTTAATGGCCCCTTAGGAATTCCAAGATATGTGTTATTTAGGGAAAATTTGACCCATAGGAGAATACAGTAGAACCTGTCCTTGGTTAAGGGTACCCAGCATTTCAGAGAACAAAGAAGACCCAGTATTGTGATCCTTCACCCTTCTCGTTGAGGATCAAGAGGATGGAGTGTAGCCATCTGGAATGGCCACTTCCAACTAGGTACAGAGAAACTCGCAAAGCCTGGCGGGTAAAATGGATAAGCCAAGACAGAGCCTGAAATGCATATTCGTAAGCAAGAAGTCCAGACGGCATCGAAACGCCGTCCAATTAGCATTTTAATGGGGCCGATAAGCATTTGATGGCCCATCTTCACCAAAACAAAGGACTGGTACTCAAGCAACTGGGACAGTCCCAAACATTTTGGCGCCACTCCCTGTTCAAGGGAAACGCAAACAATGACCGCTTGGGACACGCCAAGCCATCCAGATCCCCGTCCACTTATTGGCTAAGGAATCGAACAGAGTGATCAGGGATCACCCAATTAGTAAGGCCCAAATCGAAGGACCGCCCAAAAGAGCGCAACCCCCCCCCCCCCGAGTATAAGAAGAAGAGTTCGCCATGTGTTCGCTCTCTCTTGGTCCTGGTACCCTGGTCACGGCCATCGCCAAGTGTAGCAACACCAGAAGCAAGTACAAGTTCAATGCTCGCTACCAGACAGATGAGCCCAGCTGAGCAGCAGTTACTCCTTCGAACCCGATAGATCCAGAATCGAACAGCGGCCACTGTTTTTTGACCTAAGCCGGGTGCCCGAAGTTAACTACAGGTTGTCTTAGTCAATAGGTGTAGTTAACTAGTAGTGTTTATGTTGCATGACTAATTGTGTGTAAATAAAGTACCCTTGACCTTGAACTAACTAACTGGTGTTTGGCTCTTTGATCGATAGTCGGTTGAAACTTGTGGTGGTATCATTTGATACCTGGCGACTCTAAGCATTAGGACATAGAAAACCCAGAAAGGGCAAATTCACTGATTGCCATAATTGGAACAGAGCCACAGAAAAGACAAAGTAAAAGAAAGCACAACAGGTGGAGCTGGGCTGTCTGTCAGCTTTTTACTTTCGTTTTAGGCTGTTTGCTGCAGGGTGTGTTTTAGTTTCGTTTTCAGAGCTGGATAGCTGCAGTCACAGCCAGAAGGGGTATTAGTCTCTCTCTCTGTAATCTAAAAACTGTAAATCGATCCTTTGGTGATTTAAAACTAATAACTGCTCTCAGTAGTGACTCTAACCTGATGTGCTTCCGTTTAAAGGTTTTGTCTAAGTCTTGTTAAAAGGACAGCTTAAGGATTACTTAGTGTTGTATTCTTTCGGGGTTGTATTCGAATTAACGGTTGCTAAGATGTTCACTGTATGTTTTAAAAAGGTTATCTTGAGGTCATAGAATAAACATTGCTTTGCTTTAAAAAATACTTTTCGGTTTCTGCTGAACCACACCTGTAGAGTGGGCCGTGTGCTCCCCATACCACAATCTATTAAAAGTTGTGGGTCAGGTGAACTCCATGATACATGATTCTCTAAACACTGGCCCATAACAAGGCTTTTAGAGAGGCAAGGACTGATTAGGGACAGTCAGGATGGCTTTGTGAGTGGAAAATCATGTATCATGAATTTGATTGAGTTTTTTGAAGGGTAAACCAAGAAGGTAGATGAGGGCAATGCAGTCGATGTTGGTTACATGGACTTTAGCAAGGCCTTTGGCAAGGTACCTCATGGTAGGTTATTGCATAAGGTTAAATCTCAAGGGGTGCAGGGTGAGGTAGCCAATTGGATACAAAATTGGCTTGACGGCAGAAGGCCAAGGGTGGTTGTAGAGGGTCGTTTTTCAAACTGGAGGTCTGTGACTAGCGGTGTGCCTCAGAGATAAGTGCTGGATCCACTGTTATTTATTACTTATATTAATGATTTGGATGAGAATTTAGGAGGTTAGTAAGTTTGCAGTTGACACCAAGATTGGTGGCACAGTGGACAGTGAAGAGGATTATCTAGGATTGCAATGGGATTTTGATCAATTGGGCTCTTGGGCCGATGAATGGCAGATGAAGTTTAATTTAGGTTAATGTGTGGTGATGAATTTTGGTATATCGAATCAGGGCAGGACCTACTCAAGTTAATGGTAGGGTGTTGGGGAGAGTTATAGAACAAAGAAATCTGGTACAGGTTCATAACAAATGCACGTTGGCACAGTGGTTAGCACTGTTGCATCACAGTGCCAGGGTTCCAGGTTTGATTCCCGGCTTGGGTCACTCTGTGTGGAGTCTGCACGTTCTCCCAGTCCGCGTGGGTTTCCTCCGGGTGCTCGTGTTTCCTCCCACAAGTCCCGAAAGATATGCTTTAAGGTTAATTGGACATTCTGAATTCTCCCTCTGTGTACCTGAACGGTCGTCCCGACTAGGGGCTTTTCACAATAACTTAATTGCAGTGTTAATGTAAGCCTACTTGTGTCAATAAAGATTAAACAAACTGTTAAACAATCTCACATTTTCCACATTGAGTTCCATTTGCCAATTTTCTGCCCACTCACTTAACCGGTCAATATTTCTCAGTAAGATATTTATTCTCTCCTTAAACCAGCCTTCCCTCCCACCTTTGCATCATCTGCAAATTCAGCCACAGTACACTTTGTTCCTTCCTCCAAATCATTAATATATATTGTCAAGAGTTGCGGTCCCAACACTGATGCCTGTGGCATACCACTGGCTCCTGTCCTCCAATTGGAGAAAGATCGCTTTTTGCTGCTTCCTGTTAGCCAATCCTCTATCTATGCCAGATTACCTCCAACACCGTGAGCTCCTATCTTGCAAAGTAGCTTTTTGTGTGGCACCTTATCAAATGCCTTTTGAAAATCCAAATATACATTGACTGGTTCTCCTCGATCTACTCTGGCTGACTCTAGTAAATTTGTCAGACATGATTTGCCCTTCATGAAACCATGTTGATTCTGCTTGATCAGATTAAGACTTTCCAAATGCACTGCTATTCTCTCCTTAATAATCAATCCTCATCTTTTTCCGATAACTGAAATTAGACTAACTGCCTGAAGTTTGTTGAATTTTACCTCACCTTTTTGAACGAGGGTGCAACATTGGCAGTTTTCCAATCCTTTGGCACAGTTCCAAAAGCCAAGGATTTCTGGAAAATGACTACCAATGCATCTACAATTTCTGTAGCTACTTCCTTTAAGATCCTGAGGTGCAAACCATCAGGCTGAGGGGACCTGTGAGCCTTTCATAAATCAAGAAGTAATCATTTTTTTAAATTTAGAGTATCCAATTAATTTTTTCCAATTAAGGGACAATTTAGCGTGGCCATTCCATCCACCCTGCACATCTTTGTATTGTGGGGGTGAGACCCACGCACACACGGGGAAAATGTGAAAACTCCAGTCAGGGACCTCGGCGCCATGAGGTAGCAGTGCTAACCACTGCGCCACCGTGCTGCCCGTCAAGAAGTAATCATGCAAAGATCTTCCATCTTTGACTCTAAACAATTTCCGTTTTTCCAGTTGACATTTGTTTGACTGAAGCTGTCCATTGAAATAACTTTCTGCTCTCCCATATCCTTCCTATCTCTTCGTTATCAAATTTTCTGCCTTCTTATACTGTCCTGGTGTTCCATATTCCATATTCCCATCGAAAGCTTTGATTTATTTTTAGCATCGGTGATCTCTACCCAGATTAGTTTTTATTTAGCCTTGGAAAAGGAGAGTTTGCCAAAATAATTGCGATAAACAAGTGGTTGGCAGGGGGCATAATTAGAACAATGCCCGGAAATCACCGGGAATTCTTCTAGAATAAATTGGACTGGTAGAGGAGAGATGGAGTGTACTGAAAAAACAACAACCTGTACTTATGTGGCAGCTTTAATTAATTAAAATGCCTAAGGGGCTTCATAGAAGCATTATTAAAAAATTACATCAAGCCACATAAGATACTAGGTCCAATGACCAAAAACATGGTCCAAGAGGTAGTTTTTAAGGAATAACTTAAAGGAGGGTGAGGTAGAAAGACAGACAGATTTAGGGAGTGAATTCTCAAGCTTAGGGCCTTGGCAACTGAAAGCACAGCTGCCACTCGTGTAGCAATTAAAATCAAGGATGCTGAAAAGGAATGCCGATATCTCAAAATGTTGTAGGTCGGAGGAGATTACAGGGAGAGGGAGGGTGGTCCAGGATACGGAAGGATTTGAAAACAAGGATGTCAACCGAGTAACAACAATAATAATCGCTTATTGTCACAAGTAGGCTCCAATGAAGTTACTGTGAAAAGCCCCTAGTCGCCACATTCCGGCGCCGGTTCAGGGAGGCCAGTACGGGAATTGAACCCGCGCTGCTGGCCTTGTTCCGCATTACAAGCCAGCTGTTTAGCCCACTGTGCTAAACCAGCCCCGAATAAATAAACCAAGTAGGGACAAAGAGATTTGCAAGGAACATTTTGACAGCAGTAGAAATTCATCTGAACTAGATGAGCGGCAGGGCGGAGGGATGTGGAGAAGTTGCAGGTGGAAGCAGGATCTCAGATCTGACAGAAAAGAGGGGAGAAGTCAAGAGGTAGGTGAGGCCTGAGATACCCAGTTAGAAACAAGAATCAGAAACCAGGATTAGGCAAACAATGGGTAATGTAATTACTAATATTTCCACTACATTGTAATTCCCTATTGCCACAACAAGCTTCAGCTCCAGGATCATTCATGTGGATACATCATAATAGAATAGTTTCCTCTCTCATTCAATTGTGAACATCTCACAGCAAACATACTTCCGGGTCTTCTTAGTTTACTGACTTAAGTTTCAACTCTCTGTCATTACATTCCTCCCACTTTTGGTTTTTTAAACCTCAGGTACTGCTTTTAGTTTTGCTCAAACGTTTTGGTTTACTTTTTATTTCCCTTGGGTATTATTTTGTTTTGCTTATTTTGGGAGCTACCCTTGCCATCTGCTCTAGAGGCATTCTTTATCATCCTAGTTCTTCCCCACTGCACCATTAGCCTACTTGCTTTCCTTTCAAAGCCACTTCTGTGTGAATTCTTTTTAACAACAACTTGCATTCAGATCACGCCTTTTACATAATGAAAGAAGATCCAGTGCCGACAGTGACTGTCAGAGCCTGTTCTTCCTGCTCACCCATTACCTTATTTAAACTTCACACTGTTTAGAGACTTTGGAGAATTTAGCTCTCAGTGGCAAAATATTTTCCCATTAGCTTACCTACTGGCCAATTTGGTTCGCTCCTAATCTTGTCTAGGTTCCTTTGTGGAAGCCTTCTCATTAGAGAGATTAAAGGCAAGGTGTGGTCTTTGGATGTCAAAGTCCAGGTCACTTGCCTCAGCGGTGTCCATTTCCTATTTGCAATTTGTTGCCAGTTATGAAAAGCAATCCAACGACAATTTATACCTATAAAGCACCTAACGTCATGAAACATCTTAAGATGCTTCACAGGAGCATTGTAAAATAAAAGTATGACACCCAGCCACATAAAGAAATATTAGATCAGATGACCAAAAGTTTTGCCAAAGGGGTATCTTAAAGAGGAAAGAGGGGAAAAGAGGTGTACGGGGAATCCAAGTCAAGGGGCTCAGGCAACGCAGCCACCAATGGTAGAATGATTAAAATCCAGTATAGAAAATGTCTTAAGTTTATCCAGCCCACCATGTACTTATGAGCCCCCCTCACCCCCAATATTGACCATCATAACTCAAGAATTTCTAAAGCGATGTTTTACACTTGAAAAAGGTAATGAATTACCGGTATCGGACTTCGGGATGTCCCGATGACCCCCAAAAGGCGCTACATAAATGTAATTCCCACTTATTTTGCAAATGTCAGCCGTCTGAATTCTTTTTCTTAAAAAACAAAGCAGCAACTGCCGGGAGTTGCAAGCACGTAAAGGGGGCAAAAGAGACCGCTGCGACTCCTGTCGTAATTTAAACAGCGTGACGAGTATTCTTCGGACGCGGGTCGGGCTTAATAGGAATCACTTGGGCTCCATTTTCAAACAAAATAAATTTGTGATCCATGCCGCGGCCAGGTTTGGCCCTGCCCTGTTGACAGCCTCAGATTCTTTACGCGTGAGTAAACCCAGATCAGCGCTCGAGCGCTCTATTCCGTTGGAGAGGGAGGGGGGGGGAGGGTAGCGCCGCGCGGTTGAGCCTTCAACGCGCGCGCACAGCACGGCTCGAGCAGGGCTGGGTTGGGCCAGACGGCCGCCTCCGCTCATTCCGAGAAAGGGCGTTGGCGCTTCGTCGCGGAACGCTGTGCTGGCCGAGCTCGCGCGTGAGTCACGTTCGCCCAGGCGCTGAGAGCCGTGGCGCGCATGCGTCGGGGGGGGGGGCGTGGCCCGCAGAGCACCGAGGGAGTTGGTTTTTTTTTTTGCGGGCGGGACTTTCGCCGGGGGGGGAGGAATTGGGTAAGAGCGGGGAGGGGAGGGAATTCAGGGAAGTGGCGAGGCAGCGGGAGCAGATCTCCTGGAGTGTCGGAGGCGACAGTTGGTGAGTGTGTGGGGGAAGAGGGAGTTAAATATAGATTGTGAGGGGAGGGAAAGGGTCGGTGCGAGCTCCGTGCCCGGGTATCTTTTCACCCGATCTCTCCTCGGCCCGCGGGGTGGGCGCTCGGGGAGGCGGGGGGGAAGGTTGGGTGTGTGGCTTGGTGTCCGGCTGATTACAGTCCGGGTCCCCGGCAACAGCCTGCACCCCCTCCCCCCGGGTGCGAACACTCCCTTCCCCCCCGACCCTCCTTCTCCACTCTAGACTGGGTCTGCTGCCTTGAAATCTTTCCCATCTTGTGCTGCCTCTTGTAACGCTGTTAACAATAGGTAAAGTAAAAACAGATGTTGGAAGGGATCAATCATGGGATATTGCTGGGACTATGCTTCCCATTTAATTGAACTCCTTTTGGGGGCAAGGTGCTTACCCTCCAAATGTTTGCAGGATCCCCAACCCCCCCCCCCCCCCCCGTCTTCAGGAAAGTCTTGGTAGCCAAATTAGAAACTACACGGGCGAAGTTCACGCATTGTTTACATTTTCCGCCAATGCACTCTGGCAAACCGTGAATGTCCTTTTAAATCACATGGTTTAATTTTTGGGATTTGAGTTCAATGTGTCGTGGGAGTGAGATTTTTTTTTGGTGTGAAATCAGGTACAGTGTATTATGCTCTTGGTTACGATTCTCACGTTCTCAAAGTTTAGAGGGGGAAACTGCACTTGACCTAAACATAAAGGCAGAAAGTGTGTGGTTACTCGTCTAAGTTTGCAATTTACTTCATTTAAGTAAATATGCACAATTTGCTGAATGTTCCAAAAAAAAGTAATACTTTTATGTGTTGTATGTATGGAGACACAATTAAACTTAAATGATCATTCATTTGATCAAATGATCATCTATAGGGGCAGCATGGTAGCATTGTGGATAGCACAATTGCTTCACAGCTCCAGGGTCCCAGGTTCGATTCCGGCTTGGGTCACTGTCTGTGCGGAGTCTGCACATCCTCCCTGTGTGTGCGTGGGTTTCCTCCCGGGTGCTCCGGTTTCTTCCCACAGTCCAAAGATGTGCAGGTTAGGTGGATTGGCCATGATAAATTGCCCTTAGTGTCCAAAATTGCCCTTAGTGTTGGGTGGGGTTACTGGGTTATGGGGATAGGGTGGAGGTGTTGACCTTGGGTAGGGTGCTCTTTCCAAGAGCCGGTGCAGACTCGATGGGCCAAATGGCCTCCTTCTGCACTGTAAATTCTATGATAATCTATGATTCACCCTAGTGCGATAATAGTTTAAATCTATCAGTAAATGTACAGTTCTAAATATCGTTTCTTGCACCTTTTCACGCTGTATAAAGTAACATATTACGGGATGTATTTTAATTACCGTGTATCTGTGCAAAGACTCAAACAGCCTCTGACTGCTGCTGATGTGATTTTATTTTGAATGACTGAAGAGAACTGACAGACTAAGTAACTCATTTTAAATCTTTATGTAAAGAAATAACTATTTTTACTTTCAAAGCTTATTTATTTGGCTGAGTTTCATACCAGTCATTCCACTTCCAAGTAATTTGGTGCAATGCAAATGTTGTCAGTGATATGCATTTCATGTTGTATACTGCATTTCTGGCAATGGTTCAGTGCCAAAGAGGATGTGGCATTGACGTTAAAAGCAAGTGCATGCACGTCTAAAGGCTTTGGCAATGGTTATGAAGTATTACAAACATTTTGTGGGGGAGATCTGTGTTCGATCAAAAGAGGGAGGAAGACTTTTTCTAATAGCTAAGACTTTTTCTAATGGCTAATCCAGATGTCTTGAATGGATAAGTCAAACTTCCTATCCTACTTCTCCAAGCAGTTTTCTTTTTAAAGATGGCTGTGTTTTATGCAAAATATGGACTCAACAAGTTTTTTAAAAATTGGGTAGTATTTTCTAGATGGGTACAATTTTTTTGCTTTTATCTTCTCCATTAGAGTTGAATTTTTCTGGCAACAGTCACAAAACATTTATTTTTGCTAGTTTTTAGATATGCAAAAAAGACATCACACAGCAAAGTCAAACATAGTATCCTTTGATGCAAAATATTGTAAAAAGGAAAAATTAGCTCAGTGCAATCAATATTATGTCAGCTCTTATGGTGAGATGGTGTCACGTTTGGACATATTGCATTGAATGTCTTGTATGGACATTGCTAGACTCTTTACTTCCCCTTTTCAGATGCCTAAAGATAGTTGAGAAAAAAAACCTTGTGGTATGATTTTTGAAAACATTGAATGAGTAAAACTTCAGTGAGTAAAGTTTGTCATTTGGCTGGTACTCACCATTTAATCCTCGGAGGTCTCCAGATTTTGTCATCAGTCTTACTCCGAGTCTCTGCTAATCTTTATGGACAGTAGAGGTACTAAAATTGGGTGTATTTGACTGTAGTGATGGGAGGTAAGATTAGCCCTTGTTTCTGTTCTGATTATTATTGCTTTCTGATGATGAAGGGTAAGGGCAGAATTAGATTTGGCTAGGTGGCACGGTGGCGCAGTGGTTAGCACTGCTGCATCACGGCACCGAGGACCTGGGTCCGATCCCGGCCCCGGGACACTGTCTCCCTGTGTTTGTGTGGGTCTCACCCCCACAACCCAAAGATATGCAGAGTAGGTGGATTGGCCATATTAAATTGTCCCTTAATTGGGGGAGGGGGGGAGAATAATTGGTACACTAAATTTATAAAAAGAAAAAAATGATTCGGCTATTGTGGTCCTGAACAGTTGAATATCCTAATAGGCAATCATTGCTTGGCTTTCAGGGGCGGCTGGCTACTTGTTTGTAGCACTGAATGGCATGCAAGCCTATGAAAATTAAATTAAGAGAGGAAAGCAAGAGTAAAACATAAGTGAGAATGAAAGGACCAACTGGGATATGACGGGTTAAAGAAAAGTATTTCTGTGCTCCTCAAGTTACAAAGTTGACTTTGTCACCAAGCAAGGTGATGTAAATTTGGTATTTAATATTTAAATACAATTTTAAAGTAATTTTTCCAATATAATCTGGGATATCAGTTGAGGTTCTTGCATCAGTAAAGGGATAAGACATACATGTTAGTGCAAAGCAATTGGGTGTGTTCTCTGCCATGCAATTATGTTTCTATAATTATGCTCGGCCCTGTGCATAAAGAATTATAATTGAGAATGGGGGTGAGACTGACGTGCTTCAAACATATGTGTCCTTGTGTACGGTAGTCTGTAAACTGTATTTGGCAGGTGAGAGTTCATAGTGTTACAGTAGCACCATTGATGGTACAAATATTTCAGCACCTCTGTAATGTCTATAAAGCTTTATAGCAGTCTGCCAAAATCTTTTACCAACTGTTGCAGAGAAGTCGAACAACTGCAAATGATAACCATCTTGTTTCGGTCAGTCCTAGAGAAAGTTGAAACCAGGGAAAATAGTTGCCTCTTGATATGTAACTTCATCTGTAATTGAGGAACTGTTCATTTGAATTTGCTGTGACTGAACAGGAATAAATTTTGTTTGCTTCCACTTAATGGGTTAAAATCTCTGCAGATGTGCCTTTTGATGTTTGTGTTGATCCTTTGAGGCTTTGGACGTGTTTTGGGTGAGAGTGCTGTTAACTGTTCAATAAGATTTATAATCTGACCTAAGCCTTTTCTGTGAAATCTTGTTCATGATGTATTACTTAGTTAAGTGAATTTTACACAGACACTATTAGGTCATGTTTTTTTCTTAGCTTGATGGAGGCACAGGTAAAATCTTGAAAGCAATGCAGTTTTTAATGATTTTGCACAGGTTTTCTTTCCTGCAGGTTTTCCTCCAAGCCACATCCTCTTGGATGCAGCATTGGTAGTCAAACTTTGTGATTTGGAAAAGAAACACGTGATGTGAGAAAAAAACAGTTTCGCGCAATAAGTTCTTCCGGTCTGGAGTGCACTGCCTGGAAGTGTGGTCGAGGCATTCAAGAGGGCATTAGATGATTATTTGAAGACAAACTATGTGCATGGGGTATGGGAAAAAGGCAAGGGAATTGCACAGGCGTGCTGATGCTGACACAATAGACCAAATGGCGCTGCAACAATTGTGACTGCATATTTGCTCAATGTTATAAATTGCTTTTCTTGAGGTTCTAGACACACTATTTCTTTAAGACTTAAAGGTCCTCAGTCTGAGTATATTTACAACTCCCTTCCGATTTTATGGTGCCTTTTTTGTACTTTATTTAAAACTTCCATTTTTTGCAATTTATCATCACTTCAGGTTTACATCACCTTCAGTGCACTTGAGAATTGGATGATAGACTTAACTCTGTGCATTGAGGGATTAAGTGTATTTTTTTCAGCCTATTTAACTGTGTGCAAATAGAGAAATGCAAAGCAGTGACATTTAGATTGTACATTGGAACCATATAGTTGATGTGATAATGCACAATATAAATTTAATGTAGATGTGTCCTGTTTTTTTTGCTATCCAGCGTCCATACAGTTTAATTAAAAGGGTGCCACTGGTTTCAGCCTCCAGTAAGGAGACTAATCAAATTTTACATAATTGCAAATCTTGAAGGCCTGACACTGCATGTCTGAGAATATTTTCTGTAAACATTGTATTTTGGGAGGCTTCGCGTTTGTTTAACTGAAAAAGTCAGTTAATTTACTAAAGAAATTGGGAATGGATTATCCATAACTATAACCATTGCTAGCCAGGTTCTATAAACTGCACAGTAGCCAAGAATTGCACACTATTTCATACAAATGTGTGTTGGTGAATATCGTAGTTGCTGATCTAACATCAACCGTTTTCATTCAATGGTGTGATTTTGCAACAACAGTTAAATTCTTTACGCAGCTTTTCAGAATTAAAAAAGCTGTAAATGTCAAGAGTGAAATCTTGTTTCTTTGTATTTGTTCTTGTGTTCCTACCTTGTAAATTGTCAGTGAATAACTGCATCATAAAACTTGCAACATTTATGGAAAATTGCTCTGGGTTGTTGTCATGAATGCCACTAACCTTAGAAACAGAATCCTGGAATTTGTGTGGAAAGAGCTGAATTTAAAATTGTTTGAGGCAGGAAGTCAGCAATAAGTGGAAACTGTTGAATTTATTCACAAGTCAGCTCCAGGTTGTTGCTACCAATAAATTGCCTTTGTTGATCCTCACAACAGCATATTTTAGCTTGATGCAGCGCCCCACCCAAAAAATGAACTTTTGTTTCTTTTTGGATAGGAAGTGACCTCCTGAGCAAATATGAAATTATTATTTCACGGGACGTGGGCTCATTTGTTGCCGCTCATTAATTTCCCTTGGGAGAGCGTTGGTGAGCTGCCACCTAAAACTGCTGCAGTACATGTGGTGTAGGTACAATCACAGTGCTTTCGGGGAGGCTGGTCCAGTTCAGTTTCTGGTCAATGGTAACACCCAGGATATTGATGATGGGCGATTCAATGGGGAGATGGTTGGATTTTCTCTTGTTGGAAATGGTCATTGCCTGGCACTTGTGTGACATGGATGTTACTTGCCACTTACCAGCCTGGGCCTGGATATTGTCCACCTTCAGCTGCTTATTCACACGGATTGCTTTAGTATTTGTTTTTATTTCGGATGCTTTGTATTGAAATACAATGACCTGGGGTGAAGAGGAAATATGGGAAACTTGCCTTTGGTGCAGAATTCTAAACCATTTACTTAATAACCTTGTGCAAACCCATAAGACACCAACAAGTACATAATTAAAGAAAAAGCACATGCAAGTTATTTCTAGGTTGTTACAGCTCCGAACTTAAAAAATGAAAATCAGTGTGATGATTTCCATTTCTCACATACATCATCACCTTTATGACTTGATTGATTCTAACAATGTTGACCTGCTTCTGCTGATGTAAGCTGAAGTCTGCTTCGTTAAGAGTGCCCACATTTATTTAACAACAGAGAAAATAAACTTTTTATCAATCAGAAAAGATCTTGGGTCCACAATTGAGTGCTTTCCATCATGCACTTAGTCTGTCGTGGAATAAATTTCCTGTAGGTGGTGGTAACCCTGATCAAGTGATAAGCTTTTTTCTGAATGCTGCAGCTGCCAAGTGCCTTGGCTTGTTGTTAAAGTTGCACTTCACTGCCCACATTCTCCACTTTGATTTTGGGGGCAGCACAGTGGCGCCGTGGGTAGCACTGCAGCAGCCTCATGGTGTCGAGGTCCCAGGTTCGATTCCGGCTCTGGGTCACTGTCCGTGTGGAGTTTGCACATTCTCCCCGTGTTTGCGTGGGTTTCGCCCCCACAACCCAAAAAGATGTGCAGGGTAGGTGGATGGACCAATTGGAAAAATTAATTGGGTACTCCAAATTTATTTAAAAAAAGTTTCACTTCAGGCAACTGTTATAAAAATTTTTTTAAAGTTGAACTTCAGGCAACTGGAGTGTATTCCGATACACTGCTGAATTTGTGTCTTGAATGGAAGGACTTTGGGGAGTCAGATGAGCCACTTGGTGCATAATGCCCAGATTCTGATTCCTTATAGCATGTACAGTTAGGTTTCTTCTGGTCGTCCGTGTGGCATTTGCACATTCTCCTGCGTCTGCGTGGTCTCACCCCCACAACCCAAAGATGTGCGGGGTAGGTGGATTGGCCGCACTAAAATTGTCCCTTTTAATTGGGGGAAAAAAACTTATTCTGGTTGGCTGTGCATCCTCCCCTACCAAGCATGGTGATGATGGGGGAATTCAGTGATAGTTGAATGCTCAGAATAAGTGGTTGCACTCGCTTGCTGAAAATGATTATTGCCCAGCTCGTGGTGCGTAGGACTTGCTGTTTAGCAGTCCAAGCAATAATGTTGTTCTGGTCTTGCTGCTTTTGGGCAGTCTGCTTAATTATGTGAGGAATTGCAAATGAGACTGAATATTGTAATCATCTCCACTTCTAGACTTATGCTGGAGGGAAGTTCAGTGATGAAGCAGCTGAAGATGGTTGGACCTAGGACACCACCTGTGAGATGATTGGCCTCCAACAACTATTTTGTGATAGTGTCAGTCCAGCCAGTGGAGAGGTTTTTCTTCTGATTCCCATTAACATCAATTTTATTAGGAGTGATTGATGTCACACTTGGTAAAATGCTACCTTGATGTCAATGGGCAATTATTCTCGCTCCACCTCCAGAATTCAGCTCTTGCCCATATTTTGGTTAAGTTTGTGCAATGAGGTCTAGAGTTGAGGGGACTTGGTGGAACCTAGAGCTTCAGTGAGCAGGTTATGGTGAGTAAATGCATTAGTGATAGCATTATGAGTGACATCATCAGCACTTACATACTGATTGAGAGTATGTGGTGGTAATTGGTCATATTGGATTTGCTCTCTATGTTCAGGATGCACATGGACAATTTTCCAGCTTGTTTAGTAGATGCCATGTTGTAGCTGTATTGGACCAATTTGGCTAGAGGCACAACTAGTTATAGAAAGCAGCTAGGATGTTGTTGAAACTCCTACCCTGTTGTAATCGAGTGTGCTCAGACATTTCTTGATAACTGGTGGAGTGAATTGGGTGAAGACTGGCTTCTGTGGGGTTTGAGATACACCATCTACTTCCATCTGGAGTTGGTTGCAAGTGCTTCAGCCTTGAGTTTTTGCATTTGTGCACTCAGCAATTATGTTAATCAACAAGAAACAATGCTATTATTGTCATTACTATCAACGGATATTAAATACTGATTGCTTTTATTTGAAAAAATAATTTGGATCATTTTTGAACACCAATGTTCTAAATGTAAAAACATTGTTAAACTGGATTGTGTTGTTTAATTAGATACTCAGAAATTAATCTCACGCCAAAAGCTGTAAGGTATTGAAATAGAGGGGCCAGTCACCAGAAAGTATTTCTAGGTAAATTTAAAAACTACAATTCTTTCAAATTCCATCATTGAGAGAAAGGTACAATTTATAAGTGAGCTGATCTGCAATGGATTGCTGTATATTGTCAATTTGCCACATGTATAGGACAGATCAACAGATGTTTATTGTCCTGTAGTTCAAGCATCTGTGTATTTTTCGCCCCGGACTCCTATTGTTGTTAGCAACCAATGACCATTTTAAGTTTTTAAAAACCAGCTGCAAAGCAGTTTGGTGGTCCTGCATACACTACCACAGATTGTGGGGGCTCTGACTTGCGCATGTGAAACTTGTTCTGTTGCCATTTTTGTCAGAGACCATGATGTGACAGGCGAGAGGCTTCCTAACAAGGGCAGGGAGTCGCCCCCCTTGAATTGCAAGGAATGTCAGCAGTAGAAAATGTTCTTGAATGCTTTACACTATAAGCAAAAGCACGAAGTACGTAAAGTTAAGTAGCACATTTATAATATTTACACAGACGTGGAAGTGTTTCATGAGTTATCTGGTCAAATATGTTTTGTTTTGAGAATATTTTTGTCTCCTGCCCGAAGCCATCGCAGGCTTTCTATATAAGGAATTCAGTAGCTGTGAAATCTAAGCCCTGCAAATGTTTTAAAATAGGATCAGCCCTTAATGATCTCCACTTCAGGTGGGATCTTTTCTGGCTGTTGACTTTGCATTTCCAGCAATTAGTATATATTTCTGACTTATTTTGGGTTTTCTTCTAACAAGAGAAAGCATGCCATTAAGTTTTGGGATTTGCTGTTAATCAGTCTCATCACTGCCAAACATTTTCCTCCCCTCCTGCATAATATCTCTGAGATATATAGGTTGGGATATATGAAACTTGCTGGCAATGTATAGAGCAATGAACATCTGGATGAAGAGCCCATCTTAAAAGGTCGAGTTAAAGATTAGTCCTATTTTAAACAGTTTGTTGGGCTTGGATTTCACAACCGAAGGACCCCATATATGGTAGGCATGCCTTAGCCTTGGATGGAAGGTTGTGCAGAATATAAAATTTATTCAAAACTTGTTATTTTTTTCTAGGTCTTATGCAATCATCATTCAGCTAAATAATGAATTTGCTATATATCCAGCAACATTCATGTTCAGACTTCCATGATATGCCTCTGAGTCTTTACTTTGCTGTTAATAACAATCAAACATATTATAGTTTCACGATGCTGAGGACCTGGGTTCGATCCTGGCCCCAGGTCACCGTTCGTGTGAAGTTTGCACATATTCTATGTGTTTTCATGGGTCTCAACCCCACAACCCAAAGATGTGCAGGGTAGGTGGATTGGCCATGCTATATTACCCCTTAATTAGTGGGGGGGGGGAAAATAATTGGGTGCTCTAAATTTTTACAAAAGAAAATTACAGTTCACTACATGTGTAACTTTGCAAGTGTTTCAAATAAGGAATAGTGGTTCGTTTGTGTGGTTATACAGCTGAAACACAATTACGGGATTTTGATGATGTCATGCACCACAAGAGCAAAGCTCATCTGAATCCAGTGGTTTTAGATGATTCAAGCCAGCTGCTAAATAATAGGAGACTGCTTGTATTGTAACAGATAGGCATGCATTGGTCTCCTCTTTCGCTTGTCTTGCTCGCCACAGTTTCCTGGTATATTGTATGTAAAGTCCATTATTACTATTCAACCACATTTTAGTTACAGTTGAGTCACTACCAGATTTTTACTGATCTTATACAGAGCTCTGAAGTTGCTACTGACATATGTGCTAGATAACCCTTCTGTACTCTTAGCCAAACAGCAGATGTATAGTAATGTCACCACCTTCAAGTTTTCCTACAAGCCCACACCATCCTGACTTGGAAGTATATCATTGTTCCTTCACTGTCGCTGAGTCAAAATCCTGGAACCCCCTTCCCTGTTGAGCACTGTGGGTGTGCCTGCACCACATGGACTGCAACAGTTCAAGATGCTGACTCACCATTACCTTCCAAAGGGATGTTATGGATGGGCAATAAATGGTGGCCTAACCAGTGATGCCCACATCATGAAAGAATTTTAAAAATGTGAACATTTTGAATTAAAGTAGGTTCACAGAATAATTATGCATGCAGAAAACCATTTAACCCATTCAGAATGGCCCAAAACTCCCCCAAGTTACAGCATCCAGTTGCTTTCTAAATGATTTGGTTTTGCCTCCACTGTTGCCCCTCGGGAGTCCCATCCAAATATTGATTGCTGTTTGTATGAAGAAGTATTTCTTTATCAGTCATAAATATGCCTTTTCCTAGTTTGAACCTGTCTTGTGTTCAATTATCATAGCTTACTCTTGATTTTCATGCATTTTATATATTATTTACTATCTTGCATATTTAGAAGATAACTTCTTGGTCAACAACTTTCTAGACTTGGCGTTATTCAAGCACCGGAATCTTTCATTTGTGTTTCAATGATCCATACTGAAATTCAACACACAAGTGTGGCCTGATTAATATGGCTTGTGCATCTGGTTGCCATTTCCTCTTATTTGCAATAGACTGGGCGGCATGGTGGCGCAGTGGTTAACTGCTGCCTACGGCGCTGAGGACCCGGGATCGATCCTGGCCCCGGGTCACTGTCTGTGTAGAGTGTACACATTCTCCCCATGTCTGTGTGGGTTTTATTCTCACAACCCAAAGATGCGCAGGTTGGGTGGGTTGGCTACGCTAAAATTGGCCCTTAATTGGAATAAAAGATTGGGTGCTCTAAATTTAAAAAAAAAAAAGATTTGCATTCGACTGTCTTGCCTGTACAATTTAGTATTTATTAACTTTGCTGATAGATGCTCTAATTGGTTGGACGTGTTGGGTATCAAGTCCATTAAAACTTTGGGTCTCTGTGAACCTTATCCTCCACAATTCACCACTGTTTATGGATTCACCGAATCACAGAATCTTTTCAGCGCAGAATGAGGCATTCAACCATCCAGTCTGCACTGGCTCTCTGAAAGAGCATTCTACCTAGTTCCACTCCTCTGTTTTTCCCTATAACCTTGCATATTCTTTCTTTTTAGATAGCAATTCAATTCCCTTTTGAATAACCCAGATCAAACCTACCTTCACCACCCTCAGGAAGTTTGTTCCAGATTCCAACCACTCTCCGAATGAAAAAAGTCACCTTTATTTTGAATCCCTGCCCTCAAGTTCTATTGAGATGGAACAATTTCTCACTTTTTTACCATAGCTGTACCCCTGAGGACCTTGAATACCTCTATCAAGTCTCCTTGAGCTGCCTTTTCGCCCAAGGAAAACAGACCCAATCGCCAATTTGTTCTTATACCTAATGTTGTTTATCCCTTGTACTCTCCCCAATGCTTTCACACCCTCCCAGGTTTGGTGCCCAAAACTGGACACCGTACTCCGGATGAGGCCTAACTAGTGTCTTGTGTAAGTTGGCCTCCTTAGAGGTACTATAAACTGCTTTCTTAACATACCCTGCCATCTTCAATGACTTGTGTGCATATACACAGAGGGCCATCTGTTCCTCCTTTAGAGATTCTGCCTTTGCTTTATACTGTCCATATTCTTCCTCCCAAAACGAATCACCTCACTTCTCCACATTGAGCATTAACCTACTACTTGCCTGCCCAACCTATCATGCTCTTTTGAAGTACTAGACTATCCTCATTAGCCAAATATTGGGGATATTGAGAACGTCATCAATCTCTAGTTAGTAATTTGCATGCAACGGGACTTTCAGATGGGTTGTAACCAAAAGTGGGAATTCTGCATTTTCTTTCCTACATCAGGAGTATTGATGCCCGTTGTAGTACCCATACAAATGCCTTATTGGCAGTGGCTGGGGGTGAAGATTTAATTTAAAATATAGATTCTCAATGGGTAAGCTTGCTGCGCATTGTTTAAAAAAAAAAAAAAAAGAATTTAGTGTAATTTAAAACAATTAATTTTTTCCAATTAAGGGGCAATTTAGCGTGGCCAATCACCTAACCTGCACACCTTTTGGGCTGTGAAACCCACGCAAACACGGGGCGAATGTGCAAACTCCACATGGACAAATGAACCAGAGCTGCGATCAAACCTGGGACCGTGGCGTCGTGAGGCAGCAATGCTAACCACTGCGCCACCGTGCTGCCCTGTGCTGCGCATTAACTGTATAACACTCTAAATGTATTTAATCTGCCATTGGGCAGATTAAATCTCTCTGGTAGGTGATTTGACATTTAATGTCGCAGTTTGTAGATTTGGAAATGTTATGATTTTAGAAATAACTGATATGTGTTTCCAGTATGATGCATAGCAGTTGAATTCAGTTCACAGCATTAAATAACACGACATTTCAGTTTGTGACACATCTTGAATTAATGGCATGATGTGTATGGGGCTCTATTTCAGGATTCCTGGGCATTGCATTTCTTCCAAGACGATGAATATTTACAAGGTGAACGTAAATGTTTCAATACTAAAAGTGCTTATTTCTCAGAATTCATTCTATAACTACAATTCTCTCACATAGAGCTTAATGTAATATTTCCCGCTGCCACTCACTCAATTTGTGATTAAATTTGATTAATTACATTGTGATTTGTCAGGCTGTGACCGAGGAAAATATGTTTGCTTCTACCAAGGCTGCTTTTTGCTTCCTGCTCCCCAACTTGCTTTGTTGATGGATCTATAGTTGCGTAAGTACTCTTTCAAAAGGTGACAAATGACTGCAGTTGGTTTTATAGTTCCACCTAATGAACACCACAGAACCAGTATGACATGTATGCAACTTTTTGTGTCCTGCCTAAGTTGTCAGACCAAACCTGAACACAACACTCTGGGTGCTGCGGGGGAATGCTTTAGTGGACAAATATGCCAAAAGTTGCAACATGTTGCAATTGTAAATGCTGAGTCTATGCATTTTCTTGACCAAAATTTGAAGTTAAAACACAGTTTAGCAAGTTTACAGTTCCTAATAGGGTTTCATAATTGGCATACAAGCCACAAGGTGCAGTGTGATTCCAGCTAATATGTTTAATCAAGAACAAGTACTGTACCCATCCAATTCTACTTGAATGTTAAAAGCAAACTATGCAAAGTTCAAGTTGGAAGGAAATTGCAAGAATATTCTGTGCACATATATGGATGCTCTTGAATACACATAATCCAGGATCACAGTGAAACATATGAACCAAATACAGATGTCCGCTATTTAGTATATTTCTGATTCTGCAAAGGGAAGATGCTTTTGGGTTTGAACAAAGATTAAAATGTGGTGAGGTTAGTCAGCAGGTTTATCCGATCAGTCATTGAACCACATGGGAAGGTCGCAGGTTCACTGTCTGGTCTCTGCTAAAATAGTCAATTGGTGGTAGGAATGATGCTGCTTGCCTGGGCATCCCTGGGCTTTTTTTGGGAACTGGGGTACTGTGGAGAGAGGTGCAGGGTTAATTCTACTGATTGCAGTCTGGTTATCTTGTGCCGAAAATGCATGTGTGAAAATTAGCGAATGCATTAATTTTGAAACCCTCTTGCTCACCAATCCATTGGCATTCAAATATGAATAATGGCGTCTTGGTTGATTTACTGGATGGTACCTAAATCCAGGAGAAAATGTTGTCGGAAAGGAAACTGCCATAGAAAATGAAATGAAAATCGCTTATTGTCACAAGTAGGCTTGTGAAAAGCCCCTAGTCGCCACAGCCTGTTCGGGTGGGCTGGTACGGGAATTGAACAGTGCTGCTGGCCTGCCTGGGTCTGCTTTAAAAGCCAGCGATTTAGCCCTGTGCTAAACCAAGGTGATTTGAGCTGGATGGCCTTGAGGGCTTTTCTCCTGTTATAGCATTCCTATGTTAATACCCTCTATTATTAATTTCACTATAAAACTTGTGTATGTCAAATTACCAACGTTCTTGTGCAAGAATCAAGTTTAGAATGTTGAGGGGAGATCAGATTGAGGTCTTTAAAATTATGAAGGGTGTTCAATAGAGTAAATAAAGAGAAACCGTTGCCCCTGGTTAGCAAATGCAAATAAGGATATTCATCTTGGAGATGCATCATTCAGGAGTGAAATCATGAAACACTTTTTCCACAAAGGCTAATGGAAATCTGGAACATTTTCCTCCAGAAGCTGTAGATTCTGGGTCAGTTGAAACTAAATTTGGTAGACAAAGGTATCGAAGTATTTATAAGGAAGGTGGCTAAATGGAGTTAATCACCAGGTCAACCAATATTTAACTGAATGGTGAAAAAGGCTTGAGGAACAGAATGGCCAACTCCTGTTACTGCTTGAGCAGCCAGTTACAAAAAACAAACCTGGAAACACATTTACTGCAAACCCAATATTTAAAAAATACTCAAACTCTTCTGGGAAAAGTGTTTTTTTTTAACCAATACATATCGTGTCTCCACGATTTAACAGGACGTTTTGTACATTGAGTAGCAACTATCCACCTGGTGTAACTATTGTTTCAAGAGCTAGCATTTCTGTGCAACCTTCAGTTTTCTTGCATGAATGTGCTGGATCTTCCAGTTTAAAAAATCATTTTAGCAACACAAGAAACAGAACAGATACATATTCGGATTGGTGATTCATATTTCAGCAGTGACACTTTTGATGCTGTGGTCAGTTTCTAGGTGAAAAATATTGGCAAGTTAAATCATGCCTGTTTGATTTTCAATTTCCCTGGCCAACACTTCCCCTGGCGAGCCTCAGCATGGGTGGTGAGGAATCATTTTCCCACATGGTGTTGATTGGTTGCTCCAATGTGAATAGAGTTCTGTTCTAGCTAACATCTATTTTTTTAAGAGACAAGACTGCCAAGTAAAATTGCAGCATGGAGTAGTGTTGTCTGGTCATGCAGATGATCAGTGGGAGTTCAATCCTTATGCACGTTTTCCTCATTGGTTTACAGTGAGGAGCAGCCCAGTTGTCACGGTTAGCATTTTGTGTCCAAAGGAGGGTCGAAATGAAATAGCATTCTGTAAAACTCTCTGTTCTTTTTTGTTAGACTTTTAACAGTGGGGTCAGAGTTCTCCAAGTCTTGATGACCATTTGAACTTCAATACCTTAGTTTTATGATCTTTTTCTGTACAATGCCAATAGATTGAATATTTAACTGGAAATGCAAAGGAGAGGATAACTATAATCCCGGGCATATCCGCATCTAAAAGTGCATTTGTTGGTTTTGCTGATTTAAAAAAAAAAAACCAATTCCGATTCAAATTGAATCCAACTCATGGTCTCCACAAGAGGGACATACAAACTCCAAGCTGACCAGAAATGGCATTGCACCTCATCTTGGGATGGATCTGATGCCATAAGGCTGAGAAGTAGCACACTGCTACCTCAAGACGCCAGGGACCTGGGTTCGATTCCATCCTTTGGTGAATGTCTGTGTGGGGTTTGTAAGTTCTCCCTATGTCTACATGGGTTTTCTCCGGTACTCCGGTTTCCCACAGTCCAAAGATGTGCAGGTTGGGGGCAGCACAGTGGCGCAGTGGTTAGCATTGCCGCCTCACGGCGCCGATGTCCCAGGTTCGATCCCGGCTCTGGGCCATGTGGAGTTTGCACATTCTCCCCGTGTTTGTGTGGGTTTCGCCCCCACAACACAAAGTAATTAGGTACTCTAAATTTATTTTTTAAAATGTGCAGGTTGGGTGGATTGGCCATGATCAATGCATGGGGTTACGGCGATAGGGGAGTGGGCCTGGATGGAGTGTGCTTTCGGAGGATCATTGCAGACTCGATGGGCCGAATGGTCGCCTCCTGCACTGTCTGGATTCTATGATTAGACAGAGCTGTAGCAAACAATTACACTTGTCGAGAAGTTTCCGATCCTCAAAACTGACCCTGCTAGAATTGTGCATGTAGTATGCCTGGTTAAGATCTAATTGGATGCAGCAATATTTCTACCCACCTCCTGTAAACACACTTGCAGATGGCTCATTCTTTAGATTGAAACATATGTAACAACCCTTGGAATGAATTGCTAGAGACTGCTTGGTGTGAAAAGTGTACCGTAGCAAAGAGTGAATGACTTGAGTGGTGAAAAGTATGCAGTGTGCAAAATACTTCCTTTTCTCCCTTTCCCTGGTTGTGCACTATTTTTCTCTTTCTATAATCACCCAAAAATGGTGCAATTTAATAATCCGTTTTCTTGACTTGAAACTGAAACAAAATAGACTCTTGGGGAGAGTCCACAGGCCTGCTACAAGCAATGGGATTTACAAGAAAAGTGCAAGGTAAAATGTTTGGCTGATTGGGGGCATTTATTTATTCTGTTGTCATTTTAATATCCAGACATCATTTTTGTTACTGCAGCAACAAAAATATGTTGCTGTTTTATCGTGCATCAAAAATGCAACATGAAATTTTTGGCTCTGTAAAGTATAAACATGTTTTGTTCACAATATGTGGCAGATACTCTGAAATGAAACTGCAAAAATTATAATACATCACCTGAAAAACTGTTTTGGAGAGCAATCTAACAAGTCAAAGTGACTGTGGCTTGAAAATACATGGAACTCCCACTCCTGGCTTTCCCTTTTGGGTGGCACAGTGGTTAGCACTGCTGCATCACAGCTCCTGGACCAGGGTCCAATTCCAGCCTGGGGTGACAGTCTGTGTGGAGTTTGCACTTTCTCTCCGTGTCTAGGTGGGTTTCCTCCCGGGTGCTCCTATTTCCTCCCACAGTCCAAAGATGTGCAGGTTAAGTGGATTGGACACGCTAAATTGTTCCTTAGTGTCCAAAGGTTAAGTGGAGTTACTGGATTACGTTGGAGGCGTGGGCTTGGGTAGGGTGCTCTTTCAAGGGCTGATGTGGACCCGACGGGCCGAATGGCCACAGAACTGTAAATTCTGAGATTCATATTTTGCAGATAGCTTCCTACTGGAGTTCAGCCTGCTGGAGAATGTAAATGGGCCGATTCGGAGGAGAGTGAATAGGTATTCTGAAATGCTAATATAGCAGTGGGGGGGGGGGGGCTGCTTGAATGAATGAGGCAGAGCGGTGGTGACATACCCATGATTATATTGTGCAAAGGGATGAACAAGGGTTTGAAGTAAGGGGACTGTTGGCTAAGGGTACTGGCTGTAGTTTTGAGTAGATACTGGCTGTAGTTTTGAGTAGAGATGTGATTGGGAGGAAGGGGGTTTATGGAAGACTGGATCTGATGTATTATTCTGGAACATTTCTATCTAACATTTGTGCACCAAAATTAAGATCTTTTATGTTTTATTTATAATGAATATATTCAAGTATTTCCTGTTGACTGCTAAGGTTACACCATTTTGGTGATGGGAGCCAAATCTGAAAGAAAATTTGGACTTTGGTTGAAAGCAAGTTCCACTTCCCTGATTGTGAATAACACTTCTACCCTAGTATCTTTAATAAACAAAACTGTGGGCACTCAGAGTACATGGAAGCCTCTGAGTCTGAAAGATTCTGAAATTATTTCCATCTTCTGCCACTCGCTCTCTAGTTCAATCTCCAAAGTTATCTCAATTTTTTCCCCACCCTCCAGTTCAGGTACAGTCCTTAGTTGGGGCCTCCTTGTGAACATGGTATACTATTGGCAACTACTTTCACATCCCCAGTAAAAGCAGGGTGCAAATCTTCCTTGTCTGCCATAACAGAACAGCGAAGTAATTTCTTGGGAATATGTAGTCGTTATTTCCACATGTGTGCTGACTATACAGATACAATAAAACTGTCTTTGCTTTTAAAATTGTCTTGTGTGGGCTCAGTATGTTCGCTTAGTCAGCGACTGCAAAATGCTAGATTTGCTTGCCTCTGATGTCGCAGCTGATGGTAAATCTTAATATCCTTGCACAGCAGCCAACTTTACAGTGAGGCCGTTTTCACCTCAACAATACAATTGAATTTTAAAAAATTGAACGAGGGTGCAACATTGGCAGTTTTCCAATCCTTTGGCACAGTTCCAAAAGCCAAGGATTTCTGGAAAATGACTGCCAATGCATCTACAATTTCTGTAGCTACTTCCTTTAAGATCCTAAGGTGCAAACCATCAGGCTGAGGGGACCTGTGAGCCTTTGATAAGTCAATAAGTAATCATTTTTTAAAATTTAGAGTACCCAATTCATTTTTTCCAATTAGGGGGCAATTTAGCGTGTTCAATCCACCTACCTTGCATACCTTTGGGTTGTGGGGCGAAACCCACGCAAACACGGGGAGAATGTGCAAACTCCATACAGACAATGACCCAGAGCCGGGATCGAACCTGAGACCTCGGAGCCGTGAGGCTGCAGTGCTACCACTGCACCACCGTGCTGCCCTCACAATTGAACTTTTAATAACTTTTATAATATATACCAATTGTTGTCTTGGGGAAAATGTGTTTTTGTTTGCTTATTAGTTGTGTTTCATAGCGAATAACACAATTTTCTTTCATTAAAAAGCTGTCTCTGAGGGCGGCACGGTGGCGCAGTGGTTCGCACTGCTGCCTACGGCGCTGAGGATCCGGATTCGATTCCAACCCCGGATCACTGTCTGTGTGCAGTTTGCACATTCTCCTCTTGTGTGTGTAGGTTTTACCCCCACAACCCAAAGATGTGCTGGTTAGGTGGATTGGCCACACTAAATTGCCCCTTAATTGGAAAAAAATTATTGGCTAGGCTACTCTGAATTTTAAAAACTGTCTCTGTGTGTGTTTTAGCAGGCTGATGTGAATGAAAACGAATATGATAATCAAATCCTCGACATTGTCTGAAGTATAAAGTTTTTTGAGCAAGGAAATATGGAAAGGTCAGACAGGACAGTTACTTGTTCAAGATAAAATTTACTTTCTGTCACATGCAGCTCTCTATTTAAACATGAGCTCCTACTTTATGTTGCTCCTGCTAATGACCTCCTAAGCTGATAGAATGTATATAATACATATCTTATTAGTTGCCAAATGGTCCTCAATTGCTGGCAGACATTAAGGTTCTTTGCTTTTCTGTCTTATTCCCCCAACCCCTATCCTTTCCTGGGATACACTTAATAATAATAATAATCTTTATTGTCACAAGTAGGCTTGCATTCACACTGCAATGAAGTTACTGTGAAAAGCCCTTAGTTGCCACATTCAGGCACCTGTTCGGGTACACCGAGGGAGAATTCAGAATGTCCAATTTACCTAACAGCACGTCTTTCGGGACTTGTGGGAGGAAACCGGAGCACCCGGAGGAAACCCACGCAGACACAGGGAGAACGTGCAGCCTCCGTACAGACAGTGCCCCAAGCCGGGAATCGAACCCGGGTCCCATGCACTGTGAAGCAATAGTGCTAACCACTGTGCTTGGCTACATGGCTGGCTGCCTTAACTGTCGGCCGAAAAGTGGGAATGAAAACTCTTATATAACTTTGTAAAAGATCTGAATCTTTTCCCGTCACTAGAGTCATTGGATAGTGATTTGAGTTTGAATACCTTGACTGAAAGCATCAGGTTGCACTTATTAACTTTTTTGCTTTAAGAAATTGATGGAAGTATAGTTTTCCTGATTCTTTATTGGGATGTAAAGATGTGTGTTGCTCGTAAAGCCAGCATTTCTTACTCCCTAATTGCTCTTCCGAGGTTGTTGATGAGTCATCTTGAAATGCTGTAGCCCATCTGGTGTAGATGTACCGACAGTGCTAATAGACCATAAGACATAGGAGCAGAATTAGGCCACTCAGCCCATCGAGTCTGCAATGTCATTCAATCATGGCTGATATTTTCTCATCCCCATTCTCCTGCCTTCTCCCCATAACCTCTGATCCCTTTATTAGGAAGGGAGTTCCAGGAATTTGATCCAGCGACAATGAAGGAATATCGTTCCAAGTTGGGATGGTGTGTGGCTTGGAGGGGACCTTGCAGATGGTGGTGTCCCCATGCATCTGCTACCCTTGTCCTTCAAGGAGGTAGAGTGCTGTGGAAGGAGTCTTGGTGAGTTGATGCAGTGCATTTTGTCGACACTGCATCAGTGGTGGAGGGAGTGAATGTTGAAGGTGGTAAATGGAGTGCTGATCAAACGGGCTGCTTTATCCTAGATAGCGTTTCTTGCCTATTGTAGAGTTGTACTCATCCAGGCAAGTGGAACGTATTCCATCACACTTCTGACTTGTGCCGTGTAGATAGTGGACAGGCTTTGGGGAGTCAGTATGTGGCTTACGCACCACAATTCCCAACTGCTGATCTACTCTTGCAGCCACAGTATACAATGATTTGACTTGGGGTTGCCACTGGCCAGAAACTCTAGGATGTTGGTACTAGTCACAATGCAGTTATGTAAAACAGTTACCCTTAATAGAGCTGTTAACATTTGATTTCCATAGTGAGGAGGGATCCCAGAGCTCCACAAGATTATCTTTCGTCTGCCCATCTCAGGGATACTCTATTTTTTTGATAGTAGCATTTCTGTTGCTGTATATTTAATAAGGGGGGAATATCTGTGCTGAGGTGGCTCTTGTGGAACTGAACTTTAGAAGTTAGAGAAGATTTGCCTTGGCTTTCGTAAATCAACAGTTAGATTGCTGCTGCTCAAAATAAATGTTTTTTGGATGGGACATTTTCTCTTTATTAAAAAGCATGAAGCATAATAAGAGCTTCCGTTGAGTTAAGGCTCTCATGGGTTTCAGATTTATTTGGTTCCGAATTATTTTCTAAATATGCAGTTAGTATGAATCTAACGTTGATTCAATCTATTCAGTAAATTAATAAATAAAAGTTCAAATTATTTGGTGGACCCAGGCAACCCAAGTCGCCCTCAAACATTAAACGCTGAATTACAACCCTAAAGTATTTTTACGAACAATGAAACTGCAATTCAGCCCCAGCGATTATAATCTTGTCTTTGGGCATTACGTTTAGAGTCAGGCCCTGCAAATTGTTATGCAGGTGGTCTGCCCATGTTTTACTTTGGGAGTGTATGTTCATCAGCTGGAATGCTAAGCATACACTGAATTCCTGAGCACCCCCAAAGGATTTGGTAGCCTGTTGTAAAATAGTCTGTTTTGAAACCGTATGTTTTTTTTTCAAAACTGGTATCAAAACAAGTATAGGCATACATTATCC
This sequence comes from Scyliorhinus torazame, assembly GCF_047496885.1. NCBI lineage: Eukaryota > Metazoa > Chordata > Chondrichthyes > Carcharhiniformes > Scyliorhinidae > Scyliorhinus > Scyliorhinus torazame. The sequence goes on from NC_092717.1 coordinate 29,959,640, forward strand.
TGGATTGAAACAGTCATATCTGCCTTCCTCCCCAATTTTTCTCTTTTCTTTATCGGAGACACTAACTCCATGCTGACATATGGTGTCTCTGATGCCCACACATGCCTCTTCCTGAGGTCTCCAGCATCACCGATGCCAGTCTTCAGTTAATTCGATTCACTCCCTCCCATGTATATCAAGAAATGGCTGCAGACCCATGAAAATTAAAGTCAATGAGAATGGGGGAAGATTCTCCACTGGTTGGAGGCATACCTGGCACAAAGGAAGATGGTTGTTGGTCATTGCAGCAAGAGGTCCGCAGGGTAGTGTCCTCATAACCACTCCTCTTCAGCTGTTTCATTAATGACCTTCCCTCAATCATAAAGTCAGAGTGGGGATGTTTGCTGATGATTGCACAATACTCAGTGTCATTCAGGAATCCTCAGGTACTGTAATAGTCTGTGTCCATATACAGCAGGCAGGTTTGTGTTGATAACAATCTGTATTCGCACTCGCACCACACAAGTGCCAGGCAATGACCATCTTCAACAAGAAGGAATCTAACCATTTCCCCATGACATTCAATGGCATTACTACTGCCATCAGCATTCTGGGTGTGGCTACGTTTTTACCATTGACCAAAAACTCAACTGGACTGTCCATATAAATACTGTGGCTGCAACATAAGGTCAGAGGCTGGGAATTCTGTGGCGAGTAACTCTCATCCTGATTCTCAAAGCCTGTCCACAATCTACAACGCTCAAGTCTGGAATGTGATCCAATACTCTTCACTTGCCTGGATAAGTGTGGTTCCAACAGGACTCAAGAAGCTTGACCTTATCCATGACAAAGCAGCCTGCTTAATTGGCATCCGATCCACCACCTTAAACATTCGTTCCCTTCACAACCAATACACAGTGGCAGCAGTGTGTACCATATGCAAGATGCAGTGCAGCAACTCACTAAGGCGCCTTCAACAGCTCCTTCCAAACCCACAACCTCTAGAAGGGCAAGGGCAGTAGACGCATGTGAACACCAGCACCTGCAAGTTCCCCATTCAAACCATACAGCCTCCTTGCCCTATGTGGCATTCCTTCTCTCACTGGGTCAAATTCTGGGAATTCCGTTCCAAACAGCATTGTGGACGAACAGAGTTGTGGGTGAACCTATTACATGGACTGCAATGGTTCAAGAATGCAGCTCATTGCCACCTTCTGAAGGGCAGTTGGAGGAGGGCAGCAAATATTGGCCTTTGCCAGCAACCGGACCACCCTGTGAAAGAATTAAAAAGGAAACATTTTCATCGGGGGCTGTTAGATGAGAATTGATGGCTAATTGTATATTTTTCCTTGGCACTGGGCTCAGTTATAGAGTCCAACTGTTAATGTTTTTTTTGTTTATAAATTTAGAGTACCCAATTATTATTATTTTTCCAATTAAGGGACAATTTAGTGTGGCCATTCAACCTAACCTGCACATCTTGGGTTGTGGGGTGAAACCCACGCAGATACGGGGAGAATGTGCATACTCCACACGGACAGTGACCCCCCAACTGTTAATGTGATGGTGGTGATCCGAATTGAGCTCTGATTCTTGTGCTCTGCATGATTTATGTGCTTTAAATGCCTACAGTCATTTGACTACTGAAGAAGCTCCATGTTGGGTTGCTGGAAAGGATTTTCATAGAATCTGTATAATGTAGGAGGAGGCCATTCAGCCCATCAAGCCAGCACCGGCACCATGGCCCACTACCCCGTCCTATCCCAATACCCCCTTAACCTAACCTACACATGTTTGGAAACGAAGGGGCAATTTAGCATGGCCAATTCATCAACCCTGCACATCTTTAGACTGTGGGAGGAAACGGGAGCATCTGGAGGAAACCCACACAGTCACAGGGAGAATGGGCAAACTCCACGCAGACAGTCACCCAAGGCCAGAATTGAACCCGGGCCCCTGGTGCTGTGAGGCATCAGTGCCAATCTGTGCCACCTGGTGGAAAAGAATTATTAGCATAGACATAATTTGGATCTCACCATGTGAATAGATATGACCATGCTTTTGGGAGAAAATATTGAATGCAGCGTTAGTTGTCCCAAAGAGTGGGGGAGGTTACTTGTAATAACTGGAGACCTGTGAATAGGTCAGTTCTGCATCTGCACTGGAGGATTGTGATCAATGCAGAACACCTCATGAATTAGATAAAAGTACAGTTAGCTGGTGAAGCATATTTGATTTCCAGTAATACCCAGTGGAGTGAACAGGGAAGTTGTAAAAATATACATTGTGAACTGCTGATTCATCAGTTGAGGTCATATATGGGTGTCTCATGGGGTGAGGGGGCGGGGGGGGGGGGGAGCACTATTTCGTGTTATTTTGTTAGTTCACTATTTTATTTAAACAATGTTATCTATCAGTTATCATGTTACCGTTTTTGTTGATTTGTAAGGGGGAAAAATTGTGTTTGAAAACTTTAATAAAATATATTTTATAAAAAAAAAATATGGGTCTCTCAATTGAGGGATGTTACAATGGAGCCTTTGTTCTTCACTGCCTAGTTGTCTGCCAGTTCGTTTTTTTTATAACCTGACTGAAGTATGGGTTCAGTTTTGCTATAGGTGGCTCGGTGGTTATCACTGTTGCTTCACAGCGCCAGGGACCTGGGTTCGATTCTCGGCTTGGGTGGCTGTCTGTGTGGAATCTACGTGTTCTCCCCGTGTCTGCGTGGGTTTCCCCCGGGTGCTCTGATTCCCTTCCACAAGTCCCAAAAGACGTGCTTGTTAGGCGAATTAGACCTTCTGAATTTTCCCTCCATGTACCTGAACAGGCGCAATAATGTGACGACGAGGGAATTTTCACAGCAACTTCATTGCAATGTTAATGTAAGCTACTTGTGACATTTAAAAGATCATTATTATTATTAAGTAGTGGTGTAAATCCCATTTCATAATGCATTATAAGTAATCAGTATGGCAACCTCCTCTGAGGTCGGTGCTGGTTATAATATAGTATGGGGATTACAGAGAACCGTTTCTGCATCTTGTGTCTGGTAATGCAGCTTGAATCATAGGAACTCTATAATGTAGAAAGGAACTCTATAGTGTAGAAGGAGGTCAATCGGCCCATTGCGACTGCACCGGCACTCTGAAAGAGCACCCGACCTAGGCCCTTTCCCCTGCCCTATCCCTATAACCCCACCTAACCTGTATATCCCTGGACACTTAAGGGGCAATTTTATCATGGCCAATCCATCTAACCTGCACACCTTGACTGTAGGAGGAACCTGGAGCACCCACATATTCATACCTCAAGTAAGAGAACAGCAGTTCTGTTTAAACTTTGCACACACTGCATTGCGTAGTGCAAAACAGAAAATTATTTTAACTGTTTAAAAAGCTGTATGAAAATTTCAGAATAAAAACTGCAATCACCAAATGAAAAATGCAATCACCAAATTATTTCAGTCAGTCAAAACATACCGTTCATGGTTACTCTGAACTTAGACAACCTAACTGAGCAACTGAATTTGACAAACTAAGATTTGTTTGAAAGACGTGTCTAAAAATGGATTCACAGACATATTCATTATATGTTCCACACAGACTACACAGCAGCATTCCTGAATCATGTAATTTATTACCGGAGTTTGGATCATAGCGAAACAATAGAGCATGCACTTACAAGAATTCATAGAATTAAACCATGAAGTGCTCAGAAATCTTATTCTATGCCAGTTTCATTGTTTTGCAGAACTGTTGTGAAACTTAAAAATGAAACTCGAGTTATGCTCCAATGCAAGTCGTGGCCATTTTATTCACACATTAAGTTTAATACACACTAATATGATGCAGTTTAACACATTAGAGTCCAAAAGTAAAGTTTATTAACTAATCATTAAATCCTGATTTATCTAATCTTCTTTATAACGATATGCAAATAGGAATAGCTGAAGTAGAGTGGACAGAGGGCCTCATGTGGAACATAAACATCAGCACTACGGTCAAATGTCTTCTTTCTGTATTGTAAATTCTACTTGATTTAGTCCAACATTATTGTGCTATCGTGTATTATAGACTTTGGCCCTTCATGTACATTTTTTTACATGAGAGAAATGTATTTCAAATTAACACTCATCCGTGCAGTGTGTCCAAGTTACTCAAGGCACACTTTTAGTGATTTTTCCAAATGGAGGCAGACCTGCAAAACTTAGAATATCAGTTTTATTGTCAAACAGCCAACACACTTTTGGAGCACCTTTAACCATTGCCAGCCATGCCTTCAGCTGCCCGGTCTTAAATTCTAGAATTTTCTACTTAAATCCCTCTACATCTCAACGGTGATAAAAGGTTTGGTTGAAGGTGTGGGTTTTAAGGAAGGCCTTAAAGAAGAGAAAGGAGGTTGGAAGTCAGGTGGGTTTAGGGGAACACAAGGAATGGCTCTCTACATTTTTCAGAGATGAAGATTTCATTGATACCATCTATATTTCCTCCACAGCAACCTGGAAGGTGGTCCCATGAAGCTCCACACGCGCAGCAGTGTTTTTAAAACAAAGAGTCACACATTTAAACCAAATCACTCATTCACTCCCCTAAAATGGTAGAGGGTACATTGCTGACAACAATAAGCAACCAATTGTCTCTAGGAAGCAGCCTTTCTTTAAAAAGGGTGAAAGAGACATGATTATCAACGTAAATGGATAAGGATTCCAGTAGTTGTTCTGGGTACTGAGCCGTTAAGGATCAGACTGTATCAAAGACACTTTTAACCCAAGGAAAGGGAAGTAAAGGCACAGCTGATCTCTTGACTCAAAATTAAGTTTATGTTAATGATTCTGTTCCACCGGGTGACACGGTAGAACAGTACTGCTATCTCAGTGCCAGGGACCCGGGTTCAATTCCAGCCTCGAGTAACTGGAGTTTGCACTTTCTCCCCATGTCTGCGCAAGAGATATTGTTAGGAGAGGTCGCCAAAAGCTTGGTCAACGATGTAGGTTTTAAGAGATGTAGAGTGGGTTAAGTAGAAAATTCTAAAATTTAAGGCCGGTGCAGCTGAAGGCGTGGTTGGCAATGGTTAAAGATGCTCCAGAAGTGTGTTGGTTGTTTGACAATAAAACTGATATTTTCCAGGTCTGTCTCCATTTGCAAAATCACTAAAAGTGTGTCATGAGTAACTTGGGGACACTGCACTGATGAGAATTTATTCAAATTTGAAAAGAAATATATAGATGAAGAGCCAAACTTTATCAGACACGACAGCTGAGTTAGGTTGCCTAAGTTCAGTTACCCTGAATTTATTTCATTCTGAAATTTTCAGACCGCTTGTTAACCAGTTAAAATAATTTTCTGCTTTGTGCTGTGTAATGCAGTGTGCAATGTTTAAACAGAACTGCCATTCTCTTACCTGAGGTATGAACATGTGGGGCCAGATATAAATAAACTCTTCCATAAATCTAAGATTGATTAGCTGCATAATTTCTACTGGTCAATATGAATAAAGGTGGAAAAATATATGTAACCTTTTAAATATTTATCTCCTTCCTCTTTAAACTTCTACAGCATCCAGCATCTACAATGCAGCACATCGAAAACATTGCAAACTCTGAAATAAATAGGAAATTCAGAATAAAATGAATCAAGCAGCTTCTTTAAAAGAGTGTAGTATACTGAGTGTAGTAGTGAAGTTTGTCAGTAAAATGATGCCTTGGTATTCGAGCAACTGGGTATTTATTTAAATTCTATATGTGAGAAATTTGAATGAGTTCCTCCCATGGCAAGAAATTCATCTGTTTTAAAAGGAAGATAATTTCCTTTTGAGTGAATTACTGGTAATCTAATCAGGGGGTTACATGAGGCCATAACACCAAAGTAGGTTTGCTGACCTCATGGTATTGGATTACAACTTTAAGTACCTCTAAAGGTATTTTGGCTGAGTTTAAATTTCAAATTTATTATCTGTTTGCATTTTGAAACTAGCGCTATTTAACAGGGTGACGTTTATTTCTGGTTGGGTTTCGGTAATATTTGTATTCAGAATATCTTGCTCGTGTCTCTTGATTAAAAGTTATGACTCAGTGTGATTCTGTGCTACCATCCTTGCCTTTGAGTCAGGCTCAATTTTCATTTTATGACGCGAGACACTGCAGTATTGATGGAGGTGGGCAACGTCAAACTGAGAAATTGTTCATGTGGGGCTTTTAGTTTGAAGAGCAGGGAGTTCTTGATTTCTGGCGAATGTTCCTCTGCAAACACTACCAGCCCAGATTAATTGGCCATTCTTGCTGTGAGGAAGCTGGCTGTCTTCTTTGCCTACAAAACAACAATGACTGCACTTTACAAGTAACATAATTTTAGCTTGTTAACCATTTTTACCTGATTACGGTGAAGAGCCATGGGACCTTTTTCTATGTTAAAGTTAAATGCAAATTGTTCTTACTGGCTGTGAAGTACTTGGGGGCAACCATTTATTTCATTACTAACATTAAAAGGTGTTTAAAGCAAATCTGTAGCTACAGTGCTGGAAATCAATGCCGAATTGACCATTTGCTTCTTTGCTTTAAGAGGGGACAATTGCCATGTATGTTTAAAAAGTTCTGAGGAGATGACCAGAACAACAGTTGGGCAGGGTTGTACAAATAGTTATATAAATAGGAGTTTGGTCCACAAATTAATGTAGCATAAAAAATTAAATAGGCCAGTTACAAGCACAAATTTGACTTAAAGGGTGCAATGCGGTCAGCATTACTGAGATCTAGGAAGAAGCTGGTCATGGCTAGGAACTTAAATTATGGGCTATAGGACCTCTAGATTACAGAGAGAAATTGGGAAATAAGGAGCAGTATAAGTAAGGGGTTTTAATAAGTACGATCTCAAATTGAGTTTAGAGTCATAGATGTTTACAGCATGGAAACAAGCCCTTCGGACCAGCTTTTTCATACCGCCCGGTTTCTGAGGTGGAAGATGAACATGATTATATTGAATTGGGAGCATGCTCAAAGGACTGAATGTCTTATTCCTGCTCATAATTTTATGTAATAGTGAAAACACTGATAAGAGATGCAAGATTTCGGTAAATCTGCAGACCACTTGACAGTAGCGATCTGGTGGCGGGATTGGGAGCAGTGTGTTTGCATAAGTGCCAAGAGAGCAGAGAACAAGGATTGGAAACCATTCCAATGTGGTTAAAGTGAGAGAAATTTCAATTTTTACATATACTTTCATAGACTATCTCAAGTAAGAAAAACAATTATTTCTAGAACAAAATGTTTCGGGCTCGACAAAGGAACAGGCAATACTAGATTTGGTAACCACCAGAATTATAAGAAAATTTGAAGATTTGGGAATGTTTGAACTTGTGATCAAGCTGTTGGTTATTTCTGCCCCCACCAAAGAGAGGCTGATGTCTTATCTAAAAGACAGCAGGGCAATTTAAGCACCACGATGCACCCAACATGATTCTGGGCATGCTGGTTAAATAGCGGGAAAGATCAGAATAGCGAGGTGGCCAGGCAACATAGAAGGCAGCAGCGCAATACAGGCAAGAGCCATGTGCAGGGACTGGCTGCCTGTCAGGCCAAAGAGGGGAGCGACGGCCCAAGGTGTGCAAGCGTTGTTGGTCTTTCAAGGAGATGATGGACAGCATGTGCCACAGGAGACTCCGTCTTAACAAAGAGACAGTGCAGCACCCCGTGGAGTGGAGGACACCCGCTACTGGTGGCTGTGAAGGTCTCTGCAGAGGTCTCTGCAGCCCTCAATCTTTATGCAACCGGTTCATTCCAGGGTTCGAGAGGGTACTTGTATGGCATTTCACAAGCAACAGCCCACAGGTGCATTTGTGAGAGCAAGGATGCCCTGTATACCTGGGTGGCAGACTATATCAATTGAGCTGGACCAAGCCCAGTGAGGTGCCCGGGCAGCAGGATTCTCTGCCGTCGCTGGGATACCCCAGGTCCAGGGGCTAATTGATGGCATGCATGTCGCCTTGTGCGCCTGGGGCATCAGGGAGTGCCCTTCATTAACAGGAGGGGGTTCTGTTCCTGGAATATTAAACTAGTGTGCGACCACCACCTCGGGATCGTGCATGTGTGTTCAAGCTTTCCATGGAACGTACATGACTGCTACAACATGGGACAGTGAGATCCCCAGCATCTTTGAGGGAGCACTCCCGATGATGGGTTGGCTTGGGGGGGATCAGGGGTACCTGCTAAGGTCCTGGCTGATGATACCAGTACGGAGGCCGGAGACTGCCCAATAATACAGTTGTGAATTTATTGTATCTGAATAATTTTCAAACCAAATCCATGAGGAGTATATCCTTGAGGGATCGGAAGAAAATAATACGGTGAAATAAGGAAATGTGGGGGAAAAAAGATGTCAAAGATAACTGAAAATCTATTAAGACACAAGACAGTGGTGAAATGGAATGTGGATTCATTAACAGGAAATGCAGACATGAGTGTAATGAAAAATAAAGACATAGTAAATTGTTAAACTATTGTGTAACTGGTTTCAGTTAAGGAGAGGACAAATTACCAAGAGTATAAAGGCACCTAAATTTAGTCTGAGGAATTTAGTGGATAAACCAAAAAAGGGAATAGTGAGACTTAAGATGCATAAATCTCTAAAACCTTAATGTTTGAACCGTATGCTGTTTTTAGAAAAGTGAGGAAATTGCTTCTAAAGCTCTAGGTTTGGGATTTGTGTTGTCAAATTGAAATAGGGAAATGTCACCCCAGTATTTAAGAAAGGGAGAAATAAAATGGGTGAATAAAAACATGTCAATTTAGCACTGGTTATGGGAAGTTACTGGAATTCGCATCAGTGACAGAGTGACTAAGTACTTGAACATGTATCAGCTGATCAGTGAGTCAGCATAGATTTTTGAATGGTAGTTTCTGTCTGACTGATCTAATTTAATACTTTTATAGAAGTTACAAACATGGTGGGTATGGAAGCATCTGAAATAAAAATGGAAACTGCTGGACTAACTCAGCAGCTCTGGCAGCGCACGTGGAGAGAGAAACAGTTAACGTTTTGAGCCCAATATGACTTTCAAAGAGCGGTAGAAATTTATGCTGTTCAAAAAGAGGGTGTGTGTCTTATGGAACAAAGGGAAAATGAGGGATGGGGGTAGAGGTTGAGGAGATGAAATGCCAAAGATGTCCTGGAACAAAAGGCAAAGTAAGTGGTAATGGTAGTTGTGCAAAAACAAAGCATTGGTCCAGAATAGGTGTTAATAGCAGAATACAGGCCAGCACTGTCTGAAAACACAAACATGAGAACAAGATTATAGACTGGTACTTGGGTGGGGGTGGTGAATTCAAAATTGAGGGCAGAATTCATATTCTGAAGTTGTTGAACTCTGTCCAGAAGGCATCGGAAGATGAGGTTCTGTTCCTCCAGTTTGCGTTAGGCTTCACTGGAGAGTTGCAGCAGACTGAGGACAGAAACGTGAGGATGAGAGCAAGATGGTGAATTTAAATGGCAAGTGACTCGAAGCACAGGGTCATGCTTGTGGGCAGAGAGGAGGTGTTCTGTAAAGCAGTTACCCAGTCTGCATTTTGTCTTCCAATGTAGAGGAGGCTGCGTTGTCAACAGTGAATATAGTAGGTTAAGAAGTACACGTAAATCGGTGTTTTACCTCTAAGGAGTTTTGGGGGCTTTGGACAGTGAGCAGAGAGGAGGTAAAATGGCAAATGTTACTATACCTGCAATTGCATGGGAAGGGGATGAGGCTTTGGGTGTGATCGAAGAATGGACCAGGGTGTTGTGGAGGGAACACTCCCTTCAGGATACTGACAAGAGAAGGGAAGATAAGTTTGGGAGTGATGTCATGCTCGAGTTGACTGAAATGGTGGAGGATGATCCTTTGAATACACAAACTGAAGTGAAGGAATTGGGTCAAACATGATTGAAGGTCCTGTCAACCACAGTGGGGTTATGTCCACTATTGTCCATATGAACTTGCAGAAGTAATTTGATAAAATACTGTAGAAGGGATCATCAACAAAAATAACTTGAGACTCTTAACTGATCCAGCCATGCAAGTAATGTAGGTAAAAGAGCTAGGTATTTTGTGACAAGTAACTTGTCTCCTGTCTCTCCAAAAGCACAAATCGGGCATTATTGAATACTCTCCACTTGCCTGGATAAGTGCAGCTGCAACAAAACTCCAGCTTGGTACAATCCAGGACAAAAATAGCTCGATTGACACCCCATCCACCAGATTAAACGTTCATTCCCTCGTTCACAGGTACGCCGTGCTGTGTACCATCTAGCTGCACTGCAGCGCTTACCAAGATTTAATTGACAGCATCTTCCAAACATGAGATCTCTGTCATCTAGAAGAACAAGGGAAACCATGGGAACACCACCGCTGGCAAACTTCCCTTCCAAATTGCACATGCACACCATTCACTTGGAAATAAATTGTTACTCCTTTGTTGTTGCTCGGCCAAAATCCTGGTACCCCCTATCTAACAGCACTGTGGGTGTACTTGCACCGCAGGAAGTACTGTCTTCTCATGGGGAGTTATGTTAAATAAATGGTTTTGTCAGTGATGCCCACGTCCCATTAATGAACAAAAATAAATTAAAATCTGCACAATTGGATGTTTTTAAAAAATTAAGTACCCAATTCATTTGTTCACCAATTAAGGGGCAATTTAGTGTGGCCAATCCACCACCCTGCACATCTTTGGGTGGTGGGTTGAGACCCACACAGACACGGAGAGAATGTGCAGACTCCACGCAGACGGTGACAATTGAAGCTTTTGCCTTTTGATGTGGATTGGTAATTGGTTGAGAGGTAGAAGACAGAACCAGGATAAAGGGAATGCTGTCCAATCTGCTCATGCACAATATGACATTTGGTGGTCCCTCTGTAACCTCTACTAGGAGTTTAACCACCTACCATTATTGAAGTTTTATAGCAAAGTTAGTAGATGACACTAAGGCACTGTAAATTGTGTAGATTGGTAGCAATGTATTACAAAGATACATGGACTAAATGAATGGGCAGAACTGCAGGAGACGGGTGAAGTGTTCGGTCATCTACTTTGGATTTAAGAAACACAAATCAGAATATTTTCTTGGTTAGACTTGAAGAACAAAGAGAAGTGTCCATGTACTCAAATCATGATATGAAAGCTAATTGACAGGGTTAGTGGATTGGGCCTTTATGTCACGGAAGTTAGAATACTAGAGTGAGAAAATGGTGCTTCAGTCATACAGAACCTTGATCACAACTCAACTGGGGTACCATTTTCAGTTTAGGGCAGCGCAGCTCAGGAAACAGATGAAAAGCAGGTAGATAGAATTGAGGTACATGTCAGTCATGATCTGATTGGAGAAGATCGAGGGGCAGAATACCCTGTTCCTGCTTTATGTTCCTAACAATTTTTTGAGTTTTTTTTTTGAATGGTGTTTTAAGCACGATATGATGATGGGCTGACTTACAAAAATAAAGCTAAATGTGTGTTCAAGTGCTAGCCAACCTATGTGACTACATATTCCTAAAACACATGATTCTACTTTTGTCATGTCATAGGAGTCTTGCAGCACAAAAAGAGGCCCTTCGGTCCATTGTGTCTGCGCCGGTCATCAAGCGCTTATCTATTCTAACCCCATTCTCCAGCACTTGGTTCATGCTAGGATTTAAATGGGTAATGGAAAATTGAGAGTGAGTTGGCTTCGACATGATTCAACTGTGTCAAATTTAAAGTTGGAGTATTCATCGATTGACTGCTAGAATGCTCCGAGCAACTATCTTGGGTAAATAGTGTTGCACATTAGGTATATTGGTTTCCCTAACACTCTGCACACGTTCCAAATTTGAGAATGAAATTGGGATACAGCTGCCGTTTAATACATTTTTATTGTGCCAAACCAGGTCACTGTAACAAAGGCATTAACCGCTATTCTATAAATTCAATAATGAGGCTCTTTGCTTTCTCTCTCCCCTGCAGTACTGTAATATGCTAATATTTTGATATTGGTGATTCTGAATAGCTGTTAACCAGCCACTGATTTTTTTATCATTTGGTGATAGCATTATTTCTATTTTGATTTAGTACAGTGAACCTTATTGAAGCTTTTGCACATTAATTCACTAAAACTCAAGTAGCGATCTGAAGTCTGTGACTGTTCAGCTTTTTGTGTGTGCGATACTAACACCATACCAGCAAACCTTGTGCGTGCGACACTAACTCCATACCAGGAAACTTGCTGATACCTTTGTAGATGCTTTATTTAAAAATGGTGTGAATTCAAAATGAATCTTGGCTTCTTATATCAATGAATCACATCCTTATGAATTTACTTCCCTGTAAAGCCAAAGACGTCATCACTTTCCAACAGACGTAATTGTGTAAATCAGGATAAAAGGAGCCAAAAGTTATCAAAGTGGCACAGGATGTGATTGTCTTTTTGTGATGCATGAAGTACAATAGTTTGTTTTTCTTGTTATTTTCGTTCTATTAATTCTTCATTATTATTCACTTTGATCCATTCCTAGATTTAAAATGTGGTTGGCAAGAGTTATTCATATTTTCAGTTTATAAAAAAAAAAAAAATTAAATGGAAAGGGTCACTGCATGATTACAAGGGGAGGTGTGGTAAGGACGAAACAACCCACAGGATTTTGGCAGCGTAATAGTCAAACAATATGGCATTGTGTTCTCCCCTGTCTATGACGTTTTCTTTTCTCTGGTATTGTTTTTAACTGCTTGGCTCAGATCAGGTAAGCATAGAACAAAGCAAGGGCTGTCGCAACAAGCTGGAAAACAGGCTTTGGTATGCTTGACCATGTCAGACTACAACGTGAAGGAGGGATGAGATTCCATGGTCACCGAGAATGTTGCTATGGTTTTGTTTTGGGTTGTTGCAGTGCTGTGGCAAGGGCAGAAGCCTTTTGGAAGAACTGTGGACTCTGATTTGAGAGCTGATAACATATTCAAGGATGGAAAGGGAGGTTGGAGATGGATGTAATTTGCAAGGGTCAAAGGTTTTTCTTTAATATGATGGCAGGTTTGAAAAGGAGGAGACAATACATGTGGAGGGGAAAGTTAGCACTGTTTCTTCACAGCCCCAGGGACCCGGGTTTGATTCCCGGCTTGGGTCACTGTCTATGCGAAGTCTGCATGTTCTCCCTGTGTCTGCGTGGGTTTCCTCCGGGTGCTCCGGTTTCCTACCAGAAGTCCCGAAAGACGTGCTGTTAGGTGAATTGGACATTCTGAATTCTCCCTCTGTGTACCCGAACAGGCGCCGGAATGTGGTGACGAGGGGATTTTCACAAGAATGGAAGTTGATCACCAGTTTAGTGGGGTGAAAGTCAAAGGTCTTTGGAACGGGAAGTCATGGGGAAGATGGGACAGAAGCCTCATAGTGATATGTTTATGGCTAGAGTGAGGGAGGTTTGAATGGGATGTGAAAGATAGTGAAGCAGCTGAACAGATGGTCGCCACGTTGGTGCCAACCCTCGTCCATGTCCACTTGCTATTCTGTGGTTATCATGTAGATCAAGAGGAATTCTCCTGATTATTTCTCAATATACTCTCTCATTCACAGAATTAATTAAGCACCCACAGTTGAACCATAACTTAGACATCACTACTAGCAGTTTTTTCCTTTTATGGCAATGCTACATGCACACAACTTAATCGTGGGGGGGTGGGAGAGAGAAACACTAACCCTGACGGGCTGGAAAGATTTAAATTTTATTGGATTGTGATACTCCCCCATCGTGCCCTCGCAGGTTATTGCTATACTGAACGACTGCAAAGCGAGCCAATATAAACAAAAGAATCCTTTTGTATTTAGTAATGAAAACAAATGAGTAATTGATGAGCAATCTTAATTTTCTTTCCACGGATTTTAACATGTCTGGTTTTTCGATGTTTGGGACCTGGTTCAGGGCTGTTCACTTTCAAATTTCTACAAAGCTGCTTTGTAAGTATGAATTCGAAATGTGACAATTTGCTTTCAGCAATTGGTTGGAAAACCCATACTTTTTTCTCTGGCATATGGGAATTTTTTTTTAATGGTTAGAATGCTCAGTATTTGTCTTGCATTAAGAATGACGTCAAACTATTTGGTTTAATCATCATTTGTTTGTTGCCAGTGCTAATTATAGCCTGGAATTGACATTCTACAGTGAAGTGACTGGTCTTGAAGAAAGCTTGCTGTCAAGTTCTACTGATCCAGATCTACTGGTTTGTATTTTAGCTTTCCTGATAGGGGAACATGGGCAAACAAATTCTCACAGACACCTTTTAATAGTTTATAGAGAGCAAACTAAAGACTTGGACGCTTACATGGGATTAACATAGAAACTGAAATATCATAAACATAAATTCATGGATTTTTTGATTCTTTTAAAATTGTAATGAAGAAATTTGTCATTCCACCAATATGAAGTTAAATGTTTAGGGCCAGAAACTGTTCACAAGTAATTGTGACTTTGTATGCTATTTAAAAACCCATTGACCTATCATTTAATGAGTTGTGTCTTTTCAAGAGGTTTGACAGAAAAATTAATAGCGTAGAAGTGGGAGTGTTCGTCAGTTCAAATGTATGCTTCCTACCTTAAAGGACTTCAACAGATTCCTTGCAGAAGTGTGGGGAATCGTTGACAGCAACTTCTGTGTTTAGTTATGCTTGTGCGTGTGGTGATGTACATCACTGAAAGTACACAAAAGGTTAATGTACATACACTACACCTAGCTAGACACTAGAGGGAGCACCAGAGACATGACAGACAGGCAGTCAACCAATAGGTCAGTAAGATAGGACACGACCAATGGGCAGTCACGATACACACACAGGTGACACTACCACAGGAGGGCATTATACCAACCCATATAAAAGGACACATCACACATGCTCAGTCTCTTTCCAGTGGAGACTCTCAGTGAGCACTGACAGTGTTGATTGAACATCACTCCCATCACGTGGATTGTAGCAGACTGGTTAGTAAGTCTGAGTAGCGGAAGCAGGATTAACAGTAGCGTCAAATCCAAGTAGGAGAATTGTTAATAGTTTAATAAATGTGTTAAAGCTATCGCCAAGTCTGAACCTTCCTTTGTCAGAGTGCACATCAAGGAAGCAGCTTATGCGACGACAAGAGCATAACAAAACAGTGCACACCAAAGGTTTTGTCAGTTTCGTGAGAGTAATAACTAAACACTGATGTTCAATCGTTCTAACTGCAAGGTCTAGGACACAATGTTTTTTAAAGTAGCCAATTAATTTTTTCTCCAATTAAGGGGCAATTTAGCATGGTTAATCCACCTATCCTGCACGTGTGGGTTTTGGGGGCGAAACCCACGCAAACACAGGGAGAATGTGCAAACTCCACATAGACAGTGACCCAGAGCCGGTATCAAGCTTGGGACCTCAGCGCCGTGAGGCAGCAATGCTAACCACTGCGCCACCTTGCTGCCCCAGGACACTATGTTTAATCTTGCATGAGGCTGTTCTGTGGTCTGAATGTGGATGACTTGCCTGCGGTTAGGTGTGGAGTGAGAAAAGAACAATGAATTATCAAGTTTGGCCCATCTAATAACTGGCATAAACTCTGTCACAGCCTCTCACCCAGCCCCGACTGCATATTGGTAACTGGCAGTACACAAATTTGTTCTTTTAAATTGAGATTTTCCGATGGTTTTCCTTTTGTTATTTCTAGAAGGAGTTTCTTGGCCTTGAAATAAATAGGGTGCTCTAGAATTCAGGCCCACTTTGAGAAAGCCCTCTAAATATGAACTGCACAAACACATTTTGTTAGTCTTTCTGTAAGTTTTGTCACTATTTTAGTTACTATTCAACAATATATTCTTGTGAATGCCAAAAATTACCATTGCAGGGTTCAAAATTAATGTTGTTCTGTTACTAAGAGAGATCCAGCAACGACCTACTCTGCTGGCCCAGTGGAAGGATGAATATGTTCCACAATGTGTGTGCTGTTGTTTTCTGCTTTCATGTGCAGGAAGTCTGTTGTGTTTGTTTAAGACATTTTCTGTTGAACAGTTACATTTATAGTTTCAGCAAACACTTTTGACAGTTACTGGCTCTGTGGTATTTTAAGCCCCGTATGATTTTGCTTTGCCTTCATTACAGTTACTGCTTCTGATATTTCAGTTCCTTGGCCGTTAACCTGGGGTATGTGCAAAGTTCCGGTCTCAATTCTAGTCCAGAATTCTTTTGTGTGGAGGGGTAATTATTGGATTGCTAGTTTAAGTTACCACGTCTGTCTTGTAAACTTCCATAGAACCCCTACAGTGCAGAAGGAGGCCATTCAGCCCATTGAGTCTGCACTGACACTCTGAAAGAGCACCCTACCTGGGTCCATTCCCCATAACCCCACTTAACCGTTGAACACCAAGGGGCAATGTTTAGCCAATCCTCCTAACCTGCACATCTTTGAGAGGAAACCCACACAGACATGGGAAGAACATGCAACCTCTGCATTGGTTTGTCCAGCTCTCTCTCTCTCTCTCTCTCTCTCTCTCTCTCTCTCTCTCTCTCTCTCTCTCTCTCTCTCTCTCTCTCTCTCTCTCTCTCTCTCTCTCTCTCTCGCAGCAAATTTGGGGCTCCCCAACACAAAGTGCTGTTCTTTACACATATCAGTAATTGCCATATTTTTATATCAGAAATACTTTTTTTTAATGAGGTTTGAGGTTCATTTTTAAAATAAGATATACTGGAATTGTCTGTCACAGCTAAAGTTCCTTTTGCTTAGGAAGATATTTATCATGATTTAAAAATGTGGTACTTTTACATATTTTGCTGTTTTCTAACCTTTATTGTTTGTTAGCTTCCTAATATATGTTGACAGTGTACATATTTTCATGAATGTTTTTTAAAAACTTATCAAAACAAAAGTTAGTGACTAGCAATGTCAGAAGCGATTAAATTTCCTATACAACAAGAGCATGATTGAAAGAGTTAACGGTTTCCTGTTTTCTTTTACAGGAACATTTTTTTTACCAATAAGCTGCCTTGTGATCACCCATTTGATGAAGAACATGGATTAGCACTTGGAGTATCACCATTTTGCAGCCAGTTTCCAGGACTGGAACCTTCGAGGAGTGCAAGAGAAATGAGTTTGCATCGCAATCAACAAATGGGATCAGATCGCGATCTGCAGTCCTCTGCATCTTCAGTTAGTTTACCTTCTGTTAAAAAGGCACCAAAGAAACGTCGCCTTTCACTCGGGTCTCTGTTTCGAAGGAAAAAAGAGTCAAAGCGAAAGTCCAGGGACTTAAATGGCGGAGTTGATGGAATTGCAAGTATTGAAAGCATTCATTCAGAACTATGTAATGATAAGAACTCCATATTGTCAGCCTGTGGCTCTTCTGAAAGTGCGACTGCATCCACTGACAAACAAAATGGAGACTTTCTTGAATGCCCTCTGTGCCTTCTGCGTCTCTGTAGGGACAAGTTCCCCGAAATTATGACTTGCCCCCACAGGTCATGTGCAGACTGCTTGCGGCAGTACTTGCGGATAGAGATCTCTGAAAGTAGGGTCAATATCAGCTGTCCAGAATGTACAGAGCGATTCAATCCCCACGATATCCAATTAATTTTAAATGATGATGTGCTTATGGAGAAATATGAAGAATTTATGCTTCGCCGATGGCTGGTGGCAGATCCAGACTGCAGATGGTGCCCTACTCCAGATTGTGGGTAAGACCACATTGCATGTAATGGTTTCCATGGAAGTGAAGGGGGAGGCGAAGAGGAAACACATGGGCTCTTCATTTACTTCTTAGTGTTTCAAAATATTGCTGCTATTGGGTTATTAAATGCATTCTGTCAACAGACTATTTATTGGAGTTGCGTGCCAATACAGATTACCTACCTTAATGTCCTGCTAATGCTTTTGTTATGTTAAACATTTTCATTAGGTTGGTTGAATTTTTCACAGCAGAAGGAGCAACTTGTGGTATATCAGTTGCAAAGTTATGTAACACCACAAGCACCAGGTTTTGGTACCTGAAAGTCTCTGATCAAATGCACCCCATTCATATGGCAACTTTTTTGGGCAGCACGGTAGCACAAGTGGATAGCACCGTGGCTTCACAGTGCCAGGGTCCCAGGTTCGATTCCCCGCTGGGTCACTATCTGCGGAGTCTGCACGTTCTCTCCGTGTCTGCGTGGGTTTCCTCCGGGTGCTCCGGTTTCCTCCCACGTGCAGGTTAGGTGGATTGGCCATGATAAATTGCCCTTAGTGACCAAAAAGGTTAGGAGGGGTTATTGGGTTACGGGGATAGAGGGGCAGTGAGGGCTTAAGTGGGTCGGTGCAGACTCGATGGTCCGAATGGCCTCCTTCTGCACTGTATGTTCTATGTTTCTGAAGATCATAAAACATAGGAGTTGAATTAGTCCACTCGGCCCATCGAGTCTGCTCCGCCATTCAATCATGGCTGATATTTTTCTCATCCCCATTTTCCTGCCTTCTCCCCATAACCGTTGATCCCCTTATTAATCAAGAACCTATCTAGCTCTTGTCTTTAAAGACACACTGATTTGGCCTCCACGGCCTTCTGTGGCAAACAGTTCCACAGATTTACCACCCTCTAGCTGAAGAAATTTCTCGTCTCTTGTTTTAAAGGATCATCCCTTCATTCTGAGGTTGTGCCCTCTGGTTCTAGTTTTTCCTACTATTGGAAACATTCTCTCCACGTCCACTCTATCCAGGGCTCACAATATCCTGAACCCTTTATATTTAATTGAACTACAAAAATTATCTTGGTTCACTTGAATTTATGATTTCAGTCTGAACAATTTTGCACCACCAGCTTTGTTTATTTGTTGATTTATGTTACAGTTAAAACATTTGCATTTGATATGCAGCTTAGAACTATTTGTATAATTTAAAAACCAGCATTAGTAACTTTAGCCATTGGCAAAACACTTTGGGCCAGTATGTGAATATCAAACTTGAAGTTTACTGGTTAAGTTGCCCATATGGTAGCTATCGTTGCCTCTGTATTTTCTTTCCACTCTGATGCACAGTGCTCCCTGGTATGCTCAGTAATGATGAGTAGTTTGGTGAATCAGCTGATTGCAGTTTAAGGAAGGTTGCTTCTTTGGCCTGTCAATCAGTGGATCCCTGGGCTCCTGGTTAAGGAATGTCGACATATGGTTCCCACTTGAGGTTGAGAAAGATTAACTCCTGATTGCAGTTCAGCAATGCCTTTTGGAAATGTTTGTTTTTGGCATTAGGTGAGGTTAGAATTGGGCTCCACGCTCGAGCCCTTCCCGTTAAATATTTTGCAGACACAAAGCGTATTCTGTTAGGTATACCAAAGATGTCTAGTGCCTGTGAAATCTTGCCCTAGCAAGAGGTTGATATGTTTAGTGATGGAAGAAAATTGGCAGTGAAAAAGCACACACATTGACAGAACTATTTGCACAACTTGTTCAAAACTGCAGGATATATATCTTACTGTCAAATGTGAAAATGGCAACTTCCTTTTCCAAAAAAAGTGACAATTTAAGATGTGCATTTCTTCCAGTCTTGATGGAAAAAGTGTGTGGTTTGATTTTAAGACGAGGAGAAAAGCTCCCCCCCCCCCCCCCCCCCCAAATAATTAAAAAAATAAATAAAAGTACCCAACTCATTTTTTCCAATTAAGGGGCAATTTAGCATGGCCAATCCACCTACCCTACACATCTTTGGGTTGTGAGGGTGAAACCCACGCAAACCCCCTCTAATAATTTAAGAACCCTTCAGTAGCCAATAAAGTGGCAATTCTACTGCTTTGCGAGCGTGCAGGATCAGATATTGGAAAGAAATATTTTGTTTCCTGCTCCTGACACTTTCAGCTCCTCATTACTTTGAAAAATGCAACATTATACAAATATGAAGATAGCAATCCTGATTGTTACAATTGTGCATTAAGATCTGAAGTCAATAACATTTCAGTTAGCTATCCTACTTTACAAAATGACTTTTGTAAGTTGAAAACTTACAAACACAAAAGCGAGAACACTACAAACAAATGAGTATATTTTTGAGTTAACATAGAAAAGAGGGTGGTAACATCTCAAGTACTTAACCAAACACATTTTAAAGTAAAACACAATTTAAGTGATTAGTTTTAGATAAAGTCTTGTACATGGTAACATGACCCTCCAGCTTTGTGTATGCAGTTTAGTTGTGACTACTGAATTTTAATAGCATTCTTGATCCATAGCCAAGATCTCTGTCTCCATGAGAAGTCTGAGGATCTTGTACAGTGAAGGTTCTTTCATTTGTAGAAACTGAGGATAGTGTAATTGGTGTGAGTGGTTGGGGTAGTTTTAGGGAGGGAATGGCTACAGTTTGGGTCGAGGTCGTTGAAGCTGAGGCTGCCAAGAGTGGTCCTGAAAGACACGCTTGTTAGGTGAATTGGACATTCTGAATTCTCCCTCGAGTGTACCTGAACAGGCGCCGGAGTGTGGTGATAGGGAATTTTCACAATAACTTCATTGCAGTGTTAATCTAAGCCTACTTGTGACATTAATAAAGATCATTATTATTAAGAAAATCAGTGGTGTGCAACAGGCCAGAATTAGAGGAGCACAGAGATCTGAGGATTGTAGGGCTGCGACAGAGGGATGGAGGGATTTAGGCCATGGTGGGATTTGGGAGGAACAAAAATGGCAAGAGTTTTAAAATTGATGTGGAGAGTTTCAGGAACAAGACTGGAGAATAATCAAATTGTCATTTGATCACACCAGGTGGTGAGTGGTTTGAATCTGAATGCAGTGCCTGAGATTGTGACAGAGAGAGGTTCAATTATGGCTTTAAAATGGAAATTGTATAATTATCTGAAGAGAATCCTTTGGAGGGCCATAAGGGGTGAGACTAGCTGAGTTGCTCTTGCAGAGAACTAGCACACAAACATAATGGACCAAATGGCAGCCTCCTGTGTTGTAACCATTTAAGATTCCGTGAAAATCGTTTAGAAGAATGAGAGATGTATAAAATTCTGACGGGGCTAGACAGACTGGAAGCAGGAATGATGTTTCCCTAGCGGGGTAAAGGGTCGATCATTCAGGACGGAGTTGGGGAGAAATTTCTCCACTCGCAGGGTGATGAAGCTGTGGAGGCCAAGTCACTGAATGTATTTAAGAAATAAATAGATTTATACACATTAAAAGGCATCAGGGGTGTGGGGAGAGCATTGGGAGTATGGTATGGAGATAAAGATCAGGCCTGATCACATCAAAAATAGGAGTAGGCCATTCAGCCTATCGAGCTTGCTCCACTAATGTTTCTGTTATTATACACCAATTAAACTATATTCAGTTTATTAATCATTGTTGATTTGTTATTACACAGTAGCTAATATATAACATTTTACAGGAATATTCCAGATTATACTTTCAAATAAACCAGACTATAATAATAAGAAAAGTATCCCACCATATATTGCATATTTCAAAGTGGATTTGCTTATGAACATGTTTCAGATGCATCTAAAGTAAGGATTAGCAGCAAATTATTTCTTTGTTTAAAAACAAATTGTGTCATGAAGGGCGACCCAGTGATGGTGGTTAGTTAGCACTGCTGCTTCACGGCACCGAGGACCAGGGTTTGATCCTGGCCCCGGGTCACTGTCCGTGTGGGGTTTGCACATTCTCCCCGTGTTTGCGTGGGTCTCATTCCCACGACCCAAATGATGTGCAGGTTAGGTGGATTGGCCGCACTAAATTGGCCTTTAATGGAAAAGAAAAATGAATTGGGCACTGTAAATTTATATTAAAAAAATATTGCCTTGAAAATAAGATCATGATAGGTAGGAGCATGAGTAGACCATTCGGACCCTTGAACCTACCCCCAACACGCATGTACACACTGACCACTAAATCTGCCTGACTCTGCCTTGAATATATTAAATGACCCAGCTTCCACTACACTCTGGGGAAGAGAATTCCAGAGACTTGAAGAGAGAAAAACCTCCTCGTCCCTGTCTTAAACGG
Source organism: Scyliorhinus torazame (assembly GCF_047496885.1). Lineage (NCBI taxonomy): Eukaryota > Metazoa > Chordata > Chondrichthyes > Carcharhiniformes > Scyliorhinidae > Scyliorhinus > Scyliorhinus torazame. The sequence continues at coordinate 29,981,584 of NC_092717.1, forward strand.
GAGACATATCTATCTAAAATGGGAGAGAGACACCCACACACCTACCCACACACCCACCTCACATACACATGCACGCACCCTGCACAGCACGCACCCCACACACACTCATGCTCCCCCCCCCCCCCCACACATACACAAGGGAAAGCATCCTTCCTCCTCTCAGCATCTACCCTGTCAAGTTCCTCACAATCAGTTCAATAAGATCACCTCTCATTCTTCTAAACTCCAGTGAGTATAAACCTAACTTTCTCAATCTTTCCTCATAAGACAACTCCTTCACCCCAGGAATCTGCTGGGTGAACCTTCTATGAACTCTTTCCAGTGCAATTATATTCCACCTTGAGGAGACCAAAACTGCACATAGTACTCGAGATGCAATCTCACTGGCGGTTCCGTACAGTGATAGCAACATTTCACAACTTTTGTATGACATTCTCCTTGCAATAAAGGCCTGTATTCCGTTTATCTTACCAATTACTTGCTGTACTGGTTGCTAGCTGTTTGGGATTCATGTCTCAGGACACCTCTGGATCATTAATTTTTGAAAATAAAATGCATCAAAAGTTATTGATTTCCTTGTAAAAGCCTTAATTTTGCAGAAATAGTTTTAGAATTGATACAAAGAACAGAATAAAAAAAACTAATGGTGAATTCACCAGAAAAAAGAGCAGAAGATTTACCTTCAAAGACCAAAACAGTATCTGGTACAAATGATCATTTTGAAGATAACTATAAAACAAAATAATATTATCTTGTATTTATTTGCAAAGTCTCTAGCACAGGAAATATTTTGAGTTCCTCAGTCCAACAATAGCAATGTACTTCAAGGAACTTTGATATAGTCATAATATTGTGCTGAAGAACTGTAGGCATTTGTGGACCCATACTAAATATAATTATGCACTCTTGTATTGAAACAGTTGAGCACGTTTGATGTCAAAATTAAGAAATGTTAAGCATTTGGTGCTCATCCTCTCTAAATTATGTTTCATCTTCTGGGAGACAACTTGTTGAACTTAACCCTGTTCATACAGGTATTCATTCAGTATAGCAGTGAGCTAGTTACCCTCTTAATCCCGCTATCACAAAAATAAAGTAAGAACTTTCAGTAATTTTCCTCCTGAGAAAAAGTGACCTTTTTGCTGCTGAATTGCATTGTTACTTATAGGATTTAAAAAAAAAAAAAAAAAATTCAGAGTACCCAATTATTTTTTTGTCACTTAAGGGGCAACTTAGCGTGGCCAATCCACCTAACCTGCACATCTTTGGGTTGTGGGGGTGAAACCCATGCAGACAGAGGGAGAATGAGCAAACTCCACATGGATAGTGACCCAGGTCTGGGATCAAACCCGGGTCCTCGCCACCGTGAGGCAGCAGTGCTAACCACTGTGCCACCGTGCCGCCCCCGTTACTTCATAGGATATATCCACCTTTGATATCAGAAAGCCTTAGCATATTTGTGGTGAGAAAGGATGACTTGTAATTAACCAAATTACATAGCCCTGTTCAAAGATTAATAATTCACTGGTCTGATTTCATAATAAAACAATATTACTGAACTTGTCTGCCGACTCCTAACCACTAGGCCATTTCTTGGATCTTCGGCTAACCTACTTTTTCAGTTTAAAAAAAATAAATAAATATATTTATTAAAGTTTTTTAACCCAATTTTTCTCCCTTACAAACAATAACCCCCCCCCCCCCCCCCCCCCCCCCCCGCCCCCGTAACCAAAAAAACCGAGAAATCGGGCAGAGCAAGATATATACATGGCAAAATGATATATTTACACAGCTTTGTACACTGGCCCTCACCCGTACGTGCCAGTTTCCCCAACCCTTCATGTTATCTCTTGCTCATCCACCCTCCCAGGCAGACCCCCCCCCCAAGGTTGCTGCTGCTGCTGACCGACCTTCCTCTAACGCTCCGCGAGATAGTCTAAGAACGGTTGCCACCGCCTGTAAAACCCCTGCGCAGACCCTCTCAAGGCGAACTTAATCCTCTCCAACTTTATGAACCCAGCCATATCATTTATCCAGGCCTCCAGGCTGGGGGGGCTTCGCCTCCTTCCACATTAGCAAGATCCTTCGCCGGGCTACTAGGGACGCAAAGGCCAGAATGCCGGCCTCTTTCGCCTCCTGCACTCCTGGTTCGTCCACTACTCCAAATATTGCTAGCCCCCAGCTTGGCTTGACCCGGACTTTCACCACCTGAGATATTGCTCCCGCCACTCCTCTCCAGAACCCCTCCAGTGCCGGGCATGACCAAAACATATGGACATGGTTCGCCGGGCTCCCTGAGCACCTTCCACATCTGTCCTCTACCCCAAAGAACCTACTCAACCTCTTTCCCCCGTCAAGTGCGCTCTGTGGACCACCTTAAATTGTATCAGGCTGAGCCTGGCACACGAGGAGGAGGAATTAACCCTACCTAGGGCAACAGCCCACAGACCTTCCTCGATCTCCTCCCCCAGCTCCTCCTCCCATTTACCCTTCAACTCTTCTACCAGCGCTTCCCCCTCTTCTTTCAACTCCTGGTGTATTTCCGACACCTTGCCCTCCCCGACCCATGCACCCGAGATCACCCTATCTTGAACTTCTTGTGCCGGGAGCAACGGGAATTCCCTCACCTGTCACCTCACAAAAGCCCTCACCTGTACATATCTAAAGGCATTTCCCGGGGGTAACTCGAACTTCTCCTCCAGTGCCCCTACGCTCGCAAACGTCCCGTCGATGAACAGGTCCCCCATTCTTCCAATCCCCGCCCGATGCCAGATCTGGAACCCCCCGTCCATCTTCCCCGGGACAAACCGCTGGTTACCCCTGATCGGGGACCACACCGGTGCTCCCATTGCACCCCGGTGCCGTCTCCACTGGCCCCAGATCCTTAGCGTTGCCGCCACCACCGGGCTCGTGGTATACTTTGTCGGCGAGAGCGGCAGTGGTGCCGTCACCAACGCCCCCAGGCTCGTTCCTTTACAGGACGCCATCTCCATCCTCTTCCATGCCGCCCCCTCTCCCTCCATAACCCACTTGCGGATCATCGCCACATTTGCTGCCCAGTAGTAGCTCCCCAGGTTTGGCAGCGCCAACCCTCCTCGGTCCCTACTGTGTTCCAGGAACCCTCTCCTTACTCTCGGGGTCTTATTCGCCCACACAAACCCCATAATACTCCTGCCTACTCTCTTAAAAAAGGCCTTAGTGATCACAATGGGAAGGCACTGAAACACAAACAGAAACCTCGGAAGGACCCACTGAAACACAAACAGAAACCTCGGAAGGACCCTACTTTTTTAGTTTGATTACAGAGTGCCGTTGAAAAGCTTGATGGGTTGGATTTACATACACAGATTTGATCCATGTATGTTACAGGGTTAAGTTCTGCTCAGCAATAAGCAATTGCAGTTGATGTAACTGTTCCCTTCTGCAAAGATAGTTAGGAATATGTGGGCACGAACTGTCAATTGCTTGATGATTAAGCATGGTGTAATGGGAATATTGGCTTGAAGCATTTCAGATGTTAAGTTATCAGTACATTACAAATGTGTTTCGAAATGAATGGAAAAAAAATTAAAGTCTCTAAATTGCAGGTTTAAATAATGGAACATCTAATGCGTTTGTGATTGCATGCATGAAGTGCTTTTAGAAATTCCAGAATTTTTTTTTAACTTGGCTAAATATTTGACCCTTTTGTATGCTAGTGAGTCATATGATTCTGATGACTTAAAAATAATTCCAAAATATTCTTTAATCTAAATTGAACACTCATATGGTTTGGAAGGAAGGAGTTCTTTGAATAACATTTTAGTTTAATTTGATTTATACTTTAGTTTACATTTTTTGATTATTGACATATGGAACTTTTTGGTGGGGGCCGCATTTGAACCGTTGACATATTTTAAGGATTCCTTGAAGCGTTGAATTTAAATTGTCTTTCTGTATCTCAAACATGGACTTAAATCTGGATTTGTAGGTGTTTGTTAAACTGGATGAATAAAGGATTTTTAAAATTACATTATCAGAGTTACAAAGCCAGAGCTCAGAGTGTGGACAGGGGCAAACCCCTAATCTAGCTCCTTGCCTGCTCCAAAAACCAATTCAAATTGAATCCAATTCATGGTCCCCACAAGACACATACCATATCCAGACATTACACCTGACATTAGCAGTGATATTGAGACTATTCCATCGTGAATGTGCCACAGCTGAGGCAAGTCCTAATGCCATCTTTTAGTTAATTGAGTCGCAATCAGGAGAGGACCAGTGATCAGTTTTCCCCCTTTTAACTTGGGGTGTTGAGGGTCAATTAATTGTGGGTGTACCACTTTCCAAACTTGGCTCATTAATTCAGCACAGGAGATAGTATTGACTCACTGCAGAAACTCACTGAGCTCTTAGTAGGACCAAAAATGAGTCGTCTTATACAAGTAGTTTTCCCCTTTGCATGCATAATAAATTAATTACCCAAGTCATCAGAAACAAAACATGATCTTTCATCTATTTCACACAGTTTTGTTTACCCAATCCATTGTTAATCCTCAAAGCTAGTATGCATTTTGTTACCATGTGTCTATAATTGTCAATTTTGTATACCATGTTTGTGATGTTTTAACATCAAAAATAACTGCTTGCATTTATTTGGATTTAACACAATGTGCTGTTTACTGTGGGTTGCAAGATTTATCAGTCCAATAATGGATGGTTCCTTGCCCTCAGAATAAGGATCGAGAGCACCACCAGACCAACAGTCATTGCCATACATCAATCCTATAGCATACGAGCAGTTGCTTTTCTGACCCCATTAGTTATTTAATCCCAGTGCGATATTCTGCTTATGCGTGTTTTTGGAATTCCAGAAGTCCTTGGAACAGCAAGCTGTTGAATATTACAAGATTTATTAGCAATATTCTAAGTATATTAATGTGGCTAGAGGATTGGCTGACTGATAGAAGGCAGGTAGTTTGGATAAGAGGATTTTCAGGATGGCAATCTGGAACTAATATGGAGTGCCACAGGGATCTGTGCTGGGAACACAATTAATCACAATGTATATTAATGGCTTGGACGGGGCAAGTGAATGTACTCTTGCCAAGTTTGCGGATGACACACAAATAAGTTGGATAATACACAAATAAGTTGGAAGGCAAGTGGTGAAGATGAGACACCGTCTACAGAGAGCTATAGAAGGTTAGGAGAGTGGGGAAAAACTTGGGTCGATGGAATATATTGTAGGAAAATGGGAATTTATGTACTTTGGTAGGAAGAATAAAGGAGCTGAATATTATTTAAATGGAGAAAGACCGCAGAAAGCTGCAGCACAGAGGGATTGGGGGTCTTCGTGCATAAATCACAAAAGGCTAGCATGCAAGTTCAGCAGGTAAGAGGGAAGGCAAATGGAATGTTGGCCTTTATTTCAAAATAGGGAAGTCCAGCTAAAACTATACAAGGCATCAGTTAGACCACACTGGAATAATGCAGACAGTCTTGGTCCCCTTCTCAAAGGAAAGATATACTGGCATTCGAGGTGGTTCAGAGAAGATTCACTAGGTTGATCCCGGATATGGAGAGATTTTCTTATGAGGAGTGGTTGAGTAGACCGGACCTGTACTCCTCATTGGAGTTTAGAAGAATGAGAGGTGACTTTATTGAGATGTATAGGATTCTCAGCGGGCCTGACAGGGTAAATGCTGAGAGGTTGTTTCCTCTTGTGGGAGAATCAAGGATGAGAGGGCATAATCGGAGTCGGGGTCACCCATTTAAGACTGTGATGATGAGGAATTTCTCTGAGGGTAGTGAATCTGTGGAATTCTTTACCACAGAGAGCTGTAGAAGCTGGGTCATTCAATATGTTCAAGTCTGAGATAGATAGATTTTTAAGCAGCAAAGGAATCGAGGGTTACGGGGCTAAGGCGGGAAAGTGGAATTGAGGATAATATCAGCTCAGTCATGATCTCATTGAATGGTGGAGCAGACTCGATGGGCCGAGTGGCCTGCTTCTGCTCCTACGTCTTATGGTTTTCTGTGTTGCCTTTAAGATTTTAGGAATGCTTGTAAAGAAGAGCAACTGTCATTTTCATGGTTTGCTGCAATCCTACTGACAAAGCAAATATTTGCACTCTGGGCATCCAGGGCTACAGATTTTGGCCTTTCAACATGGGTTACATCTTTAGGGAGGAGTTTGAACAATGTAGCAGACAATAATAGAGAATGATGGGCTGAAGGGCTTCTTACTGTGCTATAAAACTTATGTGAGTGACTCTTGCTTTATTCTGCACACCCTTTCTCCCCATCTCGCACACAAGCTCACTTGCTCTCTCGCACACACTGATACTTGTCTTCGGCCTTACCTTGTTTCTTAGCTGGTCAATATAATTTTAAAACACAGGTATTTTCTGACCGCAAAACTGAAGACCATTTTGAAATGGGCACTAAATTTAACACTGACAGACAATGATGGCTGTACTGCATGTTCACCATACTGTGAATTATTGCTCTCTCCTCCGTAGAGATTAGAGAAGTACATGTGTGAAAGATGCGTGCATCTGGTTAAAGTCACAATGGCAAACTTTTGTTACCAATCCTTGGGTTACAATATTGTGCAAGTAAATTTAGGGCAGTGTGAGTCAACTCCTGTAAACTAATGTTCAGATTACTTATGGGAACTAGTGAAACCACTGAACCAGAGTTTACATCTGTAGCTGGAAATCTTGGTCAAATTGCCCAATTTGGAAGCTGAGGTTTGAATCACACTTACTTTGCAGTAATTTAAATCTTGGTAAAATGGAGCTGAAGGTTTGTATGAAGGAAGCATGTATGGCTTGCTTCCAGCTGAGGATTTTATTTGACGTCCAGTGAAATATAGTGGTGGTAAGAACTGAATTTGTTTCTTGTACATAAATTTACTTTTATTTTTGCAGTTACGCAGTGATAGCGTTCGGCTGCGCCAGCTGTCCAAAACTCACTTGTGCCCGTGAAGGATGCAGCACTGAGTTCTGTTACCACTGTAAGCAAATATGGCATCCAAATCAGACTTGTGATGCAGCACGTCAACAGAGAGCGCAGAGTTTGCGATTAAGAACGATGCGCTCTTCATCAATCAGCTACAGTCAAGAATCTGGTGCAGCAGGTACAGAAAACTGGACTCTTCGTAGATACGTTCAGGACGAGATCTCGGGAAGAAAGGGGTTACCTGAAATAAACAGCCTCCTGGTCAATCAGATTTTACCATCTCGCTCCACAGGTAACCATGTTCTTGATGGAATCTCCTCCTATAGAAATGCTTGCCATGTTTTGTTTCGAGGATTCCAGTATTACTATCCTGTTCCCTAATTAGGTAAAGCTGTAAATCATAGATTTAGAAAATAAATTGTCAAACAGCCGATTAACTGAACTGAAGGGTTGTTGATGTCGACACCGCCTGTGAAGATGTTTCTGGAGCTTGCCTACTTATACATTCTTGGACTTGTTGGTAGGGAAAAGGAATACTTGCTTTAGATGAGACCTTTTGCTTTCTACCAAACTATCGCACTCTATTATCTCAAAATATCATTTATTTGTACGGTTGTAAATAGCAGTGTGTAATTTATCTTACAAAACTACTTGTAAGCTTGCAAGAGCCTGGATAGAGAGAGTTCCTGTGGTCCAGTGTCATCATGTTGCTACAAAAATCCATTTATACAAACTGGGATACAACCAGGTGAAACCTTTTTTGTGCACGCATACATCTAGTGCCATTGTGCATCCTTTCCAGTGTTCTTGGCACAGGTTTTGATTCTGTTTATTGACAGCTGTAAGCAGCCATTGGGATGGATGGAAAATCTGGTGGCTCTTGAACAGAGCTGACTCTGAAACTGTGGACTAAGGGAACAGAGGTGAATAGGGCTACTTTTGAGGATCTATAAGAACCCTTAAAACTCTATTTGGCTCCAGAGAAATCCAAATGGAAATTTGTGTGCTTTTGCAACAGCTCTGATTAGGCCTCTCTATGTCTTGAGTGGATGTAATGTGGGGATACATTCTCCATTCATTGCTACTTAAGTTTACAGCACAGAACCAGGGCATTCAATCCAACTGGTCCCTGCCTCTGTTTAGGGTCCAGGCAGGCTTTCTCCCGCCTCACGTCATCTTGCACTACCTTGCTTCCCCTTAAATTTATACATGCCATTTGTCTCAGCCACCCCATGTGATGCTGTGTTCCATGTTCTAACTACTCTGGGCTGAATAGGTTTTGCTTGAAATCCTTATTGGATTTACTAGTGACGCTCTTGTACTTATGGCCCCTATGTTACAAGTAGGGCTCTCATCTGCAACAAGCAGCTCCTGGTCTCCCAGGTGAAAGTGCAAACAAAATACTGGCATATGGAATGTGAATGGGTGGCAAGTTCAGCCCCGACACAATCATTGGAGCGCACCCATCCAGCAGAGGCTACGAACATCGGCTTACATGACTTGAATGCATCCACAGCGCACTATTGAACTCTACTTTGCCTTTGTAGATAAAATACTGCAACACAGGTCATCTTTTGGGACAGTAGAACAGTATGTACTTTCCATTGCCATAGTAGCTTTAATTTATTTTATAATTGATTTTCAGGATATTCGGACTTTCTGGCTTGCTGATGTGTGACTTGGCTATGTTAATGATGAATATAATAATACTCTCCTGAAAGCAGAACAAGTACTCCATTAAAACACATTTGTATTTCACATTTGTCGAACTGTAGCTTATTAATATGGCCATTTAAAAAAAATACTAATACTTTGAAATGTTACAAGAATTTATTTTGGTAATAACATGCATAATACATCAGGAACCAAATAATGATAAATAAAAATGACCACTGAAAGTTGGGGGAACATGTAAAAGTAAAATTGCACTTGCTAGGTTTGGCTGTTTGAATTTGCGACGCTGGTTATACACTGTTTAATTCGATCTAAAATATATCTTGCCTAACCATTTTATTTACATTTTTCAACAATGTTATTTATCATGGTTTCTTTTTGGCAGCAGATGATATTAAACCTTGCCCGCGATGTGCAGCATACATAATAAAAATGAATGACGGAAGCTGTAATCATATGACTTGCGCAGTATGTGGTTGTGAATTCTGTTGGCTTTGTATGAAAGAAATCTCTGACCTGCACTATTTAAGGTAAGTCTTCGACATTAAAACTTGAAAACCTGATGACTCAAAATTGTGGATGTTTTAGGATTTTCCCCCCACCCAAGTGGATGATTTCAGCAACAATTTTCCTTTACACGGTACCTGTAAAGTAGTTAAATGCCTCAGGCACTTCATCAAAGCATAGGCAATCAAACCTTGATGCTAAGTGAAATGTAAAGATAGTAGAACAGGTGACCCAAAGCTCGGTCAAAGAGGTAGGAATTAAGAAACCACAGGCAGAGAGGTTTAAGAAGGGAATTCCAGCATTTGCAGTCTAGTTGGCCGATGGCACAGCTTCCAGTGTGGAGTTAAGAAAATCTAGGGATATTTAAGAGGCCAGAATTGGAAAGGTGCATACAAATCATTGTAGGGCTAGAGGAGGGCTTTAAAAACTGAAATGAACATTTTAAAATCTGGACATTGTTGAATTGAAGCCAATTCGATCAGTGAATGCAGGGGTTATGATTGAACGGGACTTGGTACGAATTAGGATGCTGGTAGCAGAACTTTGGATGAGTTCCAGTTTAGGAGGGTGAATGGTGGGAAGCCAGCCGGATGTGCGTTGGACTAAAGATAACCAAGGCACGGATGTGGTTTCATTCTTAGTGGTCAAGTGGACACGACGTCAGGAACTTGGCTAACTTCATACAGGACATCAAGGATACAAACAATCCAAATCAGCCTGAGACAGTGGCCAGGGAGAGGAATAGAGTTGGTGATTGAGGAATGGAGTTTGTGGCAGGATCCCTTTTTGCTTCTGAATTCCCAGTATTTAATTGAAAGAAATTTCTGTTGATCATGTATTGGATGATGGACAAGCAGTGACAAATTGGGTGTGGAGGGGTCAGGGGAGGTGGCGATGAGGTTTGAACCGGGTGTCATCCGTGTACATGTGGAACCTGATTTGTTTTCTATGTCTGCATGCCCTTCCTGTCAGTTATTTTCATTATAAATTCCTATATTAACGTCGGCTGTGAGTGGAGGTACTGCAGCACCACCACTGACAGGAGGTTGTAATTACAGCTCAACCCATTTTCGTAAACCGTTTTCATAATAACTGTGGACAGAGGAATTTAAACTGGAAATGTGGAATTTCATTTTAAACTGGGAGCTGTCTTAAAGCTGCGTGTCTAAGTTCAATTATCTCTTGGGTTCTAACCGTGCCTCATCTGAAGGCTACACTTGAACTTAAACTTCCTACCTATGTGCACAGGAATTTGACAAGTATCGCGTCGGTGTACAATTCCATTCAATGTGTCAGGATATTTGTCATATCAGCTGTCACAATGTATTTGGTGATGCTGTCCGCTAAGTGGCTCTGTCAAATGAGTTTCTAAAATGACTCCCAACCTCACTTAATTCCTGTATGTAAAAACTTCAATAGACTGCAGGCAACATCAGGTGAAGTTTACTAGTATTCGGGTGAATTGGCAGAGCATGTCTAATGTTAGACTGGGTTCATTTTAAATTCTTGAAAATTGTAGGGATATCTGATGGGTAAGTTAATTTCTACTTCAAATGCAGCATTGATTACTTATTATCATGGAGACTTAAAAATAAAGTTTTGGTTTATTGAATTAGAGTCTTTTTTTACTGCTGCTGTGAGAATTGCATATATAAAACCTACTACTACAAAGTGAAGGAGATGTTTCATTCTTCGGTCTCTCAGGGCTCAAAAAGAATGGCTGCTTTCTGCACAGAATTGCAGTTTTCCTAATTTAGCACTTCCATTATTTTCGCAGTAGCTTTCTGCAATTTTCTGTTGTCTGCTTGAAAAGGTAGCCATTTCCAGTACTTTAGTTGTCAGTTATGCTAAAGTGGCACCGTAAACCGTAATGAAATGGGAAGTGTATCACTTATATGGGAACCGAATCTGTTTACTTCCTTTAATGTTTCTGAAACTGTGGTTATGCCAATCACACAGCTTCTTTCTCATCATCAACAAAACATATTTTTCTCTTTTCATATAAGTATGCTTACCAACCGAAGCAAGTTTAGGCTGATCTATAGGCGGTTGTACACAGAACTTGATTTGGCCGACAATGCTGTCGAATTTTCTGGTGGAAAATTGAATAGCTATGGTCTGAATTAATGGGGCGCTATAATTCCCTTATTTTCGTTAAATACAGTATTGACATATTTACCATACTCCCTTTGATAATCGTGCAACAAATAAATAGTGGTTTGTGCGCTGATTTCAAGCACTCTCAATTTGGTCGAAATTTCAGAGGTTAATAGCTTTGGGATTCATTTCTTCGAATCGCATCCCACTGCATTCTAAATTGTTCTTGTAATGTCACTGGATCAACTCAATGCAATGATTCATCAAATCAGCAGCATTTGTTTGGAGAACTTTAAGTCTGAAGCAGGTTTTAAGGATCAATATAGATTTGAGGGTTTATGCACCTAAGTGCACAATTCAAAATTTGGAGTGGCCAGCTGCATTCTGTGACTTGGTTTGCAGGAATACAAGGGAGGTTTGGTTATCATCTATTCCCTTATCTTTTAATTGACCAATTGATCAAAAAAATGAACATTCAAGTGGATCCAAGCATATCTTTGTTTATCTTGTGCCCATGTCCTTTGATGGTTCCTTAATACTTTTTTTTAAAATCCTGAAAATACATTTTTAATTTGAGGCATTGTAGTGTTACCAAGGATAAAGGAGTAAGTGACAAGCTATTGAAAAGTCATTGGGATCTATAATACTTTGCTCATTATCTTTATTTTAAAAAAAAAATGTACTTTCTCTCTATGGAAATTACATCTCTAAAATGTTAATGTAGAAACTTAGAAAATAGGATCAGGAGTAGGGTGTTCTGCCCTTCAAACCTACTCTGGCATTTGTTATGATCGTGGCTAATCATCAAGTTCAATATCCTGATTTTCTCTCTTCTCTCTCTCCTCTCCCCACCCCCCACCCCCAAATATCCCTTGATTTTTTTTAGCCCCAAGAGCTATATCTAAGTCCTTCTTGAAATTACACGTTTTGGCCTCATTTACTTTCTGTGGTAGCGCATTCCATGGATTCACCACTCTCTGGGTGAAGACATTTCTCCTCACCTCAGTCCTAAAAGGTTTACCTCTTCCTCAAACTATGGCCCCTAGTTCTGGACTCCCCCACCATCGGGAACATTCTTTCTGAATCAACCTTGTATAATCCTGTTAGAATTCTCTAAGTTTCTATGAGATCCCCTCTCACTCTTCTAAACTCCAATGAATATGATCCCAACCAACTTAGTCTCTCCTCGTATGGCAGTCCTGCCATCCCAGGAATCCGCCTGGAAAACCGTTGCTGCACATCCTCCATAGCAAGAACATCCTCCCTCAGATAAGGACACCAAACCTGCACACACTACTCCAGGTGTGGCCTCACCAATGCCCTATAAATTCGCAGTAACACATCTCTATTCCTATGCTCAAATCCTCTCGCTATGAAGGCCAACATACCATTTGTCGTCTTTACTGCTGGCTCTATCCGTGTGCTTACTTTCAGCGACTGGTGCACGAGGACACCAAGGTCTCGCTCCGTATCCATCTCTCTCAATTTATACCCATTCAAATAATAATCTTCCTTCCTATTTTTGTTACCGAAGCGTATAACCTCACAATTATTCAAGTTATACAGCATCTGTCATGCATGTGCCCACTCACTCAGCCTGTCCAAATCCGGTTGAAGCATCTCTACATCATCCTCACAGCTCACCCTCCCACCCAACTTTGTCATCTGCAAATTTTGGAGCTAATACATTTAGTTCTCTCATCCAAATCATTAATATATAATGCGAACAATTGGGGCCCTAACACAGATCCCTTCGGTACCCCACTAGTCACCGCCTGCCAATCAGAAAAGACCCATCATTCCAAATTTATGCTTCCTGTCTGCTAACCAGCTTTCTTTATAGCTCAAGACACTACCCATAATACCATGTGCTTTAACTTTACATATTAATCTGCTCTGTGCGACCTTGCCAGAAGCCTTCTGAAAGTCTGCATAAACCGTTTTTTCCTGGTCAGCTCTACTAGTTACATCTTCAAAGATTTCTAGTAGATTTGTCAAGCATGATTTTCCTTTCACAAATCCATTCTCACTTTGTCTGATTGCACCACTGCTTTCAAAATGCTGTGCTATGCAATCCTTGGTAATGAACTCCAGCAACTTCCCTACTACCGATGTTGGGCTCACTGGTCTATAGTGCCCTGTTTTCTCTCAACCTCCCTTTTTGAATAGTGGGATTATATTAGCTACCCTCCAATCTGTAGGAACTATTCCAGAGACAAAGAATTTTGGAAAATGACCACCAATGGATCTGCTATTTCTAGGGCCACGTCCTTAAATTCTCCGGGATGAATATCAGGGCCTGGAGATATGTCTGCCTTCAATCCCATTAATTTCCCCCAAACCATTTATTTACTAATACTAATTTCTTTCAGCTCCTCACTAAAACTTGTTTCTCAGAATTTCCGGTACAGTATTCATGTCTTCTTTTGTGAAGACAGAAGCAAAGTACGAATTTAGTTTGAGGAATTTAGTTCCTCAGCCATTTCTTTGTTAAAACTCAATGTTGCCTCCATAATCTTTTTGAGCAACTTAATTGACATAATTTATTATCTGTTCTGAATGAAATCTATGACATTTACTTAAGAACCATAAGAAATTGGAGCAGGTACAGGTATATCGCATGTGGCCCCTTGAGCCTACTCCGCCATTCAGTAATATCATTGCTGATCTGATCATGCCCTCGGGTCCACTTCCTGCCTGCTTCCCTTGTAGATCAATAATCTGTCTAACTCTGCCATTGATCTGTTCCCATTTCCCAGCCTCCACGGCTCTCTGCAGTAGAGAATTCCAAAGGTTAACGACCTTCTTGAGAGAGATTCCTACTCCTCTCCATCTTAAATGGGAGACCCCTTATTCTGAAACTGTGACTTCTAGTTCAATGAAATGAAACATCTGGGTGGCACGGTAGCACAATGGTCAGCACTGTTGCTTCACAGTGACAGGGTCCCAGGTTTGATTCCTGGATTGGGTCACTGTCTGTGCTGAGTCTGCACGTTCTCCCTGTGTCTGCAAGGGTTTCCTCCGGGTGCTCCGGTTCCCCCCACAAGTTCTGAAAGACATGCTGTTAGGTAAATTGGACATTCTGAATTCTCCCTCGGTGTACCTGAACAGGTGCTGTAGTGTGGCGACCAGGTGATTTTCACAGTAAATTCATTGCAGTATTAATGTGAGCCTACTTGTGACAATAATAGTTTCATGGTCATCATTAGACTTTCAGTTCCAGATTTTTGTTGCATTCAAATTTCACCATCTGAAGAGGCGGGATTCGAACCTGGGACCCCAGAGCATTACTCCAGGTTACTAGTCCAGTGACAATACCACTACGCCACCGCCTTTCCATACTTGTGACAATAATAACTATTATTATTATTACATTCTCTCATATCTACCCTGTCAAGCCTCAGAATCTTTAAGAGTACCCAATTCTTTTTTTTTTCCCAATGAATAAAGGGGCAATTTAGCGTCTCCCAATTCATATCTTTGGGTTGTGATACAGGGAGAATGTGCAAACTCCACACAGACGATGACCCGGGGCTGGGATCAAACCCAGGTCCTCGGCGGCGTGAGACAGCAGTGCAGACCACTGCGCCACCGTGCTGCCCTGCCTTAGAATCTTTTATGCTTCAGTAAGATCACCTCTCGGTTCTTCTAAACTTTAACGAATATAGACTCAACAAGCTCAACTTTCAACTCTTTTATTCCAACCTAGTGAACTTTCTCTGAACTGCTACCAATACAAGTATACCATTAAGTAAGAAGACCAAAACTGTGCATAGTACTCCAGGCCTGGTCTCGCTATACCCTGTAGAGTTATAACAAGAGTTCCCTACTTATATATATGCTCCCCTTGCAATAAAGGCCAACATTTTACTTGCCTTTCTAACTACTTCCTGTGTACTGGCATGCTAATATTTTGTGACTTGTGGGATTTTATAACTCACGACAGCACTCAGTTCCTTCTGTAAAATACCATTATATGTTGTCTCCATTTAAATAATATATTGCTTTTCTATTCTTCCTACTAAGTGGGCCAACACACCTTTTCCCATTATTCTCATCGGCCAAATCTTTGCCCACTCACTTAACTCTTTAGATTTCTCAATGTAGCTCGGTTATGTTAAATATATATACTGTTTAGACTATTTGTATGTCGCATAGTTTTCTATGAACTTATTAAAAAAATATATAAATTTAGCGGCCAAACTGTAATTAGACTTTATCCACTGTAGATTCCAGTCTTCTGGAAGGCCGTATATAGGAAAAGTTCACAATCTGTCTCTCCCATGAGAGAAAACACTTTGAAGGAATACTCTTTTGGGTGGTCCTAGGAAAAATACTCTCCACATTCTTATAATTGTTTTGACAATTCTTTTTTTTTTAAAGAAACTTTCTAAACAACTATGACGATGTCTTTTAGTAAAGGTGAGTTTAACCAGAAGCATATAAGCCAACAGGTTCCAAGTTCAATTTCTAATCTGTGTAACCAGAACCACAATTTGGATAGTTTGCTGATTTTAGCTCCTCTGGGGCTAAGACTGATAAAATGGCCAATACTCTGTTCCACATCACTCTGCATTGATGTATATGTGGGATTTTAGTGTGGGCAGAATAGAATTTGGATAACTTGCTAACTCTCTGGGGGCAGCACGGTGTCACAGTGGCTAGCACTGCTGCCTCATAGAGCCGAGGACCCAGGTTCGCTCCCGGCCCGCATCCTGTCCGTGTGGAGTTAGCCCATTCTCCCCGTCTCCGTGGGTCTCGCCCCCACAATCCAACATTGTGCAGGGTAGGTGGATTGGCCACTTAATTGTAAAAAAACAAAAGAATTTGGTACTTTAAATGTATTTTTCAAAAAAACTTGCTATCTCTCGTGTAAAATTACAATGCCAGCTTGTGCAAGGTACCAGAAGGCTGCTCACACTTGTGCAAGTACATCATCAGATGTCAGTGCATTCAAGAGAGATCAGACTATCTGAAAAGAATGCACTGACCAGGCAGCCATTACTTCCCAATCACGATGCTTGAAAAGCGATGGGAATGTGACCTCTGATTGCTTGGCATTGGGTCTCTACTTCCAATCTCAAAACACTGTAATGGTGGGAACTGTGACTGATTGAAAGACCAACCAGTGTTGGAATGGTTAAACCACTACACTTGGAATGTAATTATTTTAAATGGATAGAACTTTATGTTGTCCCTCCTCTATATGAGAAGTCACCAGCTTTTTTCCGAATCGGCACTATTTTCTCATTGGTGAGTAGCCCGTGGAAGTGTGTGTGTGTGTGTGGGGGGGGGGGGGGGGGGGAGACAGGAATAGAAACTGATTTTTTAAAAATTGTGATTTGAGGGATAATGAAGGAGAAGTGGAAACAAACAAAGGAACTTGCAATCAAACCTCTTCCTTGTCAAGACTACTCACAAGATGAGAAACAAGATTTAAAAAAATGTTGCTCCATAATCCCCATTATTTAGCCTGTCCAAAGAGAAGGTACCCAGCTTAGGCTTCTGTTGATAACTGGGTAAGTGCCGTTAATATGACAGCTCTCCCTACATGAAAGAAAATAAATGAAACTGCTTTATTAGTTGTCTTAATATTTATGATTTGCTGAGTGCAATTTGACATTTGCCCAAAATCATTGGTCGAGTGAACATGTGATAACAGATTAAAGAGCACAAATTCTGCTTGTGAAATTTTCAGTGGCTTGTTCAGATCATTTTGAGGTGATTTTTAAAATCTACAATTCAAATAATTTTATGAAACTGGTTGAAAAATCAAAATTGTTTAAATCTTTCCCCCAGGAAATTGCATTAATTATACATTTTAAATGATCTTCCATGTGCAGCACTTGGAATATTTGTACCTTTTGTTCCGAAATGTGTTATGACACAGTGGTGGGCTTTCAAAAGTATTCACGTTTTTGAAATGGTATTTTTTTAAAGTACAATTTACTCACTAACTGGGTCTTTTATCATTATTTGTGTTTTTACCTTCTTTCTAGTCCTTCTGGCTGTACGTTTTGGGGAAAGAAACCTTGGAGTCGTAAAAAGAAGATTCTGTGGCAGCTTGGCACGTTGGTCGGTGCTCCAGTAGGAATCGCCCTCATTGCAGGGATTGCAATTCCGGCCATGATAATTGGCATCCCTGTATATGTAGGCCGAAAGGTACAGTATAGACATTGGTGTTTAAAGTGTTTTAAAACTTGTGCTGATTGCAGCCATAATGTACAGTACATTTTCCCAATAGCAATGATAACTGCAGTGCCCATCTGAGGACTCCAAATCCTCTTCATTCCTGAATTTTAAATCCTGGGTCCAATGCAGGATGATTCTTGAATGACTACACTTGTAAGGGAGAGCCTCCACAATAGTATCCTTTGTGTAGCACGGTCCTCCTAAGGAAGATTTCTTAATGCTCAAACATGTTTAGAAGTAATTTCATGTTTAATGTCAGTAGAACATCCAAATTCCAAATTTTTAATGCTGGAATGGGTGGGGGGGACTGTACGAAGGCAGGACAGTGGGAAATAAGGGGTTGGGAAAGGAAAGCCCAATATTTATTCTTCTGCAGGACTGCAGTATATGTTTAAGTTTTCCGGCAAGCCAGTAAGTTTCAGAAACATTTTAAAATGCTTCTTTCTTACCCTTTTTGTATGACATTGTAACTTGTTCAGCTCCACTCTGTGATGTTACATTTCCAATGACAAGACATATGGTGCTGCCCAAAAAAAATAGAGAATGATTGTGAACAGCACTAAAATATTTGACATGCCAATTCATTAACACAATATTTATAAAGCCATTAAAAAAGTAAGTTCAAGGTTCATTCTAAATTTTAATAAAATGAACAAATTCTGCAAGAAAATCGATTTCTGATGAGCTTTGTGCCCAGCTGATTGTGCAAGAGACGACATAAAGATAAAGAAACATCTCCGCGCTTTGCTGTAAAGTAATACCACAAGAAATGTCTATTGTGGCGAGGAGTTGAACATAGAGGACATCACTCCCAGTTGATTTTCTGCCCAGCTCCATCATCCTTACCTTTACTTTGACTAGCCTGTTAGAACAGTATCTCAGAATAGTCCAGTAACCCTAAATCTTAAGACCAATATAGAACTCTGACTGTGATCCTGCCATAGAATTTCTCCCTGAATGACTTGATGCTAACCTTTCTCGAGAAAACCAGCAAACTTTGTAGTGAGAACTGAGCTTGTTAAATGTCTTTGTGCAGCAATCTTTGTGCCTCCAAATCAGCTGATCCTGTTTGCGCAGTTTTCTGCAGCGCATATGCCTATCAGTTAGTATACGAGCATGTACCATCCGTGAAGTCTTTTCCCCAGCAGGCATCTAGAAGCGATCTAGTTCAAATCTGAACTTCCCTGTCTGCTCTAACTTTTAACCATTTGGATCTAAGGTATTTTGTATTCTCAGCGATCAAATTGGCACATGGACTAGCTCTGAGTTTAATTGCTGCTTCAGTACTTCCTGAAATATTAGTTTTGAATCTCAAAACATCCCAGAAGCCATGGTGTTACTTTATGAAACACATTTAAAATCAAACTGCATTTGCGAAGCCCCTCTTCTGGCTTTAATAAAAAGGAATTTGGAATCTACTGTTAAAAAGAACAATTAAGTACTTTTAAAAACATGGTATTTAAAAGTGCAGGTTCTTGGGGAGGGTACAATTCAGTCTGAGGAGCTTTGATGACTTTATTGCTGTTTGTTATCGGATTAATGTAGCACTCTGGCTCCTTTTTGAGGTGAGGAACAAAGTACTTTGAAAGCTGAGTAGTTTACCTCTTTAGGTGTCTCAGCATCTGCTTGCAAACCAAGTTCTCATTGTAAAGAACTTGATATTGAACACAAAACCATGGACTGCTTTGAAGACATTGTGGTTCTCGAATAAAGCATAGAAATAATTAATTAACCATAGTCCACAAAAGACCATAGGCATCCCTCTTCATTAGAGAGGGAGGGACAATTGGCCATATTTAGTTTGAAGGGTACCGCAGGTTTGGGGCAAGATAGTCCTCCATGAACTACCACAGCTTATGGGGGATTGAAACCACGATGTTGGCGTCATCCTGCCTCGCGCACTATTCAACTGAACTAACTGACCCCCACAAAGCATAGAAATAGACCTCCTGACAAATGGGTAATACTATGCATTAACTTAGACCAAAGGTTCCCTTGTATGCAGAAGCTATTCAGAGGAATATTGGGCGTCACTGCAATGGAAAAGGCAATCAGGTGGCAAGTCAGTCGCTCAACTGTACCAGTGCTTGAGCAACATTTCACCCCTACTAGTCATTCATTTGTGCAAAACAAACTTCGGAAGATCTGGCAAATATTTAAGGTACTCCCCTTTGCAACGCCATGTTCATTTTAAAGCATGCAGATATAAGGTAGATAGCATGTAGTACATCCAGAGTTTTTTCAGGTCAACCAAAGATCTTCAGGCAAACTTGCCAATTGGAGTAATCATATTTATGGCCACTGGCAGCTATGTATCATTGTAATTTGCTTAAGAATCAGAAATTGGAGGGTAGCACAGTGGTGCAGTGGTTAGCACTGCTGTCTCATGGCGCCTCCGAGGTCCCAGGTTCGATCCCGACCGTGGGTCAATGTCCGTGTGTGGAGTTTGCACATTCTCCCCCTGTTTGCGTGGGTTTTGCCCCACAATCCAAAGATGAGCAGGCTAGGTGGATTGGCCACCCTAATTTATGGGCAGCATGGTAGCTCAGTGGTTGGAACAGTTGCTTTACAGCTCCAGGGTCCCAGGTTTGATTCCCAGCTTGGGTCACTGTCAGAGCAGAGTCTGCACGTTCTCCCCATGTCTGCGTGGGTTTCCTCCGAATGCTCTGGTTTCCTCCCACCGTCCAAAGATGTGCAAGTTAGGTGGGTTGGCCATGCTAAATTGCCCCTTAGTGTCCAAAAAGGTTGGGTTGGGTTACTGGGTTACAGGGATAGATTGGAAGTGTGGGCTTAAGTGGGGTGCTCTTTCCAAGGGCCGGTGTCGACTCGATGGGCCGAATGCCCTCCTTCTGCACTGTAA